>NC_057814.1:163197463-163537956 GCF_018294505.1 Triticum aestivum | reverse complement strand
TGAATAGTGAATATCAGCTTTATGGTTACTTTATGGAAAGCCGCCTTTTGGGGCTTTGCTCCAAAAGATCTTGGGGATGACATGGATGGATAGGAGCCATTTTTTGGGCCCCTCATGGGGGTGTGGCCGGCCACATGGGGTATCCCCCCTTGGGGACCCTCTTGTTCCTTGGTTTCACTCCTAGGTCCTTGTGGAAGGACTTCATTCATGTGCATTTTGGGTTTTTTGTGAAACTACCCTACCCCCTTGGGATTTCCTATAAATAGAGGTGGAGGAGCAGCCCTCCACACTCATCCCTTGCTCTCATACACATGCCATGCATTATCTGGCTTCTTCTCTCCCTCCCACGAAAAGAGTTTCGTAGAGCCGTAAGGCTGTCTGGGTTCCGGCAGGAACTAGTTCTGGACGGCGAAGCCCTGCCGGATAGATGACACCGTATGTGTGCAACTCTGTAGAGAGATCGTAGTTTTGGTCTTAGTTTGTGAGTGCCTCCCGAAGGGCTGTCCGTGTGACCATCCGAGTTTCGAAGGTCCTCCCGAAGGGCTATCCGAGTGACCGTTCGAGTTTCGAAGGTCCTCCCGAAGGGCTGTCCGCGACACCGTCCGGGGGGCTGTTCGACCGCCTCCTAGAGGGCTGTCTGAGGAGCAGATGAGGGTATACATCCTCGCGGTTGGGAGGTTGTAAATCCTAGCTGCGGGGATCTGCACCGCCGATCGTCATCGACTCTACTTCCCGCTGCGCTACGAGTCGGTAACGAAAAAGATCAAACCATGTATGCAGTCTCCATAGTGGTCCTGGGCTGGTGCGTAGGTTGGAAAAATTTTGTTTTCTGCTGCGTTCCCCTACAAGATGAACATTTATTTGGGGCCTAAATGCAATTTTGAAAAACGCGTATTTTACCTAATTCAAATAATAATCAAATAAAATCAAATATTTGTTTTTAATATTTTTCCTCAAATATTTCATTATTTGTGGAGAAGTCATTTTATCCCCTCTCATATATTTTGATATGAAATATTTTCGGAGAGAAAAATAATTAAAACAAATGATCCTATTTTCAAAATTTGAGAAAACCCAAAATATGAAAATAATGAAATCCCCAACTCTCTCCGTGGCTCCTCGAGTTGCATAGAATTTCTAGGATCGCAAAACAAAATGCAATAAAATATGTTATGCATGATGATCTAATGTATAACATTCCAAATTGAAAATTTGGGATGTTACAAACCTACCCCCCTTAAGATGAATCTCGCCCTCAAGATTCGGGTTGGCTAGAAAATATGTGAGAGTGGTCCTTCCGTAGATCTTCCTCTCGCTCCCAGGTGGCTTCATCCTTGGTATGGTGACTCCACAGAACTTTGCAAAACTTGATAACCTTGTTGCGGGTGACTCGGCTGGCATATTCGAGAATCTTAACTGGTTTCTCCTCGTAGGTCAAATTACTATCCAACTGAATCGCTTCCAGGGGCACTGTATCTTTCAGTGGTATCTTAGCCATCTCCGCGTGGCACTTCTTCAACTGGGATACGTGGAACACATCGTGAACTCCTGACAATCCTTCGGGCAATTCCAACTTGTAAGCAACTTCTCCCATATGCTCCAAAACTTTGTATGGTCCTACTGTAGCGACCCGACCTCAGACGGTCAAGTCTCTGTGCTTAAGTGTCATCCCTGGATCGGTATGCTGACACACACAGTACTTGAGGATTTATAACAGAGGTAAATCACATGTATAAAGTAACGTAAATACTATTACCTCAAACCCAATAGCGGAAGTAACAAGGTTGTGGATTCCCATCAACACCAACGGCAAAGTTGAGTGTAGAAATCGTAACCCTAACGTATCACTTACTCGTCGTAAGAATCCTGCAACATGAAACGTTGCAGCCCGAAAACGGGTCAGCACATGGAATATGCTGGCAATGTAACACATAGAGAATAATGAACATAATAATGCTATACTACATGCATATATGGCTGGTGGAAAAGCTCTATGGTTATAATGTTTTTGCGAAAAGCCAATTTTTCCCTACTGCAAAGGAATAAATTTTATTTAACTATCATGGTGGTTGTGAAACATTGAGATGGTTGACAGCATCTCAATCCCAATTAAGTATCATCATTAACCCAACAATATTAATTAAAGTAACATGATGAGATCAACGGGATAATCCAAAAACTAGATACTCAAGATGTCCATAACCGGGGACACGGCTAATCATGATTAGTTTGTACACTCTGCAGAGGTTTGTGCACTTTTCCCCATAAGACTCGATCGCCTCCGCTTGATTCTCGCACTACATGATGTTTGAGAAACGGATGACCGAGACACAGTCTTTCAGAAGTGTTTGCACCTTACGTATGGGTAGACAGTTACACCTACTTTCCCCTACATCTGCTAGTCTACCACTGTAAGAGTTTACACAACTTAATCAACTATGCTAGAGCCCATAATAGCTTGTGGCTGCACACGGAAGTTTCTAGCATGAATAATCTTATGATCCCTTTGAGCCTGGGTGGCGGTCCAGAAGAAAACAGGCAATCCTGGAATACCCAGGTACCTCAATCCACCCATATGTGAGTTTTAGTTGCCACCTTAAGTAAACCATTAATTAACAATCTCACATCTGTCATGTAAATCTCTCAAACCCAATCCACGTCTACGAGCATAGCATGGCAATATAATAGCAACGTAGAAGTAACTCCCAAGGGTTTGATAAATAAACAGGTAATAGGTACTACCTCAACTACCTCCCAATACCCACAGTTTAATTAGGTCCTAACCATGCAATGTTTGAGGGTTGAATCTAATGCATAAAAACTGGGTATGAAAGGGATATGATCAAAGTGTGAACTTGCCTGCAATGTTGATGAAGATGATTCGCACTCAATACTCTGGATAGATCTACTCGTCACACTCCGGTCAATCTATTATAAGCAAGCAATGGTAACCACACATAAGCAATCACTCAAAAGATCGAGAAGAACGAAGAAAACAATTCGGAAAACTTCAAAACCAAGCAAATAACTCTTGCAACATAAAACAATTTCTAACAGTACCAAAATTATATGAATTTGGCCTTATCAGAAAGTTTAGGTCAAGAGCTTCGATTTGCAAAAAGAATCAACTCAAACGGAGTTACGGAACTTAAGTTATGAACAAAAGAAGTTTGAATCCAAATCGGTTTGAATTCAAATTTTAAAACTTTCAAAAACATGTTTAAGTTGTTTTACTGGATAGAGGGGATCATAACGAAGACGAGGGCGTTGGTTTCGTTAGATTTGGACAAACGAGTAAAAAGTAGTGATCGTTTGAAAAGCAGGGACTAATTGATAAGAAAACTTATTACAAATAGGTCCCTGGTGTAAAATAAACAGAAAAAGAAAATTTTAAATAGCGAACGTTCGTTACAGAACGCTAACGAACGAATTCCGTTCGCAGCGAAGAGTTAAACAGTGAGTGTTTGCTAACTAACTAGACTAAATAATAATAAAAACCGATTTAAAAAACCGAATAAGAAAATAAACCGGATCGGGGTTATACCGGTTCGGCCGGCTCGGTGAGAAAAACCAACGGCGTCGAACGGCGACAGCGGCGAGCTCCGGCGGGGCGATGGCGCTGCGTTGGGGCGGCGACGGCAGCGGCGGGCGACGGCACGGGGCGATGGCAGCAGCTACGCGGGGCGGCGCGGGCTAGGTGAGGCGCGGCAGCGGCGGCGACGGATCTCGTCGGCGGCGCTGGCGGTTGGCGAGTGCGGCGGCGAGATGCGGGAGGAGAGGGGAGAGACGGGGCCCGGGGCTGCGGCCTTTATATAGGCGGGGAGGGGCGGCTCCGAGGCGTGGAGGAGGGGGCAGGAGAGGAGGAGTCCGGCGGGGAGACGGCTCCGGCGAGCCGTGGCGGCGGCGGACTCCCGCCTGGAGTCGGTCGCGCGGGGTGACGGGGCGGCACGCAGAGATTTTTTTTTAAAACGTCTATTTTTACAAAAATAAATAAATAAAACCAATAAAATAAAAATATGCTATAGGCATATAATATATCAAAATTTGCAGAAAAAGATTTCCTACAGCATGAACATTTTTGTAAAGTCAAATAAAATCCACACAAATTTTAATAAATCAAACAGTGATGCTGCCTTAATAAAATCCAATAAAAATCATTTTAAAAATACCAAAATGATTTCAAATTTATTTTTCTCCAATTTTCTGATGTAGGGAATCATGTTACCCTATTTTCTGTATATTTTATTTTTGGAGAAACATAATTTGAATAAAACCCAAATAACTCCAATATTGAAAAATAATTTCAATGGGACTTTGATTTTAATCCTTTGAAACTCCCAACTCATATTTCATTTGTTTTGAAGAAGTCATTTTATCTTCTCTCGTGAAAATCATTGAGTTGCATAAAGTTTCAGAAATGGGAAATATTTTCAACACCCCTTGTCATTTAAATAAATGGAAGAAGTCATGTCATCTTCTCTCCAGGGTTTTGTGGTGGAAAGTATTTGAATTCATGGAGATCATAAAAGCAAAATGAAAGTTTGGGAAAGTCCTTTTATTCCCTCTCATTTAACTTTCAAAAGGTTTCGAATTCCACTCACTTTCAGTCAATCAATTACACAACAATCCAACAAACAATCAAATCTATCTATTTATTATAACATTCCAAAATTTAGAATTTTGGGATGTTACACCTACAAAACGTGGCGCTAACTTTCCCTTAACTCCAAAGCGCTTCACTCCTCGAAGTGGTGATACTCGAAGATAAACTCTGGATCCGACTTCGTAAACTGTCTCCTTGCGTTTAGAATCCGCATAACTCTTCTGCCTGGACTAGGCTACCTTGAGCCTATCGCGAATCAACTTCACCTTCTGTTCAGACTCTTTAATCAAATCTGGTCCAAACAACTGACGGTCTCCAACTTCGTCCCACAGCAACGGTGTCCTGCACCTCCTTCCGTACAGAGCTTCGAAAGGGGCCATCTTCAAACTGGATTGGTAGCTATTGTTGTAAGAAAACTCTGCATATGGCAAATTGTCATCCCAACTGGATCCATAATCTAGCGCACAAGCTCTCAGCATGTCCTCCAAAATCTGATTGACTCTCTCGGTCTGTCCGTCTGTCTGTGGATGAAAAGCGGTACTGAACTCTAGCCTGGTACCCAAAGTTTCGTGCAACTGATTCCAAAACTTTGAAGTAAACTGGGTTCCTCTATCTGATACAATGGTCCTCGGAACTCCATGCAGACATACGATCCTGGTCATGTATATCTTTGCCAACTTAGCACTAGTATAAGTGGTCTTTACTGGGATGAAATGAGCTACCTTCGTCAAATGATCGACTACAACCCATATCGAGTCATAGCCTGAACAAGTCCTGGGCAATCCCGTGATAAAATCCATGCCTAGCTTATCCCACTTCCATTCGGGTATCGGCAATGGTTGTAGCAATCCTGCTGGCTTCTGATGCTCTGCCTTCACTCTTTGACATACATCACAAACTGCTACATACTCCGCAATATCCTTCTTCATTCTGGTCCACCAGAAATTGTCCTTCAAATCCAGATACATCTTGGTATTTCCTAGGTGAATCGAATATGGTGAATCATGGGCCTCTTGCAAAATCAACTTCCTAATCTCCGGATCATTGGGCACATAAACGCGGTCCTCAAACCATAAGGTATCGTGCTCATCCTCACGAAATCCCTTGGCTTTTCCTTTACTCAACCTTTCCTTTATCTCAGCAATCTCCTTGTCTGTCTTCTGAGCTTCTCTGATCTTATCCATCAAAGTAGACTGAATCTCCAATGCTGCTACATAGCCTCTCGGAACTATTTCCAAACATAGTTCGCGAAGATCCTCTGCTAACTCCTTGGGTAACTCTCCAGTCATGAGTGTGTTGACATGGCTCTTGCGGCTCAACGCATCCGCTACTACGTTAGCCTTCCCTGGGTGATAATGCAATCTCATATCATAATCCTTAGTGAGCTCCAAACATCTCCTTTGCCTGAGATTCAACTCCTTCTGCGTGAAAATGTACTTCAAACTCTTGTGATCCGTGTACACCTCACAATGGTTTCCGATGAGAAAATGTCTCCATGTCTTCAACGCATGCACTACGGCTGCTAGCTCCAAATCATGTGTAGCATAATTCAACTCATGGGGTTTAAGTTGTCGTGAGGCATATGAAACAACTCTTCCCTCCTGCATTAGCACTGCTCCAAGTCCTCGACGAGAAGTGTCGCAATATACTTCATAATCCTTGCGTTGATCTGGCAGAATCAATACTGGCGATGTAACCAAACGTTTCTTCAACTCCTGGAAACTAGCCTCACATTCCTCGGTCCAATTGAATTTGGTGTCTTTCTTCAACAACTCCGTCATAGGCTTTGCAATCTTCGAGAAGTTCTCAATGAATCTCCGGTAGTATCCTGCGAGTCCAAGAAAACTCCGGATTTCTCCAACTGTCGTGGGTGCTGCCCAATTTGTCACAGTGTTAACCTTGGTGGGATCAACTGCTATTCCTTCTCCGGAAATAACATGTCCAAGGAATCCAACTTCCTTTAACCAAAACTCACACTTGCTGAATTTGGCATATAACTGATGTTCTGTGAGCTTTCCAAGTACCAAACGCAAATGCTCCTTATGCTCTTCTTCATTCTTCGAATAGACCAGAATATCATCAATGAACACTACGACGAACTTATCCAAAAACTCCATAAACACTTTGTTCATCATGTTCATGAAATAGGCGGGTGCGTTAGTTAGGCCAAATGACATAACGGTGTACTCATATAGCCCATACCTTGTGGTAAAAGCTGTCTTGGGTATATCCTGCTCTCGAATCTTCAACTGGTGGTATCCTGATCGCAAATCAATCTTGGAAAATACTTTAGCTCCTTGTAGTCGGTCAAACAAATCATTGATCATCGGTAGTGGGTACTTGTTCTTGATGGTTACTTCATTCAAACCACGATAATCAACAACCATCCTTAACGATCCATCTTTCTTCTCCACTAGAAGTACTGGTGATCCCCAAGGTGACGAACTTGGGCGAATATATCCTTTATCCAGTAACTCCTTAATCTGCTTCTTAATTTCCTCCAAATCCTTAGCGGGCATCCTGTACGGTCTCTTAGATATTGGCCCTGTGCCTGGCAAAAGCTCAATCAAAAACTCAATGTCTATCCGGTGGCATGCCTGGCAACTCCTTTGGAAATACGTCAGGGAAATCCTTCACCACTGGCACTTCCTCCTGTACAACTCCTGATAAGGAATTCACTTGAGTCCTATTCGGCACATGCCGGGATACATACTTAATCCTTCTTCCTTCTAGGGTAGTAAGCAGGATCGTCTTACTGGCGCAATCGATGTTTCCTCCATACATCGATAGCCAATCCATTCCCAAAATCACATCCAAACCTTGCGACTCCAAAACTATTAGGTCTGAGGGGAAAACATGCCTACCTATGGCCAATGGCATCTGAAAACATCCTTGGCTAGCCATATACTCTGCTCCTGGCGAGGTTACTAACATAGGTGTTCTAAGAACTTTGGTGGGCAACTTAAACTTATCCATAAATCCCCTTGATATGTATGAATGCGATGCACCAGTATCAAAAAGAACGATTGCAGTAAATGACTTAACCAAAAACTTACCTATTACTACATCGGGCTGTGCTTCAACCTCCTCCACATTCACGTGGTTCACATGTCCTTTGTTGAAAGGGTTGGGCTTCTTCCCAGAGCTTCCATTGACATTTCCATTCTTAGCTTCGGGACATTCATTTGCATAATGTCCAGTCTTCTGGCATTTGTAGCAAGTGACTTGGCTTAGATCCCTCTTGGCTGGGGTCGATGGGTTGGTACGGTTCTGTCCGTTGCTTCCTCCATTCCCATTACCATTCTTGGGTCCACTATGGTTGTGCGAACCTCCTCCTCCATGGGTATGCTGAAAAGGTCCTCCCAAATTTGGGGTAAAACGTGGCTTCTGATGAGCTCCAGAATTGTACTTCCCTTGTCCATACTTCCTCTTGCGGCTTTCAATCTGCTGCTACTTCCCTTCAATCATGAGAGCTCTATCTACCAACTCCTAGTAGTTGTTGAAGGTTGCTACCATCAACTTCATGCTTAGCTCATCATTCAATCCTTCCAGAAACTTCTCCTGCTTGGCTGCATCTGTAGCAACGTCATCTGGGGCATAACGTGCTAGTTTACTAAAGTCCTCCACATACTGGCCTACGGTGCATCCTCCTTGGCGTAAGTTGCGAAACTCACGCTTCTTCATGGCCATAGCTCCTGCTGAAACATGGGTAGTACGGAAAGCTTGTTGAAACTGGTCCCATGTGACAGTGTCAATAGGGTGTGTGGCTGTGTAATTCTCCCACCATGATGTTGCGGGTCCATCAAGCTGATGTGCGGCAAAACGCACTCTCTCCGCATCTATGCATCCTGTAGTGGTCAGCTCCCTTCCAACCTTGCGGAGCCAATCATCTGCCACAATCGGCTCGGTGCTGTTGGAGAACACCGGCGGATCCAGCCTAAGAAAACGGGCTAAGTGGTCCACAGGTGGTGCTGGTGGTGGTGGGTTGTTGTTGTTGTTGTTCCCCTGGTTCTGAACTAGCACTTGCATCAGGGCATTCTGCTGCTGAATCAACTGAGTGATCTCCGGTGGGAAAACAAATCCGGCGTCGCATCTCGGAGGCATCTGATGGGTTTTTAGAAAAGATGAGAAAATAGAATAGAATGAGGTCTAGAGGGAAAACACTACCCATATGCACATGAGACAAACACAATCATATCACTCCAATCAATTCAAACAAGGCATACAATCGATCTAACTATCGTTACAAGTGCTTGGACTATACTATATACATGGTGGAATACTACTACTAATTTGGTGGTCTACTAGAAAAATTGCTCAGTCGAAGACTCCATGATATCTGCTCCGGCTTCATCCTCCCGATCATCCTCACTGGGGTCCGAGTCGGTGTCGTCGATGATGATGTAGTTCTCCGGGCAAGTAGAATCGTCATCTTCTCCTCCTGGTGCTGGGTCTCCCATGAATACTCCTAGCTTCTGTGTCAAGTCATCGTTCTTCCTCACTAGTGCGACGATTTCCTCCATATAATCCTCGCGTGTAGCCTTGAGTTCTCCTTCCAGTTCCATGATCCTAGTCTTTGCCTTCTTCAGATCTATCATGTCTGCGTACATCTGGTTTTCCTGGCGACGAATGTGCTGGTTTAACTCCTGAATGAAAGCTGCAATAGATCTATCCTTCCTGGTGCTGATCATCTCCCATTGCTCATCTCGGCGCCCACAAATCTGGTAGATAGTATCCTTGAGATCATTGTGGTACACTTCTCCAATGCGTCCCATGGTAATGTGAGCTGCCATACTCTTTCATAGACTCCAGGTTGGTGCATCAAAGGAAAACTCTATGGGTTCAGTGACTGGCGTGAACGTCCTTCCTGGAACTTGAACTTGAAGCATCCAGCGCTCCTCTTCTGGTAGTGTGGCGTTGTAGGTCCCGGTGAAGCTTGGTATTCCGATGTTCAGGTACCTAGTAACTTCCTTCAAGTGTTGTCCAAAAGGTGTATCCTCATCCGGTTGCGCGAACTTGTTCCTTGCATCCGCCATCCTAAAAGAGTGGAAGAAAGGAGAGGAGTCAGAAATGAGAAGAGAGTAGTGATCTAGGGCTTCAGCTTAGTGGTCGTGTCCTACAGTCAGCGTGTTCTCTGATACCATGTTTGTAGCGACCAGACCTTAGACAGTCCAGTCTCTGTGCATCAGTGTCATCCCTGGATCGGTAATGCTGAGACGCACAGTACTTGAAGGATTTATAACAGAGTAGCAATCACACACTTATTACATCGAATAGTCTCAAGAAAGAACTTATTACAATAAATATGGCTTGAGGCCATCTAAATACGATAACAGCGGAAGGCTTGGAAGATAAAGTGAGTCCATCAACTCTAACGGCATCACTGAGTATAAGACCACGACCTAAGGCTCCTTACTCGTCGTCTGGAAAGTCTGCAACATGATACGTTGCAGCCCGAAAACGGGTCAGCACATGGAATATGCTGGCAATGTAACACATAGAGAGTAATGAACAGAATAATGCTATCACTACATGCATATTTGGCTGGTGGAAAGCTCTATGGTTACAGTTTTGCGAAAAGCCAATTTTTCCCTACTGCAAAGGAATATATTTTTATTTAACTACAAAGTTGGTTGAAAAATATTGAGAAGGTAAACCCCCTCTCAATCCCAATTAAAAGTAATCATTAACAACCCAACAGAATTAGTTAAGTATAAGATGACGAGATTCACATGATAATCCAAGAACTAGATACTCAAGATGTCCATAACCGGGGACACGGCTAACCATGATTAGATTGTACACTCTGCAGAGGTTTGTGCACTTTTCCCCACAAGACTCGATCTCCTCCGTTGGATTTCTCGCACTACATGGTGTTTGAGAAACGGATGACCGAGACACAGTCTTTCAGAAGCGTTAGCACCTTACGATGGGTAGACAGTTACACCTACCTTTCCCTACATCTGCTAGTCTACTACTGTAAGAGTTCACACGACTTAATCAACTATGCTAGAGCCCATAATAGCATGTGGCTGCACACGGAAGTTTCTAGCATGAATAATCTCATGATCCCTTTGAGCCTGGGTGACGGTCCATAAAAAAAACAGGCAATCACTGGAATACCCAGGTGCCTCAATCCACCCAGATGTGTGTTTAAGTTGCCACCTTAAGTAAACCATTAATTAACAATCTCACATCTGTCATGAATACACTCACCCAATCCACGTCTACTAGCATAGCATAGCAATAAGCAAACGTAGAAGTAACTCCCAAAGGTTGATAATAAAACAGGTAATAGGTACTACCTCATCTACTTCCCGATACCCACAATTTAATTAGATCCTAATCATGCAATTGTTTGAGGATTGATCTAATGCAATAAAACTGGGTATGAAAAGAGGTATGATCAAAGTGTTACTTGCCTTGCTGATGATCCGTGAAACCTCGAGATTCGAAGTAGCACGCTGCGCACTCCGGGTACTCTACGCAAACAAACAAGCATACAATAAGCACTCATCTAATGCATAGGTAAAACTCAAATAAAAGATCTAACCAGAAAGTTCAACTTAAGAACTCCGGTTTGCAAAAGAATCAAATCAAACGAAGCAACGAAAGTCAAACGGCGAAAGAAACAATCTTCGTTTACTAATCTGGACCTAAGTCAAATTTTACAGTAGCAAAAACTTGTTTGAGTTGGTTAAACGGAAAGAGGGTTTCGAGACGAAACTCTAGGCGCTTGAATCGCCTGATTCCGATAAACGAGCGAAAAGTTATACTAGAACGAAAAACAGATCGAAAATCGCGATCAGAAGTAATCGCGGAAAATCCGAGAAAAAGAAAATGGACGAACAGGCTAACGAATGAACGTTCGCTGTCTGCGAAAAAAAAACGAAAACCGTTCGTTAAAACGAACGAACGAACGAACGAGTGTTCGCTAAATAAACTAAACCGAAGAAAAAAACAGATCTAGTTTTTTTTTAAACGAACGAAAAACCGGACGGAAAACCGAACGGTTTTCTCGAGGAAAACCGCCGGCGGCGGGGCGGTGGTCAACCTTTGCGGGGTGACGGGCGGCTCCGGCGGAGCGGCGGGGCCCCGGCGTCGGGCGGCGGCTCGGGCTGACGGGCGTCGGGCGGCGGCTCGGGCTGACGGGCGTCGGGCGGCGGCGGCGGCGGATCGGGCTAGGGTTAGGGTTTTCGACGGCGGGGGCGACTTGGGCTGACGGGGCCTCGGGGGGGGGGGGGGGGGCGGCGGCGACACGCGACGGCGGCAGCGGCGGATCGGGCTAGGGTTAGGGTTTTTCGGCTGCGGCGGGGGCGACTTGGGCTGACGGGGCCTCGGGGGCGCGCCTTATAAAGGCCTGGCCGGGCGGAGTCCTGGCCGAATACGGCCCAAGGTCGGTTCGCGTTTTTTTAATAATTTCACGCAGAAAAACAAATAAAAGAAATACTAAACGGATTCCAAAAATCCCGAAATAAATTTTCCCCGACTTCTAAAATCAAGCCGGACAAGATGAACATTTATTTGGGGCCTAAATGCAATTTTGAAAAAACGCGTATTTTTCCTAATTCAAATAATAATCAAATCAAATCAAATATTTGTTTTTAATATTTTTCCTCCAATATTTCATTATTTGTGGAGAAGTCATTTTATCCCCTCTCATATATTTTGATATGAAATATTTTCGGAGAGAAAAATAATTAAAACAAATGATCCTATTTTCAAAATTTGAGAAAACCGAAAATATGAAAATAACGAAATCCCCAACTCTCTCCGTGGGTCCTCGAGTTGCGTAGAATTTCTAGGATCGCAAAACAAAATGCAATAAAATATGTTATGCATGATGATCTAATGTATAACATTCCAAATTGAAAATTTGGGATGTTACATTCTACCTCAAATATCAACCGTCCAACAGTGAAATAGAAACAACGCTACAAATGCAGGCTGACAACAAACGCACATTCATGACCATCACGAAAGACGGCGGCTTCATCCACGCTCCGGTCCCTGAGTCGAGTCAAAAGTACTGATGCTATGTAGTTCTGAAATATAGATTAGCTCATGTTGTAATTAAACTTTAAGTATGTCTCTTTGGTTTGGACAGTCGTTCAACTTATATGTAATCGATGCTATTTATTAGTAGGACCATAAATCGTGCTATTAATGTATTGTCTGTGAATTGCTACTAACGTTTTGTTTGTCTAGTGCATAGAGATGTCGTCGTATGTCGTGTACAAGGGTAAGGTTCCCGGAGTCTACGACGACTGGGAGGAGTGTCGGAGACAGGTTCACCGTTTCAACGGTAACAGTTACAGATGGTACACTACTAGGGCGGAGGCGGAAGCTAGATACGCGCGCTATCTAGCGGGAGAGAGGAGGGAGCGTTGGAGGAACCAGATGAAGACCAGTTTCATCGCGATGATGCTCATCGTGATGACCGCAGCTCTCTTCTATGTGATGGTAGTTTAGATGATCGATATCGACTTGTAATGTGAAGACAAACTCGCTACTCGCGGTCTCGAGACTTGTAATGTTCTAACTTTGTTCGATATTTTGAATTCGGAGACTAATATGATGAATTGTATTCGGAGACTAATTTTCTATTATATTCGATAAATCTGCTGTTTATATGTTGTGCTGTCTATATTCTGTGCAGTAATGTATTTTGTAACCTGTGCAAATATCAGAAAAAAAATTCCTAATATTCATACTAGTGGTGCACCATACTGCACTTTAGTGGCGCACTGCAATAAACACACTGGTGGCGCATTATATAAAAGTGCGCCATTAGTAACCGAGAGCAGAAGGTAAATATGGCCCCCTGGGAGGCGTAGTAATGGCGCATCAGGGGACATACTAATGGCGCACTGCCTGGTGCGTCACTATTGTCTGGTATACTAATGGCGCACCAGGGGTGCGCCATTAGTACTTGTTACTAGTGGCGTGATGATAGTGGTGCACCTATAGTGCGCCATTAATGGCCAAAACAAGTGCGCCACTAATTAGCCTTTTCCTAGTAGTGAGGTTTGCTAATGTGAATATTTCTATCGCTACACAACGATGATACTCACATATACCTGTCACAAGGAGTTAACACCTAAAGATAAAAAAATTGTCTTCTAGCTCTGTCTCGGTGATATGCAAACATACATGTGATAAGACTTTTTTTAGGGGCTTGATGCTGGTGTAAAGATTGGCATTTCTGTTTGATCGTGCTTCCTGGTCAAGGTCGCAGCGGGAGAAGGTCGGGCACACACACACTTTCTTGTTTTTGCTGAGAATGTACATGCGCTTTTTACATGAAAATAAGCTCAATGAACATCTATCTCTACAAAACGATGACACTCACATATACCTGTCACAAGGAGTTAACACCTAAAGATAAAAAAATTGTCTTCTGGCTCCGTCTCGGTGATATGCAAACATACAGGTGATAGACTTTTTTTAGGGGCTTGATGCTGGTGTAAAGATTGGCATTTCTGTTTGACGTGCTTCCTGGTCAAGGTCGCAGCGGGAGAAGGTCGCGCGTGCACACACACTTTCTTGTTTGCGGCAGATGGATAACTTGTTACCCTGTTGCTTGCACAAGTAGCAGGCTTCCTAGGTTTGAATCACTCCAAAAAATCAATGGGTAAATTGCAGCCGCTGCTCGGTTCTGCTCATTGTGCGGGAGGGCGAAGTGGTTAATACACCGACATAGGGACGGATTACATCGCAAATTCGACAACCAACAATGACAGGGCCACATCTCTGAAGAAAAACACATCCACGATGTGATCTTTACTCCCTTATAGCCACTGGAGAAAGTAGATGGAGAGCGTCATCACCATCACAGACGCAGGATTCATCCCCAGCACCGGCGGCTCTGTCCAGGCTGCAGAGGCGACGACGCGGGGTTCATCTCCGTCTCACACAACCAGGCGTCTACCGGCGGGCGGCATGCCCTATCGAGCCAGCCCCGGTGCTCCGTCAAGGCTGCTATTAGTGCAGTAGCAGGTAGCCGCGCATGCCTGCTCGCTTGCTTCATGCCCCTGTATCGCTTCTCGGCGCAGTATACTTGCCGCCTACTCGTTGTCGCTGTTTGCACCCTGAACACACACACACACACCAGCCACCAATTAACATATATGCATACACACAAGCAGCCACGCACCTCATCCTCTACAGGCCCAGACCAACATCTTCTACACACCCTGAATTGACGACGTAGCACGATAGCAGTACAGAAAACAATTCTATAGTCAAATTTCATCTAACACTATGTTTGCCTCGAAATCAGACTATTATGGTAGGGGGAGTGGGATCCAGGGGGCCCGAGAGTAGGGGAGGTATACCGGGCGGCAAGTAGGAGGAGTGCGCTGTCGAGGGAGCTGGGCACCGTCTTCAGCGGGGCTGTGGGACGGACGCCGATGAGCAGCCCGTTCGTCCTCCCCGCATGGCCGACGAGCAGCTGCGCGAGATGCGGCGGATTCTCCCGATCTCTTCCAGATTCGGCGACGGCGGAGCGAGGACGGGCACCGAGGAGAGGATGGACGGGGGCGCGGCGGTGGAGGGATGGGTCGAGGCGGCTAGCAGAGGGACGGTGCGCGCGGCAGCGAGCAGAGGGACGGGGGCGCGACAGGGGAGAGATGGGGCGCGGCGGTGGAGGTAACCCTCGTGTTCTCGTACAGGCTGTGGTGGCAGGGGGTTTTTTGCAAAAGAAAACGAAACGTTATCCACACTTTAAGTAGGACTGCGGGTCAATTTATCAGAAACGGGGGTACTTTTCTGCAAAAACGCCCGATGACGGACGACCAAAAGCAATCGCTGGTTTATTATTAGGGAAATATTTTAATAGTTTTTCTTTGGTTATTTCCTGTATTTTTTTTTTGTTTGTTTTATCTTTTCCCCTTTGTTCTTCTTTTTTTTTATTTTTCATATGCTAATTAATGAATGTTTTTAAAAAATATGATTTTTTAAAGACTTTTTACTTTTAAAAAATCATTTTTAATTCATGAACATATTTTAATTAGTGAATAATTTTAAATTTCACGAACATATAGTAAGTTTGTGAACATTTTAAATTTTCATTTTTTTCAAACTCATGTATGTTATTTGAAATCCATGAATATTTTTAAATTCACAGTCATTTTATAAAAATCCAACATTTTTTTAAAGTACATAAACTTTTGATGCAATGAGATTTAAGTAAAAAGTACTATAGCCGGGTTTTTTCCTGAGCTAGCAGTGGAGCGACTAAAAAAAAACTAAGAGAACGAGTGAAATAGGGAGCTGAGCCAAGCCGAGAGCTTCATGTGCCGGCCCATGTGAGCCTTATAATACTAATTCCACGATTTCAACGTGGGATGAGAGCTCTCAAGGGGCTCATACAACCACCATCAGCTCACACTGAGGTCGAAACATGGAAGGACTCCACAAGCATGCACCTAACAACTTCACTCTTCTCTCAGAACAATATAGTCTTCGGTGGCAGGCAAACACGATATATAGATGAAAGAACATAACATAATTTAAACCCAAGACGACATAGAAAAAGAGTTAATCTCACGGGGAAGAACAGCGCGGCGAAGCGCACGTTAGCCTCTAGTAATAAGCAACACCGCGTGCTAAATATGTGTGCGTGTGTGTGCGTGAAGTCCAAGATTGCAGGCCTATTCAAAATCAATGGGCTCCCCAAACGGCAAGGAATGGCAAAAAAACAGCAGCATGGCAGGCGGTATCAGGGCACACACGGAGAAGATTCAATCAATAGCTGCGGCCCCAAAACGACCAAGTCTTGGCGGGCTTTCCAGAAGCAAAGCACACAGTTCCTGAAATTTTCAGCGCAAAAATACCACACACACATGATCAGAGCCTCGTCTTCTCAAAAAAAAAAACATGATCAGAGCCTCGAGCATCAGCAAAACAAAAAACCTAAAACGTAGCTCACATGCACTGAAATATTAGGAAATCCGATACCATACCTTCTACAAGATCTGGCTGATCGAATGGAGCACACAATGTTTTGGCAGAGCCGAGATCGCCTTCGGTCCGAGCTCTCACGTCCTTCTCAACCTCCTGCACCAAAGGCAAGAAACTGAATGATAAACATGCTGAGCAGAAAGCCTATTTACAACGATGCAGAATATAATAGATGTGGAGAAGGCCTTCAGCTACCTCTTCATCGCACCATGGAGCCAGGATCAGCTTCTTGTCATTCACAGCTGCTGTGAATTCGTCCCAAGTGTAGACGACTTCAATGCAAGCATCTCTCTTCTGCTTGGCTGTTTCAAACAAGCTATCTTGAATCCTATCCAGTAACACTTGTACATGCTCAACCAAATCGGTCGAAGGAATATCAACCTTTGCACCATTATCTCGGCGGACAACGCGCACCTGAAAAGACAGAAGGTTGTGCTTAAATTACCCGCAGAATAAATGGTCATGAAGGTGACTAGTTAAACGCGACAAGATGAGAAGTAAATCCTTGTTAACTCTGTAAAAAAAACTGAATGCTGACAATTCCGGGTACCTGCTTGTTTGCCAGATCTTTCACATCTATCTCGATTCTTAGGGGAACACCTTTCATTTCCCAGTGGGAATGTTTCCATTCAGGAGTGTAGTTCTCGCGAGCATCCAAGTCTGCACGAATCCCAGCTTGGCTGAGAGTGTATACAATCGTCTCGCATACTTCTTTAATAGCCGTCATGTCCGCATCCTCTAATGGATCAGGAATAACCATGACCTGGATAGGTGCCACCCTTGGTGGTAGCACTAAGCCCTTGTCATCGCCATGGGTCATCACCATCACCCCAATCTGCAAGAAGACCAAAAGTGCTGCATATTAGATATCTGAACATAATTTAGGTGGAATATTCAAATGGGATATTTCAGACGCAAAACAATGTACTCCCTCCGTTTCTAAATATATGACGTTTTGGCAGTTCAATCTATACCGCTAAAACGTCTTATATTTATGAACAGAGATAGTACAATGCAATACATTTTCCTATAACATATAGAACACCCCACATTATTGCCAAAATTACCACATGGTTATTGACAGCCCGCTGAATTAGCATCAAAATTCTCAACTTGATGGGAAAATAAAACAGAACACTAACCGCTGCTCCTACACAGAACTGTCTAGTTAATTACAATATCAAAAACAGTTTTGTCGTGAAAAATACACCCAGATGTATACCAGCATTCCCGACCTTACCATTTCCTATTATTGATATGTGAATGCTTTGGCAGTGCTAGCAGGATACTTTTGAAAGAAAGTAGCTATTCGTGCGCGCTGGCTATGGTTGCAGGCCACTGATACCGATCGCCCATGGAATCACCTGCAGCTCCCCAGAGACAAGGAGACCAGACAGTTCTTTTGCGCTTCCACGACCTGGACCCTGGGTGATGGCCGGACTTGCCAGTTCTGGTCCGATCATTGGCTCCACGGTCAGACCGTTGCCGAGATCGCGCCGACACTGCTACTTCACATTCCGCGCAGGCGTAGACATCGGTGCGCGACGGGATCATGGACCGGGCCTGGATCCGCGACATCCATGGCTCCCTGGGACCGGCCGCCACGATTGAGTACTTTGGTCTATGGCGGCGTATTCAGCAGTTCCAACTCTCCGACGTGCCCGGCAAGATCTCTTGGAAATGGACTCAAAGCGGGAAATATACAGCTACCTCTGCCTACAGTCTACAGAGCCCTATTCCTCGGCTCCACCACCGCGCCTAATTGGCGGCCCATTTGGAAGTGTTGGGCGCCGACGAACGCCAAGTTCTTTCTCTGGTTAGTCTCCCTGGACCGCTGCTGGCTGCAGAACGAAGAGCGCGCCACGGGTTACCTCACGACACCCATTGCAAGTTGTGTGACCAGGAGTTCGAGACCATTGATCACCTGCTTGTTCAATGCATCTTCTCGAAGATCACCTGGCATGAGATTTTATCCTGGTGTCGCCTCCCGGTGCTTCTGCCTGGCGCCGACACGTCCTTCTTCCCGTGGTGGTCTGCCTTGCTGGCCGCTTCTCCGGCAAGCCTGCGGAAAGGCCTCAACTCCCTTATAGCCCTCACCACTTGGAGCATCTGGAAGCATCGAAACGCCGCTCTCTTCGACGGCCTCCGACCATCTACTGACGCCCTTGTCCACACCATCAAGGAGGAAGCCCGGCTTTGGTCTAAAGCCGGTGCTCGAGGCTTTAGCACTAATTATCCCTGTAATCTAGAACGTTTGTACCGAGGCTGAGCAACCTTATACATGCTCACACCACGCTCCTGGGGACGCCGATGCGTGCACGCCCCCTCGAGCGGCACCCTGTATGTTCTTTCCACCTATCAATGAAATGATACGCAACAATGCGTATTCATGAAAAATAAATGCCATGTACCTATTTTGCCACCTGTTGTTCTTACAAAGTGAATTTATAAGCTAGTCAAATAATTTACATCAACCAGCAAGATGTATAATCAGGTAAGTACATACATACAATATATGAAAACCGTCATTGTCATTTCCAACACTTCAGCATTCAGAAGAAAGTAAAACAGAGAAAAGAAAAAGAAACCCATATCAAGTAGAGGGTAAGAATTACCGAGCGGGTGGTGTACGCCCAAGAATTCTGCCACACCAAGGACCTTTTGTTCTTCTCTTTCTTTTTTTGAGCGGGATCATTCTCATCCTCGAAAAAGATTTCAAACATCTTTGCAAAGTTTTGACCAAGACAATTTGAAGTTGCGGCTTGTATACCGCGGCCAGTGTTTGGAATGAAGGCCTGAAAATAAAGAAACAGCTTGCTTTCTTACTAGGACAGCTTTAAGAAAGCTAGACGTAGCAAAGTTCTTATATCAGTACCTCAACACTGGTTGTATAAAGTCCACCGGCGAATTTTTCCACCTCACTTTTCCTCCCTTTGGACACTGGAACTGCTAAAAATTCTTCATATATCCTTCGGTAGAGTTCCAATATATGGAGAACCTGATAAAATTGTGAAAATTGAAATTCCACATGTAGGTCGGCATAGAATCATTTTATCAAACACACCTTATAATGAACACAGCAATATTTCATTCATTTTGGTCTGCCTTTGATACGCGAGGACTTGAGCAACTAGTTATTGGGAAAAATTACTTATATAAAAATAAGATTATTTGTGTTTGAGATATGAAAGAGTGACGTTATATGAGTTTCAACTTTCCAGTGATGTAATTTACGAAACAGTGATATTTTTTTATCCATAGAATAGACGTTTCGTATCGTATAGCTTCATTCGCTAAACTAGGTCAGCTTCTGCTTCAGACTAGCCATTTGTTCCCTTCATAATTCATATTGGGTTAAAACCAACCCAGTGAACCAGTGTTAGTTCATAACAAACCAATATTTAAATACTCCCTCCGTTCCTGAATGTAAGTCTTTTTAGAGATTCCACTATGGACTACATACGGAGCAAAATGAGTGAATCTACACTCTAAAATATGTCTATATATATCCGTATGTAGTTTGTAGTGAAATCTCTAAAAAGACTTATATTTAGGAACGGAGGTAGTAGTTCATAAGTAAGTAGTTAATACCTCTTCATCTGACTCCTCTTTAGTTGCAAAAACTGTATGCCCTTCTTGCCAAAGAAATTCACGGCTCCTGAGTAGAACAGTTGCAGAATGTTTAATTCAGGCAGTTGACGAGAGAATTTTATGTGGGTAAAAAAAAGGCCGAATGGATGCAGCCATAATCATGCGCCTTTGCAGAAACACAAGGTGCATGGAATTTGCTTCATTTCAAAATATTGAAGATTTTTTAAAAATTGTCATAGTTCTTGAGTGAGTGAGCATCAGATTGCTACTGTAGCAGAACAGTATGGTTGGTGGTTGTAGATACCATATAAGGTTGGAATTATGGAGTAACCGAGCTGAAATAATTCCGTGAAAGTCCAAGTTGCACGAGTCTTATTTACCAATCTTCCTTTGGTCCTTCCGTTCAAAATGTTCGGGCACAAATCAGAATGTTGGCATTCGAGCAACAGAGTTGGCAACAAAGTATTTGCTAGAGAGCTATTCTATGATTCAAAGAAACAGATGTCCTTGGCTCTAGTACTCAGGCACCATGGCACTATTATTTCAGCAGCCACTTTGCTACTGTATTTATTTCATTCGCACCGAAATGAATATTTTGCATTCACTATTACTAGTAATAACTAACAAGACAATAATGGCAATCTTGAAGACAAGCAGAATGGGAGAAGTGCACAAACGTAATAGGCCACCAGGCACCAAACAATGAGCTACCTTATTAAAGGAATTGGATTGCTACATTCCCATCGAACAACGCTGCACCACTGGTTGCATCTCAAAGGTAAGTTCCGATGGCTTCTTATCCATTTAGCGAAATATGGATACATGACCGTCTCACTCGTGGGACGGATGGCAATAGGAGCTTCCAGCTCAGAATTTCCTGTTTTAGTAACCCATGCCACCTGGAAAACAAATTAATAGTTTACTTAGTACTTGCCTTTTTTACATAACTGACCAAAGGGCAATAAGAGAATGGATAAAGCATCAAACAGAAGCTTAATAATAATATGGCACGGCTTATTAGGATCATCACACACACATTTAATTAAAGGAATAACATATTTCATGAAGCACTGATGGACTAAAATCCGCTTGGAAATTGTTTTAGAAAATGACAGCTGCCAACAATCACAGGCTTGCAGCTACTGATTTACACAATCTTATTGGTCTGACTGAGCTCTGGTGGAAGTTGCTTGAGAGGCAGCGACACGTGTCGCAAACAAGCCTCATAGCCAGCAGCAAACCAGTTTGGAGTTTTGACAGGTTGACAGGACACATTCTTCATTAATCATCCATTCAAGGTCTTCTACAAAGGGATATTATCAAGTTCGTTGAATTTAAATTGTCTTTACAACAGCAACCTTTCCTAAGTACAACAGCTTCATAAGGATTAAGGTGCTCAGGGAGTTTCTTCATGAGACTTGTGCACCAAATTTCACAAATGATTATGAGTGCTTCAGGTGCAGTTACCTCACATTTAACCAAAAGAAGAAAGAAAGAAAGAAAAAGGAAACAGTGGCATCCTTCAAATGATTCATAAAGCTCTGGTTTTCTGGTACCCCTTAGGAATTCTATTAGAACCAAACACTTCTTGTGGGCAGTGTCCAAACCACAAGAAGAAGAAAAAAAGAAAAAGAATAACGATTTAACTTTCCAGCATCATGTATGCATCATTTCATACAGATTCTTTTTCTTTCAGTTGTTAATCATACAAATGAAGTCACTTCAATGTTGGATATGCGAGTAGCACTCTAAGTCACTTCAAACGAAGTCACTGGCAAAATACAGAACTGAATGTAAGGGACGAGAGAAAAATGCACACCTCTGGAGCAAAGCCCTCAAAGTGGTCCTTCTTCTTCTGCACAACATTCTCAGTAATGAACAAAGGGAAATAATAAGATTTCAACTTCAGCTTTTTTATTTCTGCATCAAAGAATTCCTGCACAAAAATTACATATCGGTTATTAAAAGGAACGGGGCTATAATAATAATGTCAATGTCACTTGATAGATAAAAATAACATGAAACAAACAATGAGGATTCCGGTGCAGCCAACGATATAAATACACATAATTCAGAGTTAGAAGGTACTGATAAGAGAGGCTGATGCAACAAAAGTTGAATACAATACAGCCATAGACTGACGAAGAGAAGTGAAACTTATATTCATAATGCTGAAATAAATATGGTATCACATATCTAAGTGCGTAAGGGGGATTGTAGCTCAACATATCAAATGTCGATAAGTTAACTGGACAAATTAAGTTCAAATTAGTCACCATACTAACGATTAAAAAGAAAGAAGACAAGGCATATGCTTGACAAATCAAGCTTCAGATGGCACTAAAAATAAGTATCTACATATAGAGATGCCTTTCTTTCATCACCACAGAAGATGACATTTACAAAACTTGCAACAAAGCGTATTTGTATTTAATTGCAAAGAAGGGAAAATACTAACAGTCCATCAGAAACATCTCAATTAACTGAATTTCATAGCATAAAACTCACTTTCAGCAATTCCCAGATCTCCATCGCCCACGGCCTCAAAATATAACAGCCAGAGATGTCATTATACTCAATAATTTCACTGTTAACAACAACCTGCGCAAAGAAACAACAAAGCTTCAGATAAGACCCCCCTAGCAAGAACGGGATATTATCTGAATTTTGGTATCTGGAATCATCCAACTAGTGCACAGCAAATCAAGTTTTCCTTTTCTCTTTCGAGAAAACGAACTAAATGATAAAAGGAGCATTAAACCAAGAATAATTCAGAGAGCACGACTGCACCAATATCAAGGCGACAGGTGAACCAATGTACTATGTCGCATTCAAGAGCAAAAACTGTAACACAACACACACACAAAAAGAAGAAGCAAGTGAAGCAATCTCAGCAGTATTGTTGACGAAGTCATAAATTTTAAGCTATCCACCATAACAGATATTAACGGAACCATCATATCAAATCTTGTCCGGGGCTTCTTTCAGAGCCTTAATCATGGCCCCTATATTACACTTCACTTTCACTTCTAAGCCCAAATCGACTTAGCAAGCCTCACCAAGACGGCAAGGGCCAACGAAGGTAAGAAAACACACCTCGGAGTACCATTCTCCGAAGTTATCATCCTTCTTGAACGCCATCCCCAGTTTACTAGTGGATATGGATGGATCCTGAGACGCTGCTGCTGCACGGGATGAAATACAAATGTCAACTAAGTTGACTCAGAAGACAGAAGAATTCACAAAGAACCGGGAAAACATGTGTAGTGTATGTAGTGACGGCGATTCGATTATGAAAATTTGCAAAGTACTTCACCATCATGTTCGTTTGGACTTTGTGCAGACTCAAAATATCCGTCCTAATAGTATTTGCAGAAACTATCTTGAAGGCTTCTTGACAAAAAGAAGAGGATAATACTCGGGAAGAAAGATGACCAGTGCAAGTTTTTTCCTAGAACTTCTTTGACAAAATACTGTTAGCTTATGATGACCAGCTTTTCATCCCCCACCCCTATGCTTACTTCTGTAGTTACTAAGTACTGATGAGTGATGATGTAAGCGCCTCTCAACACCAGCTGTATTATATATGTTCGAGTCCAATTACTCTACATGCTCTCCACAACTATGATTGCGAAGAAAACCTAATACGCCAAATTATTTCGGTTGAGTTCTTGCGCACAAATAAAAACCTCAACGAAAAGGAGCAGAAAGACTAAGGAATAGCACCGGTCCAACAACCAAAATAGCAGAAAATATGGTGATTTGACGGCATGCAGCCAAGTAATTCGTACCTCAATCTTGGGCGCTCGGATACGCAGCGGCTGGGGAGGTGAGACAGGGCGTTGCTGCGGATTCGGGTGGAAGGGGGCGGAGGATGCTGCAGGGCAGAGCGCAAGCCGGCCAGCATATATCGCCCCGCTTCCGTGTCCGCTACTGAACCGAAATAGGAATAAGAAATCGGAACGGTTGGTGGTGGAAAGAAAGAAAGAAAGAAAGAAGACTAAATAATTCCTGTCAGGAGACCAGGAGAGTCAAGACTCAAGAGACAATAGGCGACGCCGCCACCTCATCGGTGGACGGTGACGTCTCCATGCAGAGGAGTGGAGATCGATGCGATGCGAGAGACCGGCGAGGGAGCGAGGGGATTTCGACGGGCCCCACTCCCTCCCATGCCGTCGAGGGGGAACGTGGCTTCATCGATAGCTCGGGAGGTCGGTCGATGCGATCAGTCACCATGCATGGCTGTGGTCTGGTCGGTAACATACGCTGCCTGTGCCGACGAGTGAACCTGGGTCGCCTCCCGATCGCCACAGCGCCAATCACGGAAACCGCATTACCCTACTTGTCGGGCCTCTTTCTTCTTCTTCTTCGCAAGATAGATAGATGGTGTTGGCAGATCTGGCATTACAGGGAGTAGTAAATGGACGAGACTTACCTGCTCCCCGCGGTTGTGCCCATGCGTGCTCCCGCGTACGTGGTTTGATTTGACTGGAACAAAATAAGACCCGGCCCCATCCCTTTAAAATCAGGGGGGGATGATTAGATTAGAAAGGGAAAAAAAAAAGACAGCCGTACGATGAAGTGGGAGCACGGATGGGAGCATGAGGAGGGAGCAGGCAAGCCGGATCTGTAGTAAATACATCGGTCATCGCTCTACTGGTGCTGATCCTAGTGTTACATTACAGCAGAGCGCAGTGCAAGGACAATTGCTCGGTCTGCTCCGAGCGAGTAAATTGCATAAAACAACCACACTTTGAGGGCCAGGGTTGCGGAAAACACTAGGATACAGATTCTCTGCAGAAAACATCACGTCTTGCGTAATTGTTTTGCAAAAACCACTGATCGGCGAATCGGGCCGTGTTAAGTGAGTTTATGATAGGTGGGGCCCGTTTTTCGCCTACGTGGCACTCCAGGCCGTCCCGACAGCCGGCAGACGGCGTTAGACGGCGCCGTTTGCTCCTAGCAGTCAAAAGCGTGAACCGTTACTCCTTATCCACTCTGCTCGCTCGCTCATCTCTCGCTCTCGCTCTGTTCTTGGTCGCCGCATCCGTCACCGCCGCGTCGCGCCGCCGCCGCAGCGCCATGGTGTCATGGAGTGATGGGTCGGATAGCAGCGAGCACACCTTGGAGTACATGAGCTCAGCTTCCGACGACGGCACCATTAAGGTCAGTTCTCAGAGTTAGGGTTAGGGTTAGGGTTTGATATTTGGGGATTTCTCGAATGAGCTTGTTCTCAAGTTGTGGATCAAATCTCTGGCATTCCTTTGCACTCTAGGTTCCTGCTAGCATTGAAGACTCAGATTTCGAGGGCCCCGAGACTGAATTGCATGTTTTGTGCCATGTACACGGGAAGGCATCAGAGAGGCGTGTTGCTTTCGAAGGAATTCACACTGGCAGGAGGTTTCTTTGTTGCGCAGAGAAGGTATGGTTCCAACTTAACTAATTGGAACGTGTGGATTAACTTAACAGATCTGTCATTTGTTTACCATGGATATGTATTGTGGCAGCAGGCATCGTATTATATTGTGAAGTTTGGACAGTGGATGCATTCATTGTTTACTCTGACAGCATTGTTTAGTCTGGATCTCGCAACATTGTTTAGTTAGGTCATTTTGTTAACTCTGCCATGTTAGCACATTTTAAGACAGAAGATGCATGGGTTAGCACACCATCATTGTTTACTTAGTAATTGTTTACTTTAGAGCAAGTTATTGTTTACTTTAGGATGTTTACTTTAGGACATGTTTAAATATTCTATCTTGAGCTTGCATGATCTGAATTTTAGGACACTTTATAAAGTAATCTAGCCCATCATTGTAAGCAAGTCACTGTTCTGTAATTCTTTATGTTAATACTGTTTTTTTCAGGAAGGTAAAAACTGTGGACTAGTAGAATGGATTGATCCATCTTGGCCCAATACCCTTGAGAATGCATTATCCAAGTTATGGTTTATGTATGAACAGAGTAAGAGAGACAGGACCGAGGACAATCTGATGAATTAATTTGATGTTCATAACCTGACACAAGAGAAGAAGAAGTTGCAAGCCAGCTATGAGAAGCTAGTTGAAGATGTGAATGGACTTTTGGATGCTCAGGAAAGGAGGGCAGAGGTAGAAAGGAAAGATCTTGAAAGTAGCAAGATTCAGGAGAAGTATGACATGGTTAAGAACCTAGCAGCTGCTCAAGCAAATGTCATTAGGAACATGAAGCTCAAGCTAGCTGAAGAGAGGAAGAACTTACAGATCCACATTGATGAGCTCCAGAAGACAGTTGAAGAGAGCAATGTGAAGCTGGAGGGGATCAAGGCCATCATAAATGGATAAGCAGGTGGTTGTGGAAGAGAATAATGGGGAATATCATTTGGCATTTGCTGACCTTTTGCAGAGTGTGGTTTGGCATTTGCTGTAATGATAGTAGTTTAAATTCTATTAACTATGAGTACTCCTGAACTATGGATATGTAATGTACTAATCTAGTACTATGATTATGTATGGATTTGAACTAGTGCCGAATGTGGTGGTATTTAGAGCTGGTGAATGTGATCTTAAGTAAGATGTTTGCAATTGATGATTGTGATCTTAAGTATGTTTCTGTGCAACTGATGATTGTGAGCTTAAGTAGGGTCAATTAGTGGTTTTTAGCTTTTTGTCGAGGCCGAGGCATCAAGTAGGGTAAATTAGGGGGTTTTGGCTTTTTGTCAACGCCAAGGCATCAAGTAGGGAAAGTGAGGGGGTTTTGGCTTTTTGTCGACGCTGAGGCATCAAGTAGGGCAAGTGAGGGGTTTTTGGCTTTTTGTCGACGCCGAGGAATCTAGTAGGGTCAATTAGGGGGTTTTGGCTTTTTGTCGACGCCAAGGCATCAAGTAGGGCAAGTGAGGGTTTTTTGGCTTTTTGTCAACGCCAAGACATCAAGTAGGGCAAGTGAGGGGTTTTTTGGCTTTTTGTCGACGCCAAGGAATCTAATAGGGTCAATAAGGGGTTTTTTGGCTTTTTGTCGACGTCGAGGCATCAAGTAGGGCAAGTGAGGGTTTTTTGGCTTTTTGTCGACGCCGAGGAATCTAGTAGGGTCAACTAGGGGTTTTTGGCTTTTTGTCGACGCCGAGGCATCAAGTAGGGCAAGTGAGGGTTTTTTGGCTTTTTGTCGATGTCGAGGCATCTAGTAGGGTCAATTAGGGCAAGCGCAAGGTTTTTGGCTTCTTGGTTTTTGGCACAACATTATCATCACAAGAGTAGCACCATCATCGCAAGAGTAGCACGGTACAACTAGAATGCCATAGTTTGACACAGGGATCATAACTGGAGTAGCGCTACATTAATTGATCATCACATGACTGCTAGAATGCCATAGTTTGATAGAAGGATCATAACTGGAGTAGCACTACATTAATTGATCATCACTTGATCACTACAGTACCACCACAACATAGTTTGACACAAGACAACCAAAATGCTATAGTTTGATGCAGCATCAAGACAACATAGTCACCATTCTGCACCAGAGGCAGTCAAGTATCCCTTCATTCTGTAGCTGGGCTTCCTGACTCTCTGAGAACCATCAGTTGGTCTTGGAGGCAAGAAAGCTAACCTTGGTCCCTTTGCAGCAGCTGATGAAGATCTAGTTGCTGGTGCCTTATTCTTGGGAGCAGCTGATGAAGATTTAGTGCCTAGTGCCTTACCCTTGGGAGCAGTTGGTGCACTAGCAGCAGCTGATCTAGTTGGCCTCTTGCTGGTGTGCTAGTAGTAGCAGCACCTGATGCAGCAGCAGATGTTGCCCTCCTTGCAGCAGATGTTTCCCTCCTTGCTGGAGCTGGTCTACTGGCAGCAGTTGTTGCCCTCCTTGATGATCCACCAGCAAAGGCTGCAGTCCTTGCAGGTGCTGCTGTAGTTCTACTATCAGGTGGGTAAGAGCTGGTGCTTGGCTGCAATGAAAAACAAGTGAATTAATATTAGTAAGGAACAAAGTACCAAGAAATTTATAGTCCTACTATTAGCATAGTGGTTACCTGATGTTTGTTATTTCTCATAGCCAGTGCAGGCTTCAAAGCATCTTGGCAATTGGTGTACCTATGGCCCACCTTATTACAGTTGGAGCAGGTAATTGAGGCCATCCTTGAAGTGTCTTTGGGAGCTGGCTTCTCAAATTGGCCCTTTCTCCTCTTAGTCTGTGCACTGCCCTTGTGTTCTTTGAAAACAGGAGGCTCAATGTCCAAACTATCTGTCCTTGGCCACATGTCAGGGCCAGGTACAAGATATATTATAGGACTGTAAGCTGCTAGGTACATAGATTTTTTGAAGAAATCATGAACAAAGTCCTCTGGCCGAAGCTTAGCCTTGTGTATATCAGAAACATCATGATTGCAAGGAATTGCTATCAT
Organism: Triticum aestivum; assembly: GCF_018294505.1. NCBI lineage: Eukaryota > Viridiplantae > Streptophyta > Magnoliopsida > Poales > Poaceae > Triticum > Triticum aestivum. Next base: position 163,509,424 of record NC_057814.1, on the reverse strand, counting down.
ATCCCACTTCTTACACCCACAAGTCCTATGTGCTAGGTTAACAACATATGTTTTCTCCCCACTAGTAACTTGGTAAAGGTTGGGGCCAGCCATCAATGATTGGTAGTTTCTAGATCACTTCTTTGCTTCCTCCAATTTCTCTGCATATGTTGGACAAATCTCCCATCTGACAGTCTAAGTCTTGATTCTATTTGCATTAAACTTGACCATTAACTTTTTTCTAATTCCATCAACCATGGTCCTTATTGGCTTAGCCCTCACATCTAGAACCCACTTGTTGAAAACCACACTTAAGTTGTTAACTACTAAATCTGTTTTGCAATTTGTGTCCTTGGCATGTCTGGCCCAAGTGTGCTTTGGGATTTTACTAAGCCAAGCCCAAGTTGCCTCACACTCTCTTCAACTCATCCATTGCAACATTAAAACCATGTTTAGTGTATGAGTAACTTGCTTCATCCATGTATTTCTTTAATTCTGGCCCTCTAAACCCAGCATTTTGAAAGTTCTGGTAAATATGTCTGAGGCAAAACCATGCACATCTAATTAACAGGAGAACTCAATTAACGGTGAACCTAACCATATGTCTAACTGCATCCAATTAACAGTGTACCTAAAATAAACTGAATAACACAGCACCTAAAATCAACTAAATAAGCTAATTTCTAAACTAATCTAAGTAATGTCAACCCTAGGCACATGACAAACAAATCACATCATATGAACTAATCTAAGTAATGTCAACCCTAGGGCACAGGACAAACAAATCACAGCATTTGACGCCTGTACTCCATCTGATAGGAGAGAGCAATATGAACCCTAACCCTAGCAACGCAATGGAATGAAGAAGGGGAAGGAGAAGAGCAAAGAAAAGTGGATCTCACTATACGCCACCGTAGGATGACCCGATGTGTTGGCTTCCAGTCGGATTGGCCTTCACTGCCGCGGCGAATGCTCTCGCGCCCGGTATTCCACCGAATACTGCGGGTCCCCCTCCTACTCTTCCTCCGTCGGCTTGCTAGGGTTCGAGCTCCCGCAAAGCTTGCCTGGATCCACTGCGGGTCCTCCTCCACTACCTACGATGCGTGCGGCGCTGCCGGGCGAAGCGCTGCCGCCAGCAACGCCACCTTTCGCCGGACTACGCATCTCTGCAGTGTGAGGGGGCAAGCGACGGCGGCGGGAGCGAGGGGAGGGGGAATAAGAATGGGGGAATAGAGATGCGGCGATGACTAAAGACGAGACCGAACGGCGCCGTCTAACGCCGTCTGCCGGCTGTCGGGACGGCCTGGAGTGCCATGTAGGCGAAAAATGGGCCCCACCTGTCATAAACTCACTTAACACGGCCCAATCCGCCGATCAATGGTTTTTGCAAAACAATTACACAAGACGTGGTGCTTTCTGCAGAGAATCTATATCCTAGTGTTTTTCGCAAACCTAGCCCTTAAAGTGGTGGTTTTATGCAATTTACTCGCTCCCACCGTTGAATAGGCCCCTGGAGTTGCTCATGTTCTACAAGATACTGAGACGGGTGACATGATAGTATCTTCGGACTCTAGGAGGGCTATCAATATTCTGGTCATGACAAAAAAACTTGGTCTTTGTTCAGACCGTGCCTGATTTTTCGATATGCCAATGCTCTTTTGCCCACTCTACTTCAATTTTCTTGATAATGTTTCCCAAAACACAGGCTAGAATAACCTTGACCAAATTTTTGGCAACCAAATTTTTAGCAAGGCAAGCTTAGGCAACAACCAAACACACCCTGAATGCTTAGCATGCTGGGAAAAAAATGCTTGAGTGATGGTAATGCTCGGGATACTGAGAAAGAGAAAGAAAAATAGGAAGGCAAGCAGGTTGTACAAGATGTGACAGATCCTTTACATGAAAATGAGAAGCTGGTAAGAAGTTTTCCTTGAAGATTCAAGAGTGGGAACAGAGAAATGCTCTTGGTTTGATTTCTTATCCTGGTCCGGCAAAACACAAAACTAGTGAAGATAGAAATGGCACTGATGACATCAGAAACTTGTAGTGTAGCTCGAGTTCCATGGTACCCTTATGAACAGTAAAATCAGAAAAATGGTAAAAATTATATTAAAAAACTGAATTTTTGTGACGTTGTTTATAACCAAATTTCTTCAGTGCTTTCAAATTTTGGTGTCCATATGACATCTAACGGGCCCAAACAAAAAAGAAAGAAAATTCTGCTCAACAGTGCACACAAGTTTTGAGCACCAATATTGTTATTTTCTGTATGAGCTCCTAAAATGTTATTTGGACACAAAAATTTGCAAGCACCTACAAAATTTGGTCATAATCAATCCCACAAAGTTTCAGAATTTTCGGATCTTTTTTACTAATATTTTCGATTGTACTGTTCATGGGGGTACCATGGAGCTCGAGCTATTAAAAACCACTCTCGTTAACGGGTTAGTCGCAAAATGAAGTTCCTCAAGAGTAGGGTCAAGGTGGGACTGATAGAGATACTGGTGGTAATTTTATTTTACACAAGATCTTGCACGCATCAAATACTATTGCCTTGCTTCTTTCCTAAATGCACAAATATAGGAAGGAAAAGAGAATGCCGCAATCATCAAGAATAGAGATCTTGGTAGTAATTTCTGCAGCATATAAATTCATGGCATTCAGCATCATCATGTGACAAAAGTATACGTGGAAATTATTTTATTATTTTAAGCTTCTAGTAGGATTACTTGGCACAAGCATCTGACTGACGGACTGCGTCTAGATTGATCCGCCTTTGTTAAATTCCCAGGATCAGGCCATGACAGCAAACCTTCAATCATAAAAATAATTCTACCAGGAGGTACAGGAAGTAAGAAAGCACACTGATTCAGACCAGGAAGAGCAAGGACGGACGGATGTCTGATTGTCGCCATTTTTTGTCTACCAATGAAGTTTAACTTGAGAACCAGCAACCTTGAACCTCCGTGTACCATTTTCAAGCTGGCATCCTTCGGAGGCACTACTGGTTGTAGCAAAATGAAGAAGCACATCGTCAACACTTCTTTTATTGGGAACAATCATATATTCCAATAAAACTGGTGCAGAGGCTGGGTATTCCCCTTTTCAAAAAGAATAAATGGACATCAAACTTCAGTGAGGAAAGGTGGATCGGAAAACCCGCGGGGGGAATTAATTGACACAACGAACCACCATTCCATCAGTGAGAATACGGTATTCGGAAACTCCAACCACAACAACCAGATCTCACTAGGGCAAGTACCTCCGCATGCCCTTGACGTCAAGAAGCCTCTCGTGTTCTGCAAGATCATCATCGTCGATGTGATCACCGATGTAGTAATAAGAATCCTCACGGTAATCCTCATAATCCTCGTGATTTGGATAGTCGGGACTCCAACAGCAACTGCAAGGCAGATATGGCAAAGAGTACCGAGGGCCAGCCATGTTAACTCGAGAACACTTCTCCAGCAGGTCATCATCCATCTTGAGATACTTACATTCGAAAACGTTAAGGTGCTCTAGGTGGGGACAGCCATCAAGGATCACTGTCAGCCCTTTGTGGGTGAGTCTGTTGCTGTCGAGATACAAGGAACGTAGCTCGTGCATCTTCGCAATCGCGAAAGCATTACCATCATCTGCAGGTTTGTAAAAACGATCTTTTTTTATGAGACTGAAGTGCTTCAGGCGTGGGCAGGCTTCAGCGACGATCTCGAGCATTTCTGTGCTACCAAACCACATCGAAAGCTCGAGCTCTTCAAGGAGAGGGAACTTGCGCATAACCTTTGCAAATACTTTCTTTGAGACGTAATAACACTTGATGAGATAGAGCCTCTTTAATAAGGGTGCCCTGCAAGATAGTATTAAGATTAATGCTACTCTCTCTGATCTGAATTAATTAACGCAGTCTCTATACAATGTAAAATGGACAGCTACGGCCGACTGCGTGAAAGGGAGGATCAAAAGCTGACGGATGGGCCATTTATCTGGCTTAACGGCAAACTAACGGTGCGAAGATTTTGGTGCCAAGTCAGCCCTTACAGTGGGACCCACCTGTCAGATTTCGTGTCAAACGTGGTCAAATGAGCATACAGTGGTAACGGTAAACGGATTACTGAAAATCGATGTTTTCGGTAAATGGTGCTTTTTGTATACAACGTGCGCAATTGTGATGGTTTTTAGCTATTTACTCATAAATTTGTCATGCGAATTTATGTTTCTTTTACAAACCTTTAGCAAAATTGTGGTTTTTTATACAACACGCACAATTGTGATGTTTTTTAGCTATTTACTCTCAAATTTGACCTGCGAATTCGATCGAGTTTATTCTGCTTAATTAGCAACTGAATCGAAAAACGAACAGGAACAGGAGACCTTGCAACAAAGTGGGTCAATAAGAGAGACTTACTGCTCGCCGAGGAAGAGGAACAGGTCATCGTCGAAGAGCTCGGCGGCGAAGACCTCGCACTGCCCGGCGCTGAGCCGCAGGGCGGAGCGCACAAGATTGGTGCGGACGGCCTGCCAGCCGAAGGGCGGAACGGCCGGCAGGTCGCGCGCGTCGATGCAGCGCCACAGCTCGGGCTCGTGCCGCGCGATGCGGCGCCAGGAGCGGCACACCGCCGCGGCGCCGCCCAGCAGGAGCTCCACCTGGTCCAGCTTGCGGAGGATGCAGGAGATCGCGTCCTGGGGAAGGTCCGCCCAGTCCCTCTCCCACGGCACCGGCATGTGGTTGAACACCGTGACGTGCCACGTCCGGTCTCTCCTCCTGCTGGCTCGTCCCTTTCGGCCGCGCGGCGTGGCCGGCGGCGGCGGCTGGTGGAGCGATGGCGGCTGCATCGGGATCGCGATGCGGAGCGTTAACGAGGCAAGATTTGTTTTATGGGCTGCGATAAGCGTAGGTCGGTGCCTTGATTTTTCTTTTTCTTTCGCATAGGTAGGTCGGTGCCTTTGATTTTTCTTTTTCTTTCGCATAGGACCTCAGCCTGTTGAGGTCTCTCATTTTGCACTATGCATATGTATTTTTTTAGGATTATTAACCATGTGTGCGCTAACTATCATTCAATACATAATACGTTGGGCAAACACAAGACATCATATAATGTGTTTTAAAAACATCGTGTACTTGATCTATATCTTCTTTTACAATTCAGCCTCGGTGACTGATGCCGGACTTTTCTTGCCGCGGGTTGGCACTATGAAGCGGGCGGCTGACGATGTCTCGTGGCATGGATGTCGAGGCGGCGGCCCTGGAAGGCGGTCCGTTGGCTCTTCGGCGGGCATCATGGTGGTTGTGGTAGCTAGGTCTCTTGGCCGTGTGGGCAGGCGAGAGGTTTGGCAGTGGGTGGCTTGAGCGCGCTATGTCATGGTGCACTGATCCGGATCTGGGAATCTGAACCCGTCACGCTTGTCTTGGAGTCCTCGTGGTGGCACGATGGAGCTGTCGGGCAAAAGCTTCGAACTTTGTCGCCGATGATGGACGTCACTCTCTTCTTGAAGACATCGTTGTGGTACTCCTCTTCGTGTTTGGATTCTGAGTGAAAGTCTTTGTCCGTTGTGGAATCGACAGCGGCGACGCTTTCCACCATTCTCTCTCCTGTGTTATCTTTCGGTAGCATAGTCCCTTGCCTTTTGCGTCATCCGATTATCCTAAGAACGACTTTGTAAGAGGGCTACGTCACCACATTGTATCGTTTGGGCATGTACTTTGTTCGGTTGTTGCTTTATACTCCCTTAGTCCCAAAATAAGTGTTTTCGATTTAGTACAACTTTGATCGAAGACACTTATTTTGGAACGGAGAGAGTATATAATAAAGTGGGGCAAAAGCCTTTCGAGAAAACATGGGCTAGAATAACCTTCACCTTTTTTTGAAAGATTCAGGCTTGCTGGCTTTTCATTGGCTTAGCAGGGGAGAGATACAAGAATTGTGATCAAAAGATCAAGAAAGAGATCAAAATTTTCTCATAGGTGTGGGGGGAGGGAGCACGCAGGGACTCTCCTCCACACCGTTACAGGAGCAAAAACAAGGCCTATTCCTCACGTTATATCCCCAAACGGGGGCGCTATGGCATGGGCGCCGGCGAGTCTCCATTGCTCGATATCTCTCCGGCAGGCTTCTATCACGTTGAGCACATTCGGCGTCTTTCCTCGGAATGTGCAATTGTTTCTCTCCAACCATATGTGCCAAGCGATCATGGCCACCATGGTCTTGATTCCCTCTGTTGGCGTCGCGGAGTTGAAGATTGTGGTGACGGCCTCGGTTGTTGTTTTGCTTGAGCTCCAGGAGGCCGGTGAGAGTGTCGCGCAGCCCTCCCAGGTGGCTGCTCTTGACTAGATTTCCCGCGAGGTGCTGCACTCCCATATCAGGTGGTAGGAAGACTCGAGGTTGCGGCAGCATAGCTGGCAGAAGTAGGGATTTACCCATCCCCTACGTTGCAGGCGGTCATTGCACCAAAGTCGGTTGTGGTGGAGCAGTCAGAGAAAGAATTTTATTTTCTCAGGAGCCCAGATCTTCCACACTAATCTTTTCATGTCGATGCTGGTTGCAAAGGGAATTGGGAGTTGTACGCTGACCTCGTTGTGTATTGGCCTCCGGCTTTCCATGCGATCTTGTCTTCGATTCCTTTTCGCAGCACTGGATTTGCATTTCTGATGCGGCGTTGCAACTGAACGGCCTGGGGGACGATCTCCAAGCTGTTGCCGCGCCTGAGGTCCATGATCCATTTGTCCTCGCGTAATGCGTCCGCCACCGTGCGGTTCTTTCTGATTGAGCGCCTGAACAGGTCTGGGTAGACTTGTCGTAACGGCTGGTCGCCGAGCCATGTGCAGTGCCAGAAGAGGGCTCTGCTGCCGCTACCCACCGTCACCGTCGTCGTCGAGGCGAAGAGCTCTCTGTCCTTGGTGTCACAAGGCGTCCCCATGCCTGCCCATGGTCTGGCCGGGTCCGTCCATGCCAGCCATAGCCATCGGAGGCGCAGCGCGCGCGCGAACCGCTCCATGTTGGGGATGCCGAGGCCGCCGTGGTCGACTGGGGACGTGACCAGCCGCCAGTTCACCTTGCATTTGCCGTCGGTGACCTCTTCATCGTGCGCCCACAGGAACCGCCGACGAGCCTTGTCGACGTCCTTGTAGAATCTTTTCGGGATGCGCAGGACTGCCATGGCGAAGGCGGGCAGCGCGGATAGGACGCACCGGACCAGCACGCGGCGACCCGCGGTCGGCAGGAGACGGCCTTTCCAAGCCGCGAGCCGTGCACGGATGCGGTCGATGAGGTATTGGATGTGCACAAGCCAAAGCCTGCCGATGCAGAGCGGGAGACCGAGGTACCTGATCGGGAAGCCTACTCTAGTGCCGCCGAAGTTTTGAAGGACGTCTATGAGGTCGATACTACCGCAGTTAAGGGCTGCCGCTGACGATTTTTGGGGGTTGCTGCGAAGCCCCATCGCCTCTCCAAACCTGTCCAGTAGCTGCATGATGGTGTCTATCTCCTGGCGCACCGGGTTAGCAAAGAAGATCGCGTCGTCCGCGTAGAGCATGACCCGCAGACGCGCTGCACCGGTCGTCAGGGGGGCGATGGCCCCGGCATGCTGAGCTGCTTCTAATAGTCGGTGAGGGGTGTTGATCGCCAGAATGAAGAGGATCGGCGAAAGGGGGTCCCCTTGCCACAGCCCCCGCTGATGAAGGGTCGCAGGGCCCGGGTCTCCGTTTAGCATGCAGGTGGAGGACGCGGAGGAGAGAGGCAGGGCGACCCAGTCTATCCAACGCGCCGGGAAATTCATCCGCTGCAACAGCTCGAGGATATATTCCCATGAAACCGTGTCAAAAGCCTTGGCAATGTCGATCTTGAGTAGGAGCAGCGACGACTTTCTCCTCTGAAACAACCGTAGAACATTCTGAACATAAAGAAAACTGTCATGGATGCCCTTCTTCTTCTGAAAAGCGCTCTGGGCCGGGGATATGAGCTGGTCTAGCACACCCATTAGCCTGATCGAGAGGACGTTGGCGATCAGCTTGGCCACTGAATAGATTAGGTTGATTGGGCGGAAGTCGGACAGTTTGGTTGCGCCATCCTCTTTTGGCAGCAGGACGATCATAGCTTTGTTTAAGACCGCAAAATCGCCCCCGGCGAGCTGGTAAAAAGCATGAAAGACAGCCATGGTGTCCATCTTGATCGTTTGCCAACAAGCACTGAAAAAGGCACCATTGAAGCCATCGGATCCTGGCGCCTTCTCAACCGGAGACGCACATATTGCTGCCCAAACTTCTTGCTCTGTGAATGGGTTGTCGAGGCCTCCTCCAGTTTGCAGACGAGGTAGCTGAATCATATCCCAGTTGACTGTTTTTGCCCGTCTCTCCTTGTTGCCCAGAAGTGCTGTGAAGTGCTCATGGATCATGGCCGCTTTCTCTTTGTGGTCTGTTGCTTGCTTGTTCTTTGACTCTAGGCAGTGTATGTAATTTTTCCTTCGTCTAGAGTTGATCTTGCTTGGAAGAAAGCTGTTTTCGCATCGCCCGCTTTGAGCCAGGTAGTCCTTGCTGCTTGCCGCTTCCTGACCCACTCAAGAGCTGCGAGACCAACTATCTTCAGTTCCAGAGTTTTCCTCAGCCAAAATTCCCTTGGGGTTAGTTGTCGCGTCTCCTGTGCCACATCTAGCCGCAGCACCACCTCTGACGCAATGTGAAACTGCAGTTTTGCGTTGTTGAAAGTGTTCTTCGCCCAGATCTACAGGTATGCCGCCGCTCTTTTTAGCTTGATCTTCATCCTAGTGAATGGGCAGGAGTGGTTCACTGGCCTCTGCCACGCTCTCTGGACCGTCTGGTGGAAGTGGGGGAACTTTGGCCAGAAGGATTCGAATCTGAAGATTGCTTTTCGTGGCGGTGGCCGTGAGCAGCAAGGGGCAGTGATCAGAGCACGATGTGGATGCAGCCATAAGGATGTAGGAGGGGAAGACCGCTTCCCATTCCTGGTTGCAGAACACTATGTCAATGGCGACAAAGGTTGGGTTCTCCCTCTCGTTGCTCCACGTGTAGCGCCTGTTCTTGCATTTTATCTCTCGCAGGCAAGCCCGATCGATTGCATCTCTGAATCTGCCCATCATCCTTCTGTTGATGTTGTGGTTGCTCTTGTCTCTTGCCTCGTAGATGATGTTGAAAACGCCGTTTATCAGCCATGGCTCGCCGAGGGGTGGCCTGCTTCTGCTCAGCTCATCGAGGAATTCATCCTTTCTTGTGCCGACAGTCGGGCCATACAGCATAGTAATCCAGAAGGAGAGGCCGCCGTGAGGGAGGAAAGCCCTGGCTGTGATGGAAAATTGCCCAACTGACTGTGTGCTGATCGTAATCTTGGTGGAGTCCCAGAAGATTGCAGCGCCGCCGCGGGTGCCCAGCGCCAGCAGAACGACGCATTTGTCTAGTCTACGGCCTCCAATCTCCCTGACAATCTGTGGTGACCAGATGTCGATCTTCGTCTCCTACATGCACAACAGAGCTAGGCTATGGGCGTCAGCCACCTCACAGATGGTGGTCCTCTTCGCCGGTGAATTCAGGCCGAGGACATTCCAGTTCATGATTAGGATGGATGTGTTACTCATAATGCAAACAGGTGTGCTCCGGCGACAAACAATTTACTACTGAAGAGAGGAACCAAGTACAGTTACGCCGTCGATCAACCGGGGAGAGCCAGCGTCCACCAATAGTGTGGGCGTTTTGGGAACGGGGGTCCCCAGACTTGCCTGCCTGCGGCCCACGGCGTGGCTAAGCTAGCGGGCCATACGGCCCATCTTCATCGACAAGGCATTCAAGACCCTCGCGAGGGGCCAAGCCTCGCGGGGCAGACGACGCAAGACCTCCTCAGGAGCGGCCACACCCGGTAGGCTCGCGAGGAGCGGAGATATCAAGGTGGGGCAAACCTCGCGAGGCTCGCGTGACGTGAGCCGTGACGATCGACACCAGGCGGGCGCCAGTGCGCACAGCGTCCTTGTTTCCTCTTTGGTGCTAAGGAGGCAGGCGCAGGCGCGGAGTACCGAGGCATAAAGCAAAGGTTTCCATATCGGTGCAACAAGACCGAAGACCAGCAAGACAGCAAGATGGAGGTCTCCATGGAGCCCAAGACGGCGTCAGCACCAGAGCCTTTTGCAGGCGAAGACCACTTTTGTCAGGATAGCTTGTATTAGTTGTCCCCTTTCAAATTTGCCCGCCGTTGTTGGCTCCCTTCTCGCTCAATATTTGGGGAGAGGACCAGGGCCTATATAAGTAGAGCTAGCCACCACCATAGGGGGCATCTGATCTGGAACTGATCGAGTCCTCACCCACACAAGTTCGACAAGCACAAGAACACCTCAACCTCAGGAGGTTGTTCTTCCCCTTGTACTGTTCATCATCAGCCCAAGAGGCAATCCACCACCACCATACTGGAGTAGGGTATTACACCACAACGGTGGACCGAACCAGTATAAACCTCGTGTCTTTCTGTGTTGCGAGTTCGTCGAGTTCGTCCGTGAGATCTTAGCGAGCTAGGGCGTGGATCGATAGGAGGGAAAGAACTTTGCGCGTACCCCAGAGTTCGAACCTTAAGGGTTTTGCTGGAACCCCAGATCCGACATTTGGCGCGCCAGGTAGGGGTGCACTGAGGCTTCTCTTCCGTCGATCTACGCTCCGCCCGCATGGCCGGCGCACCGTCATCACCTCCGGCGGCCAGCATCGACGACGGGGCCAGGGGGCTCCGAGCCCTAGCCCCCGCCCTGCGACGGGTGCGGTGGCCAACCAAGTTCAAGCCGGAGATGCCGCCGCGCTACGACGGCGTGGCGGACCCAACGAGTTTCCTGCTAGCATACGAGGAAGCCGTCCTCGAGGCCGGGGGCGACGACAAGGTCATGGCCAACTGGCTCCCCATGGCCCTCACCGGCGAGCCGCGCGCCTGGCTGCTCAACCTCCCCGGATCCATGGTGGCGTCTTGGGAGGAGCTGCGCGACCTCTTGACCGCACGCTACGCGGCACCGGCGCACCACGCGGTCGCGGCCCTGCTAGGAGGCTCTCAGGCGCCTCCTTCGGATCGCCACATTAAGTTGTTCCTCCGCCAGGTTGGCGCCGCTTCCAGGCGCTCGGGGGCTCCGACCGGCTGGGCTGCGCCTGAGGCCGAGCTCACCTTCAACTCAGAAGACCACCCTGACTCCACCGCCGGCTCGGGCACGCTTCCGATGCTCTGCACGCCCACCATCTGCCACGTGGCCGTTACCAAGACCCTCATCAACGGCGGCGCTGGCCTCAACTTGCTCTCCGTGGAAGCCTTCGGCTTCCTTCACGTGCCGCCCAGGCGGCTCAGCCTCAGCAAGCCTTTCTCAGCGGTTGGTGGCGGCGCTGCCCACTCTCTGGGGCAGATACGCCTCCCCATCACCTTCGGCACGCGCGACAACTACCGCACTAAGTTGGTCGACTTCGACGTCGCCCGCATCGGCCTCCCGTACAACGCCATCCTCGGGTACCCAGCTCTAGCCCAGTTCATGGCAGCAACTCATCCGGCCTATAACCTCATGAAGATGCCTGGAAGCAAAGGTGTCCTCGCCATCAGGGGGCACCAAGGAGGCCGTGACGGCACTCAAGCTTGCCTTCAAGACCGCAGCGGCAGCGCAGCCCGCCGACGCCGGTACCCCCGAGGCCAAGGAGGCCGTGCCTACCAAGAAGAAGCAGCTGTTCACCCAAGACAAGGCAGAAACCAAGCAGGTGCCGGTCGACGAGGACGGGTCCTCAGGAGCCACCTTCACCATAGGTGCCGGCCTCGATTCCATCCAAGAAGAGGCGTTGGTGAGGTTCTTGTGCGCAAACAAAGATATATTCGCATGGGAGCCCAATCAGCTGGTGGGGGTTCCGAGAGAGGTGATTCAGCATCACTTAAGGGTGTGCCCCGACACGCGCCCTGTCAAGCAGCGAGTGAGGCGGCAATCCACGAAGAAGCAAGCCTTCATCATCCAAGAGACCCGCAAGTTGGAGGCCGCGGGTACCATTCGCGAGGTTCGATACCCCACATGGCTGGCGAACCCCGTCATAGTACCGAACAAAGGCGGGAAGGAACGAATGTGCGTCGACTTCACCAACCTCAACAAGGCGTGCCCGCAAGACCCGTTCCCTCTCCCACGCATCGACCAGATCGTCGATTCCACCTCCGAGTGCGACTTGTTTTGCTTCCTGGATGCGTTCTCAGGGTATCACCAGATCAAGATGGCGGTGGAAGATGTAGAGAAGACAGCCTTCCTGACCCCGTGTGGGGTGTACTGCTACACCTGCATACCCTTCGGGCTGCGCAATGCGGGCGCGACCTTCCAGCGGTTGATGCACATCGCCTTAGGGCGACATCTCGGGAGGAACACAGAGGCCTACGTCGACGACATCGTGGTGAAATCTCGGGAGGCGAGGACCCTGATCCAAGACCTGGAAGAGACCTTCGAGAGCCTGCGTCAGGTGAACTTGAGGCTCAACCCAGAGAAGTGTGTGTTCGGTGTCCCTTCCGGCAAGTTGCTGGGATTCCTTGTGTCCCACAGAGGGATCGAGGCGAACCCGGAAAAGATCAAGGCCATTGAGGACATGAGCCCACCGCAGACCCTCAGAGAAATGCAGAAGCTGGCAGGTCGGGTGACTGCGTTGGGACGCTTCATCTCCAAACTAGGAGAACGCGCCTTGCCCTTCTTCAAGCTGATGAAGAAGAAAGGCCCATTTGAATGGACCCCGGAGGCCGACCAAGCCTTAAGACCTCAAGAGATACCTAACTAGCCCACCGGTGATGGTGGCGCCACGACCTCTCGACCCCCTGGTGCTCTACCTGGCCGCTACCCCGTACTCTGCCAGCGCAGCGGTGGTGGCGGTTCGGGAGGAGCACCGAGCCAAGGGCGCGCTGTGCCAGGCTACAGCTGAAATGACGCAAGATCAGGAAGGCGCCGCGCGAGCCGCAGCGGCGTCAACCGAGGACCAAGCTCGGCAGGACGACGTCACAGAGACCCCTGTAAGCGACCAGGCATCAGGAGTTTCACCACCTCAGGAGACGTCCGGGCCCCCGCAAGACACAAGCCTCACCAACGCGCCAGCCCTTGTCGAGCACCCGGTGTATTTTGTCAGCACGGTGTTGCGGGACACAAGGGCATGATATCCCATGCCTCAGAAGCTCCTGCTCGCGCTCTTGGTGGCCTCGCGCAAGCTGCGGCACTACTTCCAGGGCCACCCCATCAAGGTCCTCTCAGCCTACCCGTTGGATAGAGTGCTCAGGAGCCCGAACTCTGCTGGAAGGGTCGCTGAATGGAACATCGAGCTGCAAGCATTCCAGTTGGAGTTCAGCACTACCCGGGTCATCAAGGGAGCCGCGCTTGCTGATTTCGTGGCGGAATGGACGGATGCCCCGGCACTTGAAGTAGGCGAAGACCGGTCCACCTCACCGGGAAGCGAGGCGCCGGACGGCTGGGTCATGTATTTCGACGGCGCCTTCGCGCATCAGGGTGCGGGGGCTGGGGCAGTACTCATCTCGCCCACTCAGGACAAGCTCTACTACGCCGTGCAGCTCTGCTTTCGGCAGGGCGAGAAGGTCTCCAAAAACATCGCAAAATACGAGGGCCTCATAGCTGGCCTGAAGGCCGCAGCAGCTCTGGGGGTGAAGCGCCTTGTTGTTAGGGGTGACTCGCAGCTCCTCGTCAACTTCTCAAACAAAGTATACGAGCCGAAGGATGAGCACATGGAGGCTTACCTCGCAGAAGTGCGTAAGATGGAAAAACAGATCATGGGGCTGGAAGTGTAGCATGTGGCCTGAGGCACCAATAAGGAAGTCGATGACATCACCAGAAGGGCATCCAAGCGGTAGCCCCAGGAGCCTGGCATCTTCAAGGAGCGGCTCTTCAAGCCGTCGGTGACGCCAGCACTTTCAAGCATAGTTCAGCCTCGGGAGGAGCTCCCACAACCACCTGCCACAGGAGCCCTAGCCTGTGGCTCGACCTCAGGAGCTCGCCTTCTCTTGGCGCTCAAGCCCCAGGAGGAATGCTGGACCAAGGAATTCAAGGAGTACCTGATGCAAGGGACGCTACCGGAGAAGGAAGAGGACGCAGAGCGCGTGGCCCGGCAAGCCACCGCGTACTGTATCTAGGACGGTGAGTTGTACAGAAAGCGACCGAACGATGTTTTGCTGTGCTGCATTTCCAGTGACCAAGGAAGGGAGTTGCTGGTTGACATACACGGTGGGGACTGCGGACATCACTCGTCGTCACAGACTCTCGTCGGCAAGGTGTTCCGCAGTGGATTCTACTGGCCCACGGCGCTCAACGACGCGGCCGAGTTTGTGAAGTCCTGCGAAGCTTGCCAGTTCCACGCCAAGCAGATACATCAGCCAGCTTAGGGCCTCCAGACCATACCAATCACGTGGCCGTCCGCAGTCTGGGGGCTGGATATTCTGGGCCCCTTCCCTCGGGCGCCAGGGGGCTACCGCTACCTGTACATCGCCATTGACAAATTCACCAAGTGGGCGGAAGTGGAAGCTGTTCGCACCATCCCAGCCGGATCCACGGTCAAGTTCATCAGGGGCATCGTGAGCCGTTTCGGAGTCCCCAACCACATCATCACCGATAACGGTTCGCAGTTCACTAGTAACCTCTTCAAAACCTACTGTGCTAACCTTGGAACGCAGATTTGCTATGCTTCGGTGGCGCACCCCAGGAGCAACGGTCAGGCCGAACGCGCCAACGCGGAAGTCCTGAGGGGCCTCAAGACCAGGACCTTCAAGAAGAAGCTCGAGGCCTTTGGCAAGGGCTGGTACGACGAGCTCCAGTCCATGATGTGGTCCATCCGCACCACCGCCACCAAGCCAACGGGCGTGACCCCATTCTTCCGTGTCTACGGAGCTGTCGACTCGCGTTACCCTAACATAGACAGGGTGGCAGTGGTGTCACGTGCTCGTCTCGGCGTCCGTCGTCGCTACCGCGACGTCGTCCGCCTCGACTCGCGTTACCCTAAGATAGACAGGGTGGCAGTGGTGTCACGGGCTCGTCTTGGCATCCGTCGTCGCTACTGTGACAACGTCTGCCTCGACTCGCGTTACGGTAAGAAAGGGTGGCTGTGGTGTCACGTGCTCGTCTCGGCGTCCGTCGTCGCTACCGAGACGTCGTCCGCCTCGACTCGCGTTACCCTAAGATAGACATGGTGGCAGTGGTGTCACATGTTCCTCTCTCACGAGGTCAAGCATCGCTCTGCACGGGTCCTGGCGTTCGATGAAACGCAGCAGGACGCCACGCGGGGGATGGACCTTGTGCTGGGGGAGGAACGTCGTCGCGAAGCTGCACTGAGGGCGGCAAGGTACCAGCAAGCACTGCGGCGATACCACTGCCGCAACATCTGCTCCAGGACGCTCGAGACGGGTGATCTCGTCCTGAGGCGGGTCCTCTCCAGGGAAGGGTTGCATAAGCTTTCACCCATGTGGGAGGGCCCGTTCAAGGTCGTCCACATCTCCAGGCCTGGCGCCGTGCGCCTGGAGACACAGGACGGGATACCCATCCAGAACGCCTGGAACATCCAGCACCTCCGGAAGTTCTACCCATGAAGCAAGGCCTAGAGCCTGTGAAGAAGGCCCGGTGCCTATGAAGAATCGCCGCCCGTGACACTCTCACGTAATAATGAGTGGGGTTGTACACGCCACGGAGTCTCAGGAGCGCCGGCCTCAGGCCCTGGGGCTCCCTCCCATGCCTAGTGGCAGCACTTAGCTCCGCGCTGGTGAGAAGACTTGAAGACTAGACTAGGTGCCGGACGCGGCTTTTCATTTGCTTTCCGTAGTTGGCTCACTTTTTCCTTAATCGAAGTTTGCTTCTGGTGTTCTTTCCTGATTCGATTCCCTCGCCTCTTACCGCATTTTCTGACTCTGGTTCGCTCGTGTTCTCTCTCTCGCATAATCTCGCGAGGGGGCTAGGCAGGTGCCCTCGCGAGCGTGTTTCTTCTCTCTGCCTTCTCACGAGCCACCCTCGCTCGAGCCCGGAAACTGGCGCATCCCTCCTAGTCTGTGCCCCTCGGGTACCGCAATACAAAGCGCCAGGTCAAGGCTTGAGTGAACGACGAATCTCCTAGAGAACTCCCTAACGAATTTCTTGCAGTTCCTGAGCAATCGCAGACCACTCGGTCAAGATGGACACAAGGAAATAAACGCCGCTCGTAAGGAGGAGGGCGTCCCGAATGCACCAGGCTAAGTTATCTTGGCACAGAACAACAAGCGTAGCATAATGGTTAATAAGTTATGGTTCGATACACGCCCCTCCGGGCCCAAGCTGGTTTCATTTTGATGCAGGAAGAAAAAGAGGAACATAACAAAAGCGGCGCTCGCCCCTGCAGCAACCGACGGAGGCAGGGCCTTGGCGACGTCCTGGGTCTAGTCGGACCCCTCCTCACGCTTCACCGATGCGCGGCGACGAGACGACCCGCTACCACCTTCGAAGCGGGCGCGGCGGCTGGTCAAAGCCGCCGCTGCTGGAACTGTCGCCAAGGGAGGAGCCACCGTAGCCGGACGAGGCGCGGCCGGCGGGCTCGCCCCCCGCCTCGTCCCGACCATCGCCAAGGCCAAGCACCTCCTCGTCGTCGTTCACCTCGGGGCAGCATCCGGCGTGGCGACCGTCTTCCCCGAACACCCTCACGTAGAGGGTCACGTCGCCGTCGAACTTGAAGTGGAGGGTGCACCGCCTGCCCAAGCCGCTCGCGCGGGCGAACGTCTGCCAACCGCGGGCTAGAGCTATGTTGCCCGCGACAAAGACCTCGACTGCGACCCAAGAAACCCGGCTACAGCAACCGTCTGCCTGCAGCCAGAGCCTGCCTGGGCCGGAGGCCGACAGCTCGTCGGCAAAGAAGCGGGGGAGCTGGAGCCAGCTGCCGGCCGAATCCTCCGACCAAACAACAAACTCTGGCAGCACCTCTGACGCATGGAACTGCGGTCAAGGAGGCCGCGCGACCATAGCGCGTCTCCTTTCGTCGACAGGACTACCGCGACCAGAGCGGCTCCTGCCGCATACTGCGGCGCCACCCCGAGGGGCCACGGCGGGGGTCGCGGCATGCTTGCGGGGACGGCCACATCCTCGCATGGGCGCCGGGGAGCCGGGTCCCTCCCGAGGGGCCTTGCCTTTCTCCGCGGCGGAGAACCTCCTCGACGGCGCCATCGTTGCTAGTAGTGGAGCAGAGGAGGAAGAAGCAAGCGAGCAAGGAAGAGATGGGCGACGAGGGTTTCGCCCCCCTCTCATTTATAGCAAGAGAAGGCCAACCAGCGCCTCCCACGATTACAGGTAATGATGGTTTTCCTTGCATGTCACAGGGACTTGTCAAGTCGAGCAGTTGCTGAGGCAGCGTGGGGAAGTGGAGACGCCCACGTCCAATCAACCGCCACGCGTCGACCAAGGCCGCAGGCTTTTGGGGCTCGCGGTGCTCCGTACTTGACCTTTGGCTTCGCCTCGAAGCCAAGCCCGAGCGCGCCTTGGGCCCGGGGGCTACTGTCGGCGTTCTGGGAACGGGGGTCCCCAGACTTGCCTGCCTGCGGCCCACGGCGTGGCTAAGCTAGCGGGCCGTACGGCCCATCTTCATCGACAAGGCATTCAAGACCCTTGCGAGGGGCCAAGCCTCGCGGGGCGGACGGCGCAAGACCTCCTCAGGAGCGGCCACGCCCAGTAGGCTCGCGAGGAGCGGAGATATCAAGGCACGGAAAACCTCGCGAGGCTCGCGTGACGTGAGCCGTGACGATCGACACCAGGCAGGCGCCAGCACGCGCTGCGTCCTTGTTTCCTCTTTGGTGCTAAGGAGGCAGGCGCAGGCGCGGAGTACCGAGGCATCAAGCAATGGTTTCCATATCGGTGCAAACCAGCAGGACAGCAAGACGGAGGTCACCATGGAGCCCAAGACGGCGTCACCACCAGAGCCTTTTGCAGGCGAAGACCACTTTTGTCAGGATAGCTTGTACTAGCTGTCCCCTTTCAAATTTGCCCGCCGTTGTTGGCTCCCTTCCTGCTCAATATTTGGGGCGAGGACCAGGGCCTATATAAGTAGAGCTAGCCACCACCGTAGGGGGCATCTGATCTGGAACTGATCGAGTCCTCACCCACACAAGTTCGACAAGCACAAGAACACCTCAACTTCAGGAGGCTGTTCTTCCCCTTGTACTGTTCATCATCAGCCCAAGAGGCAATCCACCACCACCACCACACTGGAGTAGGGTATTACACCACAACGGTGGCCCGAACCAGTATAAACCTCGTGTCTTTCTGTGTTGCGAGTTCGTCCATGAGATCTTAGCGAGCTAGGGCGTGGATCGATAGGAGGGAAAGAACTTCACGCGCACCCCAGAGTTTGAACCTTAACGGTTTTGCCGGAACCCCAGATCCGACAAATAGGCCCCAAATCACGCTGGCATCTAGCTAAACACAGCATTCCTACAGTAATCATGGAATTAAAACCTAACTCAGACTGACTGAAAGTCAGCTGCCACCGGAGGCTAACCATTGTAGCGTCTGACATGATCTAGTCCTGCGCTGCACCGTCCGGGCCGGCCAGGCCAGCCATGGTGCGCAATGCC
Organism: Triticum aestivum; assembly: GCF_018294505.1. Classification (NCBI taxonomy): domain Eukaryota; kingdom Viridiplantae; phylum Streptophyta; class Magnoliopsida; order Poales; family Poaceae; genus Triticum; species Triticum aestivum. The sequence continues at coordinate 163,490,894 of NC_057814.1, read as the reverse complement.
TCGATGTCGAGGCGTGTGAGCTTGGAGATGTAGTCGATGTCGCCTTCGAAAAGCGGCTCGTCGAAACACCGCAACAGTGCCTCTGCGGCCTTCACCGTCATCCTCTCCTTTGGACCCAGCATGCCGAGCTCCTGGACTAGGCGCAGAGTGGCCCGCGGTGCCACCGGGGTGGAGAAGGGGTTGGCCGCCTGGCGGGCGTTGTGCCTAACGGGGGCTGAGGGAGCGCGCGTCTTGAGCGGAGCGGACGGCCTGCGAGCAGGTGGCGTGTCGGTGACGAGGGGCGCAGGGGCGTCGCAGAAGAGGAGCCGAGTGGTGGTGCCGCCTTGCCCAATTTGCATCTGCTGCACCTGGTGCATCACTGCCCCCAGCTCGGTCGTGGTTTCCGCTCGCGGTCTTGCACGCGTGGACCGAGTCGGTTTGCATGCATGCAATGGACCCATCGGTGGTCAACACCGTTGCACCACTAGCGTCTGCGTGGTTGACGTCGAACTCGAGCGGGGCGGCGAGGGCACCCGCAATGGCCTCCTCCAGCTCCTCCTGACCGAGCTCGACGCGCGGCGGGGGAGGGAGCTGAGCGTCCCCGCTCTTGAAGAACTCGGCGACGGGGTCGGCATCGGCGTGGCTGGCGTGGCTCCTTCTTGCTGGTGGTGGCGGGAGTGGCGATGTGGGGGACAGTGCACGACGCAGCGGCAGGGGGGTGGCGCGGATGGCGATCTCTCGTCCATGGCAGCCCTTGCTGCGGTGGCGGCTGGTGGGGGTGCGGCTGCGCTGGCGAGGCTCTCGGGTGCGCTCTTTTGCCGCCGCCGGGGCCCGGCTGGAGTGGCCGCGGCCCAGCAGCGTGTCTGCCCAGGAGCGCCGGCCGCCGGGCTCGCTGTCGTGGTCATCGTGGTCCCTACAGCCGCCCCCACGCTGCAGACCGTGGCATCCCGAGGAGGCCACCATGGGTGGTTAGCGGCGCCCCTGTCCGTCTTCAACGTGCCAGGTCCAGGTCGCCGGGTACACCGCCGGGAAGGGGGCATCATCGCCCGACTCCGACGAGGGGAGTCCGCTTTGGCGCGAGTGGGAGGACTGCGGCGTGCGGGGGGGTCCAATCCTTGATCTTGTCGATGTGCACCAGCAGCTCGCGGCACCTAATGCCGGGAGGGGGAGCCACCTGGCGGCTCGGCGGCGAGAACCCCAGCATGGCCTCGACCCGGCCCGCTCCACGGGCCGCGCGCCAGATCTCGCACTTGGTGGGGATGCGCGTGACGTCGGTCGTCCAGACCCAGCAGGCGAAGGACTTGGTGTGCCCACGCTCGTGGGTGCGGCTATCCAGGCGGTCGACGATGCAGAGGTCGCCGAGGACCTCCTCCGCGCCCGCCAGCGACCACAGCCGCATGGGCATCCGCTCGATGACGACGCGGACGTGGAGGGTGTAGTCGTCCAGCACCTGGTGGTCGTCCTCGTGCCACCCCTTGACCTTGAACTCGACGCCTTCAGCATTGATGACGCCGCGGCGGACGGCATTCTCCTTGTGCGTCGGAAGCTCGAAGTGGACCAGAAAATCCTCTGGGTCGTGGCTGGTGAAGCGCAGCAGGTGGGGCGGCGTGTGGATCTCCTCTTCTATGGCGCGGCCAACCGACATGGGGTTGTGAAAGTGCTAGTTATCGACTAGAGGGGGTGAATAGGCGATTTTTATGAAAGTCTTCAAAACATGGGAGTTTCAAAGACAAACGATAGAAATGAACCTAGTAACATGCAGTGGAAGGTAGACTACACTATGCAAGCCATAGTCAAGTATACACAGAAGTGAAAGCACGAAGACTAATAGCAGCTAGGTAGTAATGATCAGGATGGAAGATAGTATGAAGCCAAACAACAATAGAAGTCACACAATGAAGTCAAACAGGTAACACAGGCAGGCAATGACTTCACGAAGACAGACTGTAAATAAAGAGAGGGAGAAGATAGAACCAGTCGCTTGGTGAGGACAAGGATTTGTTGGACCAATTCCAGTTACTGTGACAATTGTACGTCTGGTTAGGGAGGCTGAGATTTAACTCAGAAAACCGTGTCTTCACCTTATTCCGCTTGAGCTAAGGACACCCAGTCCTCGCCCAATCACTCTGGTAAGTCTTCACGGTAGACTTCCAAACCTTCACTGACTTCGTTCACCGGCGATCCACAATGACTCTTGGATGCTCAGAACGCGACACCTAACCGGCTGGAGGATTCACAGTCCTCAAGTGTAACAAGTCTTCAAGTCACGCGGACAGAAAGACTTCAGTGATGCCTAACACTCTTTGGCTCTGGGTGTTTTGGCTTTGTCCTCGCAAGGATTTCTCTCTCTCAAAAGCTTCGGAGGTGGGTTGCTCTCAAACGACAAAAGCCGTGCAATAACTCCGAGCAGCCACCCATTTATGGTGTAGGGGTGGGCTATTTATAGCCACTAGGCAACCCGACCTGATTTGTCCGAAATGACCCTGGGTCACTAAGGAACTGACACATGTTCCAACAGTCAGATTTCAAACACACGCGGCAGCTTGACTTGGGCTGCAAGTAAAGCTGACTCATCCAGCTCTGGATAAGATTTGCTCTTATTGTCTTCGCTCGAAGACATAGGATTTGGTTGAGCATCACTTCAGTCACTCTGACTTTGTTCACTGGGACCTGACTTAGCAGTACGGTGGTTCTTATGACTCAACAAAGAAGAAAAGGAAACAACGAAACAACTAAGTCTTCGCGCTCCATAGTCTTCACGCGATGTCTTCCATGTCATAGTCTTCAATGTGAATATCTTCACACACCACCATTGTCTTCAATGTCTTCATACATTTTTAGGGGTCATCTCCGGTAGGTAAACCGAATCAATGAGGGACTACTACCTGTGTTATCCTGCAATTCTCACAAACGCATTAGTCCCTCAACCAGGTTTGTCGTCAATACTCCAAAACCAACTAGGGGTGGCACTAGATGCACTTACAATCTCCCCCTTTTTGGTGATTGATGACAAACTGGTTGAAGTTTTCAACGGGGATAAAAGTATGTGAAATTGTAAAGGATTAAGGTATTGTATTCATAAGTAGCAAAAGGCTCCCCCTGAAGATGTGCATATAAGTAATTTGCTTTTGGAATGCAAATGCACATGGCAGGTTGTATTTGTGGAGATCCTCTTCAACTTATGAAGACAATTCATCATGCATGATTTGATATAACGAAGATAATAACATGCATAATGAAAAATGGACGTCTGCAATATGACTTCGTGCGGGATTTATCATCGCATCACAGAATAGCAAACAAGTAGCAGACGACCATCAAGTTTAAGTGTTACAACTCAAAGAACCAAACGTATCAAAAGCGAGAGTTGTAAACACTTGGCGAAATATATAAAGCAACCACCCATATGGACCCGCTTGAAGACTATCAACTCATATGCTTCTCCCCCTTTTGTCAGTAAGGACCAAAAAGGTTTGAAAACATAGAGTCTCTACTTGTTCCCGTGAGGAGAAGGTGAAGCAGCAGGGTCGTCGTTGAGGTTTGGTGGTGCAGAAGAACTTGGTGCAGTGTCGATACGCGCCGACGTTGGAGGTGGTGAAGTAACATCATCTTGGTCATCAATGGCTCTTGCATTCACCGTTGCAGCTGAGGAGGAATAGTCAGAGTCTTCAAGAGAGGGAGTGCGATGCAAGATAGCATTCCTCGGAGGAGTTGAATCAAACTTGAATCTTTCGGTGAAGCCATCGTCTTGAAGATCAGCTTCAGCACTGAGCAAAGTCAAACTCTTCCATGACCTCCGACAGGTTTCATGAGTGACAAAGGCATTCTTGGTGGCAAGATTGCAAATGCGATTGACATCCACCAAGAGTCTTTGCATCTGACGCTTCAGCCAGTAGTGATGCTTATCATGTTTCTGATGCAGGGCGACGAGAAGCTCTCGGTCATTGAGAACACGAGATCGCTTCCGAGGCCGTTGAGCAATAGTGCTTTCAGTGGCTTCAGTATGGGCACGGTGAGGGAAGCGAGTATTGCCAGCTAAAGGATAAATACGAGTGACGGCCTGGACTCCTTCAATGGGCTGTGTGAAGCTTTGGCGATCAGCATTGTGAAGATAAATTGGCTCCTTGGCAGGCTCTGGGTATATGGCTTCAACTGACATATCAACCTCTGGCAAAAATATCACATGGTTGCGAGCAGAAGGCTGATAGTTGACAGCTGAATGAAGCTTGATGAGTCGCATAACCCATGGAGCGTAGAATTTCAGACCAAAGAGGTCAGATCCTGATGCAGCCAATTGCCTAATAAAGAAGTCTTGAGCATTGAAGCTGATGCCATTGAAGATATAAAAGATCAATGTCTTCATTGCTCCTTCAAGCTTCGCTGCAGAAGAATGTCCTTTGACAGGCCATAGAGTTCGCCTGATGATATGATAAATAGTGTGAGGCAGATACTCTAGGTCTTCAACAAAGAATTCTCTTGGGTATTCAGCGTCGCGTGGCAGTGGCTTCATCATGCTCAGCATTTGGCTCATGTTGGGCTCTGGCTTCTGAAAGATGCTCTCCAAAGCATTGCGGTGAAGCTGACAACCAGGCTCGAAGAGTTCACTGGAGTGGGCAGGCCAGTTAGCTCAATGATATCAAGAGCTTTGGCTTCATGATGGATATTGCCTGCCATCCACTCAAGGATCCATGTCTTCGGATCCCTTTTGTAGCCGCGAATGTGGAGGGTTGCATAAAATTGTAGCAGAAGCTCTTCATTCCAATGCTCTTTATCAGTCACAAAGTCCAGAAGACCAGCATCACGGAAGCAGTCAAGGGCTTCTTCTAAGCACGGCAGTCCAGCAATGACTTCACAGTCTAGGCGCATATGTGGAAAAATGCGCCCTTGATCATAGAGAACACAGGAATAGTAACTGCACTGCTGATAGCTCCAGAACCGATCAGATGAAATTCTTGGCTTGGAGTAGGGGTTCTTGGCACTATCAAAGAAAGTGTTGTGCGCAATGAAGCCATTTGCATTGAAGGACCCTGGTGAAGTTGCAGTACCTGGAAACCTTGGCAACCTTGGCTTAGGCTTCTGGACCTGAGGCCTATGCTCGACATGATAGTCAAATTGAGGACCAGCAGCAGGTGGAGGAACCAGAATGGGCCATCTGACAGTAACCAGCTGACCACGATCATATGCTTGCTCGATGGTGTGTAGCCTTGGAGGTGGTACAGGAGCAGTGGCAGTGGCATTGACTTCAGGCTGCAGATTTGCATCAGGTGCAGCATTGGCTTCAGGTGCATGAACTTCTAGCACCACATTAGCTTCGGCCATGACAATGTCATTGGCTTCAGTTGAGTTGTTTGTGGCCGACTCAGTAATGTTAACCTCCACTTGAGTAGCTGGAGGGTCGGACACGTTCTCCTCGAGAACAACTTCTGGGTTGGACGGGGGTGTAGCAACACGTTCTTCTTCCAATCTTGGCTCTTCTTGTTCATCGGCTGATGCAGCCGGAATGTCTTTAGCCGCTTTGGCTTCAAACTTGGAGACGTCCGCAGATGGAGAGGCTTCAGGAAATACTTGGCGAGATACTGATTGGTGCTCTTCTCCTTCTGGAACACTCGAAAGAGTGACTTGTGGCCTTGGTCCTTTGTGAAGCCTACGAAACGCCAGCGATGCTTGTGGAGATGGAGTTGTCTGGGCCACAAAGTCTTCATCTTCAAGTACCGGAGTGGTGACTTGAGTTGGGGGAGTAGTTGGTGTTTCTTCTTCACGGGGGGAGTCTTGAGGGTGATCAGCCCATGAATCATCCTGAGCAATTGGCGTCAAGGGATGACCAATGCTGATGAGTTCGCTGTTCGTGAGAACAGGCGATGATACCACATTGTGCTCGATCTGAGGAAGGACTTCATCATCTTCTACATTGTCATGGTGACCAATGTCTTCAGCTGTGGTGGGGTCAACAGCTAGAATCTCTTTAGTACTAGGAGCCTCTGTGGTAGCAGGCTCATGAACTATCAACCGACGCTCTTGGTGTGCAGACGCAGGACGAGCAACAGAAATTGGCTCGACGACAAGGGGCTCTGTGGGAGCAGCCCGATCTCTCTTCTTGGTTTTTCTCTTCTTGGTTGGTGGAGCTTCATCAGTGGTGTTCTTGGACTTGCGCTTTCTGGCTTCAGCTTCAGCTGTCCTAGTTTTCTTGAGCTCTGAAGCCACTGTGGAACCTTAGGCTTCACGCCTGTCATACTGGCAGGGAAGACAATGCGAGGTTCTTCTCGCCTGGACGCTTCAGCTTGGTCCACAGTAGGCTTCTTCTTGGCAGCCATCTTGGGGTCGATGCCAGGACGCCCAAGTGCCTTGCGCTTCTCAGCTTCATTGTAGGCTTGAACACATTTGGCAGCCAGGAGTTTCATGCGCTCTTGAGAACCTTTAGCTTCGTCACGCTTCTTGTGAAATGCCTCCTTGAGCTCATGCATCATTTGCTTGAAATTCTGAACATCAGTCACACTGAGCTTGACCATATGCTTCTTGAACCGAGCATTTTCATAGTCAATCTTGTGCTTTAGTTCAACAATTTTCTGAGCTAGAGCCAGCTCAGGAGCAATGGCTCCATGGAAGGATACGCTGAGGCCAATGGGGAGCTGAAGATCATCAAAACTGAGGTTTGGGCTATCAAACCACTCGTCAATGAATTTGTTCAGAATGTCCATATCGAAGAGGGGAAGATCATTGAAGATTTCCGCCTCTTGCTTGCTCTGTATTAACATCTCAAGAGCATCATCGCCAAGATCGTCGTCACTAGGCAGATCAATGGCTTCGTTCTCATTCCTTAGAACAGCAGCAGGGGTCATTGCTTGACCAGTAGTCTGTACGGGCTTCTTCTTCTTCTTAGACTTGGAGATGCATGAGAGATCTTCAGAATGCACACTTGGTGCAGGAGGAGCAGTGGCCAGAGGCTTAGCTCGTGAAGCTCTTGGTGCAGAGGAGGGCTTTGAAGCCTGGGTTTCTTCTGCTTTTGAGGCTTCGGCGGAGCAGGAGCTTCATCAGAATCAGCTTCATCTCCAGACTGATCCACTGTGGCCCTCTGAGCAGCGATGTAGGAGAGGAGACCATCAAAGTTGTTGAAGGGGCCGATGACATTTGGATTGGCATCTCGTGTGCCATCAGCCCGCGGAGCAGAAGGCCCTGGGTTGAAATTGCATCCGAGACTTTTCTTGTTCTCTTTGGCCGAGTTCTTGGCAAACAGGTAGTTGCGCTTGAACAGATTGTCTTCACGACACCATAACAGAGAGGATGGGTCGGCATCAGCAGGCTGTGGTCCATGGACCATGCAAGGGTAGAAACCCTGAGCAATAGCTTTAGATCTAGTCTTGGGTTGAAGATTTTTGTAGAGAATATCTCCCCAAGGACGCTTGATGGCATTCTTTTCAGCATATTCCTTGGTGACGAATCTGTACTTGAACCATTGCTCGGCCCAATATCTTCGAATCCATCGGATTCGAGTTTTGTGTTGGCCATAGCTCTCCTCAGGATCAGTTTTGTATAGCTCATAGAGATCTTCGGGCAGATCCATTGATGTGCCCCCGCGGCGCTGTCTGCCTCTCTTCCTTGCTGATTTTTCTGTGGCCATGTAGTTCAGACTGAATGGCTTCAAAGCTGTCAAAGTCTTCCATCTGCTGGTCAGACAAGAGCTAGCTTCGGGAGAGTTGATATGATGCTGTAAGAATTCTGCAAATGAATGCAGACTATGAGAACCAAGGGATTCTCCCACGGACATGTACCTGTGACAGCATTAGAGATGCGAGGGAAGGGGAAGAGGTCATATGCATTCTCAGAAGATCTTGAAGATAAATCAGTTTAGAAGACATTGACCTCATAGCGCGAAGACATTAACTTATATGTTGAGAGTTGGTTCCAGATTTGTACGAATCCAAGAATAGGTACAAGTGAGGAATCTAACTATGTGTGAAGCATAAGTGAATATACTAGGCATAATATGAGATGCAGAACATGATAGATCCAAATTTGTGGAGGCAAAAACCACTTTTGATAGGAAGGATGAATCTATCGGATCAAAAGTACAGTAAAAAGAGAGTTTTAATTTACCACATGATGAACTGCTAGACGGAGCAGAAGAGGAGGCCGAGCAGTTCGATCTTCCGTGCCCTAACTTGGCGACGGAGGACACCTACGGCGGCGGCGGAGAAGACGATGTCCGCGGCCGGCGTGAGGACGGCGTCGGTGAGGTCGCGGCAGCTAAGCGCTTCGTCGCCGGCGTCGTCAAGAGCTAGCAGTGGCGCTAGGGTTTGTCGAGGTGGAGAGGTGGAAGAAGGATTTTGACCGCGATGGGATGTGCATTTATAGGGAGAGGGACGGCACAGCGCAAATACGCAGGTGCCCCTGGCGGTTCACATCTGAGGGACACGTGGCGAACATGCAACACATTGGAAGTTGTTCCATGTTCCCACGCACGCCTGGACTGTCGGGTGGTCGTTCCGGCTTCTCCGGGTTTCAGGCAATAAGGATTGAGCATTTAAAACAGATTTAATGTTTGTCTCTGTATCTTCTGCTGACAAGGACACAGAGAAGACATTCGACAGTTTCAACAGAATGCATATGATTTGGATAGATAGAGATTGCGGTAGAAGCATAGAGAGGGTAGGGTCCGATCACATTCACTTAGTTTAAAAGATTCAAACGAGAAGACATAGCTATAAGTGAATGTTGTACAGGACAGACACTAATATATGTATATATCAGAATAAGACCAAATCAACATTGTGAAGATAAACAAGAAGACAAATCAATGTTGAAGATAAATCAAATGCGAAGACTTAGCAAATGTAACGCCAAGAGAAAACATTCCAAACAAAAGTTTGGTGGTGGCGTTACCCACCGTATAGGAAGTATTAGACCCAGACACGGCGCACAATTATCGTGGCGCTCCGAAGTCAAATTCTGCATTAATGTATTCACACTCAGAGTGTAAGTCTTCATTGATTAAAGATATACATTACTTCGTGTGTTGCACATCTAAGTCATCAACATGCATAAGTGTTAGGATGTGTGCCTGATCACAGGACATTCGAGGATTCCAAGATATTTAGCTCACACCACAACTTGCAAAACCTTTTCTCATCCAAGGGATTTGTGAAGATATCTGCCAATTGCTCTTCAGTGTTGACATGAATGATATCAATATCTTCCTTCATAACATGATCTCTGAGAAAGTGATGACGAATTTCAATGTGCTTTGTCTTCGAGTGCTGAACTGGGTTGTTGGCAATCTTGATGGCGCTTTCATTGTCGCAGTAGAGTGGTACTTGCTTCAGATGGATGCCATAGTCCTTGAGTGTTTGCTTCATCCATAGAAGCTGAGCGCAGCAAGATCTAGCAGCAATGTATTCAGATTTAGCAGTGGAGAGTTATACACAATTCTGCTTCTTTGAAGACCAACAGACAAGTGATCGTCCCAGAAAGTGACATGTGCCTGATGTAGACTTGCGATCCACCTTGTCACCAGCATAATCAGCATCCAAGAATCCAACTAGATCAAATTCTGAGCCCTTTGGATACCATAATCCTAATGTTGGGGTGTAAGCCAAATATCGAAGAATTCGCTTCACAGCTAAGTGATGCGATTCCTTTGGTGCCGCTTGGAATCGAGCACACATGCAAACACTAAGCATGAGATCTGGCCTAGATGCACATAAATAAAGTAAAGAACCAATCATGGAACGGTATACCTTCTGATCGAACTTTTTACCATTGGCGTCAGGACCCAGATGAGTTTTAGTTGGCATTGGCGTCGTGTAACCTTTGCAGTCTTGCATTCCAAACTTCTTCAGGCAGTCTTTGAGTTATTTCTCTTGAGATATAAAGAAGCCATTGCTTTGCTGACGAATTTGAAGACCAAGGAAGAACTTCAGCTCACCCATCATGGACATCTGGTATTGCTCTTGCATCATGTGTCCAAACTCATCACTGTATTTCTGGTTAGTGCAGCCGAAGATAATGTCATCCACATATATTTGGCACACAAACAGTTCACCATCATATGTGTTCGTGAAGAGTGTGGGATCCAGGGAACCAGGTTTGAAGCCTTTGCTCTTCAAGAAGTCTTTGAGGGTGTCATACAAAGCGTGGGCTTGTTTTAGGCCATACAGTGCCTTGTTAAGCTTGTATACCATGTCAGGATGTTTTGGATCTTCAAAGCCAGGTGGTTGTGCAACATACACTTCTTCTTCAATCTTGCCGTTGAGAAAGGCACTCTTCACATCCATTTGATACAGAAGGATGTTGTGATGATTTGCGTAGGCTAGCAGTATGCGAATAGCTTCAAGCCTAGCTACAAGAGCAAATGTTTCATCGAAGTCAATCCCTTCAACTTGAGTGTATCCTTGGGCAACGACACGAGCCTTGTTTCTGACAACTTGACCATGCTCATCTTGCTTGTTGCGATATATCCATTTGGTGCCTATTATGTTGTGCTTACGAGGGTCAGGACGCTTGACAAGTTCCCACACATTGTTCAGCTTGAACTGTTGAAGCTCTTCTTGCATAGCTTGAATCCATTCAGGTTCCATGAAGGCTTCAGCAACTTTCTTGGGTTCAGATATTGAGACAAATGCAAAGTGCCCACAGAAATTTGCTAGCTGTGTTGCTCTTGAACGAGTGAGTGGACCAGGCGCTTGATGATATCAATTATCTTCTCAATATATACTTCATTTGCAACACGAGGATGAACTGGACGAATATTTTGCTCTTGCTGATCATTGTCATCGTTAGGAGGATTGTCTTCAGGCTGAGCATTGTCTTCAGGTTGATTAGGTGCAGAAATGATAAGTTCCTCTTCAGGCTGTGCTTCAGATGGTATGATTTCTCCAGTTCCCATAAGCTTGATGGATTCACTAGGTGGAACTTCATCTATCACATTTGGCAGGTGCTCTCTTTGCGAGCCATTAGTTTCATCGAACCGCACATCTACAGTTTCAACCGCTTTATAGTGAAAGAGGTTGAAGACTCTGTAGGAGTGCGAATTCTTTCTGTAATCAAGCATAAAACCTTCATGTGCTTTCGGTGCAAATTTTGAAGTGTGATGTGGATCCTTGATCCAGCACCTAGCACCAAATACTCTGAAGTAACTTACATTTGTCTTTTTACCAGTTAGGAGCTCATAGGATGTCTTCTTTAGAAGCTTGTGAAGATAAACACGGTTGATGACATGGCATGCAGTATCAATAGCTTCAGGCCTGAACTTTCTTGGAGTCTTGTATTCATCAAGCATCGTCCGAGCCATCTCAATGAGTGTTCTGTTCTTGCGCTCCATGATGCCATTTTGCTGAGGTGTGTACGGAGCTGAGAACTCATGAGTGATTCCCAATGTATCCAAGTAAAGGTCGAGGCCAGTGTTCTTGAACTCTGTGGCGTTGTCACTTCTGATATGCTTGATCTTGACGCCATAGTTGTTCATGGCACGGTTGGCGAAGCGTCTGAAGACATCCTGCACTTCAGTTTTGTAAAGAATTATATGCACCCATGTATATCTTGAATAATCATCAACAATGACGAAGCCATAGAGACAAGCAGTAGTAGTGAGAGTACAGTAGTGAGTAGGGCCAAATAAGTCCATGTGTAGCAGCTCGAAGGGTTGAGATGTCGTCATGATTGTCTTCGAGGGATGCTTGGCCCTTGTCATCTTTCCAGCTTCGCAGGCACCGCATAAGTGATCCTTCTTGAACTTGACGCCCTCGATGCCTATGACGTGTTTCTTCTTTGCAAGCGTATGCAAGTTCCTCATGCCAGCATGCCCTAGCCTCGGATGCCAGAGCTAGCACTCTGAAGCTTTTGCTAGAAGACACACGGCAAGCTGTGGTCCTGCTGAGAAATCTACCATGTACAAATCATCTTTCCGATACCCTTCAAAGACTAGAGACTTGTCAGATTCCATTAGTACAAGGCAACGATATTTTCCAAATATCACAATCATGTTCAAATCGCAAAGCATTGAGACAGACATTAAGTTGAAACCAAGGGATTCAACAAGCATCACTTTATCCATGTGATGATCCTTTGAGATTGCAACTCTACCTAGACCCAATACCTTGCTTTTACCAGTGTCAGCAAATGTGATGTGACTCTTGTCAGATGGACGTAGTGTTGAATCCATGAGAAGACTTCGATCACCAGTCATGTGGTTAGTGCATCCACTGTCCATAATCCATTCTGAAGCATGAGGTGTCATACCCTACAGTACAGTTAGGGGGATAGGCTTCACCAAGAGTATTGTGAAGCATAAACATTTGACGCACAAGAGGATTATCAAAGCTCAGATCAAGGTTTGGACTGATAGGATGATTGGCAAGCGATTCAGGAACAAAATACATAGTAAGACCATTTGGGCATTTTATCTTGCGCCCTACAAGATGTTTTAGGTCCCCAACATTAGCATCAGACGCCTTTGATTTCCGGCTGGAGACCTTTCCCTGCAAAAGAAAGTTAATTCTTCTTAACCACCCACATCTTCAGGGGTGGCTTAGAAGCAATGAGTCTAAGTGCAGCATCTGAGAACTTCGGCTTTGGAGCCCTAGAAAATAGCCTTGCAGGAGGAGAATAATACTCATATGAATAAGCAGAAAAGTTCTTAGTTTTATGAACATAGAGGTTTGAAGAAACACGCTCATATTCATAAGTTTGAGTATGATTTTCCTGCAAAACATTGGCGTTAGGGTGACTCAGTTGAGTCCTGTATCTATACGAAGCCTTTGGACCATATGAAGCTTTTGGTCTGGAATTTGTCTTCTTCCCAGGCGGTGTCATGATGACATTCACAGGAAGATTCTCAAGACAACTTTTGGGAACCCAGATCTTCTTCATAGGTGGCCCATTCCTGCAGTTAGTACCAATATACCTGGCGAACACTTCACCATTCTGATTCTTAAACAGTTTATGCTTTGCATCAAAGGATTCATCAATGATAACTGGGTTAGCACAAGTGAAGCCAGATAGAGTGGATGGATCCACTGAAGGTCCCTTTGCAGCAACCCATGTGGTTTTGGGGTACTGCTCAGGCTTCCAGTAGGAACCATCAACATTCATTTTCCTCTCAAACCCAACACCCTCTTTCCTAGGGTTTCGGTTCAGAATCTGCTTTTTGAGGACATCGCACAGTGTCTGATGCCCTTTGAGACTTTTGTACATCCCTGTTTCAAACAATGTCTTCAACCTAGCATTTTCATCAGCAATAGTAGTGATATCCTCAGCAAAGGGGTTAGTTACCACATCAACAGTTGAAGATATTGCAACAGTAGCAGCAGTAGAACATTCAGCAACAGAAGTAGCGTTATCACGCTCAAGGCATTTTAGACATGGTGGTTGAAATCCTTCCTGAGCGAGACTGATCTATTGAGCGCGAAGTGACTCATTCTCCTTTTGAAGATCTTCATGAGCCGCTCTCAATTTCTCAAGATCTTGCTTCCTTTGAAGATAATCATAGGAAAGCTTTTCATGAGTCATTGAGAGCGTTTCATGACGACTTTCAAGTTCCTGGTACTTAACATGAAGATTTTTTATGTCTTCAATTAAGGACTGAGATCGGGTCATTTCCACGTCCAACAGGTCATCGCTTTTGTCTAACGGTTTTTGAGTATGTTCCATAGCTTTCTTGTTCAGTTGCAATTTTAGCAAGTGTTTTGTAGCTGGGTTTGGATTCACAATCAGAGTCATCTTCACTTGATGTTTGAAAGTAAGCATCGCGTGATTTTACCTTGGCACCACGTTCCATGAAGCAGTAGGTGGGAGCAGAGTCGTCCTTGTCATTAGCATCAGCGTTGGTGATGGGGCCATTGTCTTCAGTGTTGAAGATGGACTTGGCAACGTAGGTTGTAGCTAGAGCCAGACTTGCAACGCCAGAGTCGGACTCCTCCTCAGACTCCACCTCCACCTCCTCAGAAGCAGACTCCTCCTCTGAATCCATCTCCTTGCCAACAAAAGCACGAGCCTTGCCAAATGAGCTCTTCTTGTGTGATGAAGACTTGGACGAAGACTTGGAAGAAGACTTTGAGGATTTCTTCTTCTTCTTGTCATCAGAATCATATTCCTTGCTCTTCTTCTTCTTGTTGTTCTCATTGTCCCACTGTGGACACTCAGAGAAGTGGTGTCCAGGTTTCTTGCACTTGTGACATGTTCTCTTCTTGTAATCATGAGTGAAAGCTTCATCATTTCTTGAGCGGGATCGTGAAGACTTTCTGAAGCCCTTCTTCTTAGTGAACTTCTAGAACTTCTTCACAAGCATAGCAAGCTCCTTTCCATTGTCTTCAGGATCACCAGAACTGCAGTCAGATTCTTCTTCAGATGAGGAAACAGCTTTTGCCTTCAAAGCGCGAGTTCGGCCATAGCTGGGACCATAGATATCTCTTTTCTCAGATAGCTGGAACTCATGTGTGTTGAGCCTCTCAAGTATGTCAGACGGATCGAGTGTCTTGAAGTCAGGGCGTTCTTGTATCATCAGGGCAAGGGTGTCGAACGAGCTGTCAAGTGATCTCAGGAGTGTCTTGACGATTTCATGCTTGGTGATCTCAGTGGCGCCGAGAGCACAAAGCTCATTTGTGATGTCAGTGAGGCGATCAAACATGAGCTGGACATTCTCATTGTCGTTTCTCTTTAAGCGGTTGAAGAGGTTGCGAAGAACACTGATCCTTTGATCTCTCTGGGTTGAGACGCCTTCGTTGACCTTGGAGAGCCAGTCCTAGACTAGCTTCGACGTTTCCAGAGCACTCACACGGCCATACTGTCCTTTGGTCAGATGACCACAGATGATGTTCTTGGCAGTAGAATCCAGTTGAATGAACTTCTTGACATCAGCAGGGGTGACACCTTCACCAGTCTTGGGAACACCATTCTTGACGACATACCAGAGGTCGACATCAATGGCTTCAAGATGCATGCGCATCTTATTCTTCCAGTAGGGATATTCAGTTCCATCGAAGACAGGGCACGCAGCGGAGACTTTGATTATCCCTGCAGTCGACATAGCTAAAACTCTAGGTGGTTAAACCGAATCACATAGAACAAGGGAGTACCTTGCTCTGATACCAATTGAAAGTGCTAGTTATCGACTAGAGGGGGGTGAATAGGCGATTTTTATGAAAGTCTTCAAAACATGGGAGTTTCGAAGACAAACGATAGAAATGAACCTATTAACATGCAGCGGAAGGTAGACTACACTATGCAAGCCATAGTCAAGTATACACAGAAGTGAAAGCACGAAGACTAATAGCAGCTAGGTAGTAATGATCAGGATGGAAAATAGTATGAAGCCAAACAACAATAGAAGTCACATAGTGAAGTCAAACAGGTAACACAGGCAGGCAATGACTTCACGAAGACAGACTATAAATAAAGAGAGGGAGAAGATAGAACCAGTCGCTTGGTGAAGACAAGGATTTGTTGGACCAGTTCCAGTTGCTGTGACAACTGTACGTCTGGTTAGGGAGGCTGAGATTTAACTCAGAAGACCGTGTCTTCACCTTATTCCCCTTGAGCTAAGGACACCCAGTCCTCGCCCAATCACTCTGGTAAGTCTTCACGGTAGACTTCCAAACCTTCACAGACTTCGTTCACCGGCGATCCACAATGACTCTTGGATGCTCAGAACGCGACGCCTAACCGGCTGGAGGATTCACAATCCTCAAGTGTAACAAGTCTTCAGGTCACTCGGACAGAAAGACTTCAGTAATGCCTAACACTCTTTGGCTCTGGGTGTTTTGGCTTTGTCCTCGCAAGGATTTCTCTCTCTCAAAAGCTTCGGAGGTGGGTTGCTCTCAAACGACAAAAGCCGTGCACTAACTCTAAGCAGCCACCCATTTATGGTGTAGGGGGTGGGCTATTTATAGCCACTAGGCAACCCGACCTGATTTGTCCGAAATGACCCTGGGTCACTAAGGAACTGACACGTGTTCCAACGGTCAGATTTCAAACACACGCGGCAGCTTGACTTGGGCTGCAAGTAAAGCTGACTCATCCAGCTCTGGATAAGATTTGCTCTTATTGTCTTCGCTCGAAGACATAGGATTTGGTTGAGCATCACTTCAGTCACTCTGACTTTGTTCACTGGGACCCCACTTGACAGTTCGGTGGTTCCTATGACTCAACAAAGAAGAAAAGGAAACAACTAAGTCTTCGCGCTCCATAGTCTTCACGCGATGTCTTCCCTGTCATAGTCTTCAATGTGAATATCTTCACACACCACCATTGTCTTCAATGCCTTCATACATTTTTAGGGGTCATCTCCGGAGGGTAAACCGAATCAATGAGGGACTACTAACTGTGTTATCCTGCAATTCTCACAAACACATTAGTCCCTCAACCAGGTTTGTCGTCAATACTCCAAAACCAACTAGGGGTGGCACTAGATGCACTTACAAGTTGGCGGCGTGCTGAGGCGTTGCGGCCGTGAGGAGCACGGCGTGCTTCCGGAGCAGAAACTCTTGGTGCTCCATGGCCGGAGTGGCGACCACCACCTTGTGGCTCGACCTTGGGCGGCGGGAGGGGCCGGTGAGGAGGGCCTGGCGATCCATGTCGACGGGGCGCGCAGCCTGTGGAGGCGGCGCTGGGAAACGCAGCCTTTCCCTCACCGGACCGCGGGTGGCGCCGTCCGCCCCGCGTCTATTCCTCGGATTCTGTGGGCACTCCCTACCGAAGTGGCCCTACAGCTTGCAGATGATGCAGCGGAGTGGATCTCGGCAATCGGCGCGGTGGTGCTCACTACTGAGGCATCTGAAGCAGTGGCCGTCGAACTGGCTTAAGAAGGCAGCGCGGCCAGCGTCCTCCTTAATGGCGGAGCGCTTGCCCATCCGCCTCAGCTGGTGACGCCTGGAGTTGCCCGCTGATCTACTAAGTGCACGCCGTTGCTGCTTCGATTTGACCTCCGTCCATCCCTCCCCCTCGCCCGAAGAGGAAATGGACGGTGCGGGTGAGGGCACTACCACGATGGACTTTAGCCTGCAGTTCCCAGGGCAGGGGTTCCCTGCTTGGACCACTGGCTCACGCGCAGCGCCCGCCTTGGAGCTCTCACCTCGCAGCAGGATACGCGCCGGGGAGTCTGGGCGGGCCGTTGGTGCCGGAGGAAGCGATGGAGAGACCAGCGCTTGCATCGGACCGCTGGATCCAAACAGATCTGCTGCGGTCGCAGGGGCTCCCCGCGCCGACCTGGCGCTGCTCGGGAAGCGGGTCGAACAGTGGGATCCAGCAGGGGACGGCGGGCGCATGGCCGGCGGATTTGGTGGCGCCTCGGCCCGGGTGGGCAGGGACGGAGGCTGGTGGCCGCAGCGGCCGGAGCGGCGCGCGGCGTGGGAGCGGGAGGGGGGCAGAGGCGAAGATACCTTGACCAAAATTTTGGCAGCCAAATACTTAGCAAGGCAAGCTTAGGCAAAAACCAAACACACCCTGAATACTTAGCATACTGGGAAAAAAATGTTTGAGCGATGGTAATACTCGGGATACAGAGACAGAGGAAGAAAAATAAAAGGCAAGCAGGTTGGACAAGATGCGACAGATCCTTTGCAAGAAAGGAGAAGCTGGTGGGAAATTTTCCTGAAAAGATTCAAGTGTGACAGAGAAATGCTCTTGGTCGATCTCTTATCCTGGTCAGGCAAAACACAAAACTAGTGAAGATAGCAATGGCACTGATGGCATGGATGAGTTGCAAAATGCAGTTCCTCAAGAGCAGGGTCAAGGTGGGAGTGATAGAGATACCGGTTGTAATTTTATTTTACACTGGATTGTGCACGAACCGAATACTATTTCTTTGCATTCCTAAATGCACAAATATAGGAAGAAAAAGAGAATGTTGCAATCATCAAGAAAAGAGATCTTGGTGGTAATTTCTGCAGCATATAAATTCATGGCATTCAGCATCATCATGTGACAAAAGATGGAAACAGTTTTGACATGCATGGATGCACACATTATTTTAAGCATCTAGTAGGAGTTCTTGGCACAAGCATTTGACTGGCGGACTGCGTCGAGATTGATCCACCTTTGTTGAAATCAAAGCTTCAATCATAAAGAAAATTCTATCAGGAGGTACATGAAGTAAGATGGGAAGCAAAAGGACGGACGGATGCTTGATTGTCTCCACATCTACCAAATGAAGTTTAACTTGAGAACAAGCAACCTTGAGCATCCGTACAATTTTCATGCTGGCATCCTTCACATGGCACAACTGGTTATAGCAAAAGTGAAGAAGCACATGTTGACACTTCTTTTATTGGGAACAATCATATATTCCAAACAAATTGGACAATAAATAGCCGTGTGCATCGCAAGACGAAGAGGCCCGGGTATTCCCCTTTTCGAAAAGAATAGATGGATATCAAACCTCGGTGAAGAAAGGTGGATTGGAAAACTCGCGATTGAAATTAATTGATGCAGTGAGCCAATATTCTATCATCGAGAGTACGTTATCTGGGAACTCCAACCAAACAACCAGATCTCACTAGGGCAAGTACCTCCGCATGTTCTTGATATCAAGTATCTTCTCGTGTTCTGCTATATCATCGTCGTCAAAGTGGTCACCGAGGTAGTAGTAACAAGCCTCATGGTAATCCTCATAATCCTCATGATCCGAATAGTCAGGACTCCAACAGCAACTGCAAGGCAAATATGGCAAAGAGTACCGAGGGCCATCCATGTTGACTCGAGAACATTTCTCTAGCAGGTCATCATCCATCCTGAGATACTTACATTCAAAAACGTTAAGGTGCTCTAGGTGGGGGCAGCCATCAAGGATCACTGTCAGCCCTTTGTTGGTGAGTCTGTTGCCGTCGAGATACAAGGAACGTAGCCCGTGCATCTTCGCAATCGCGAAAGCATTACCATCGTCCTCAAGTTCGTAAAAACGATCTTGTTTTATGAGACTGAAGTGCTTCAGGCATGGGCAGGCTTCAGCGACGATCTCGAGCATTTCCGTGCCACCTAACCACATCAAAAGCTCGAGTTCTTCAAGGAGAGGGAACTTGTACATAACCTTTGCAAATACTTCCTTTGAGACGTAGTAACACTTGATGAGATAGAGATTTTTTAGTAAGGGTGCCCTGCAAGATAGTATTAGAGATTAGAGTGTGGTTTTTCTAGGCCGTGTGCATTGCAACCATGATAAAAGTAAAACTGAAAAGAATAATAATGAAAAATTCTGAATTTTGTGGCTTTGATTATTATCAAATATTTTAGGTGCTTGCAAAATTTGGTGACCAAATGACATCCAAGAAGGATGCAAAAATATATTTCATTGCAGCTCTGACTTTAAATCCACAAGAGAGTATTTATCATAATTAGGTATAATGAGATTAGTGTACCGTCAATTGAAAGAAACCATTACACATCAAAACACACCGTAGCTACTCTAGGTTTTCCAGCTAGCCAGTAAAGCCTCGCAATTTGTTGGGTAGAAAGGATGAAAGGAAATTAACAATCGGTCGGATGACGCAAGATAAAGGAAAACCGATGCTGCATCAATGATCAATCCTTTAATTTGACATACGAATTTGGTCGAGTTTATTTTGCTTAGCAACTGAATCGAAGAGACCATTGCAACAAGAGCGTAGTTCCCTTGCAACAAAGTGGGTCAAGACTCAAGAACGAAGACTTACTGCTCGGAGAGGAAGATGAAGAGGTCGTCGTCGAGGAGCTCGGCGACGAAGGTCTCGCACTGCCCGGCGCTGAGCCGCAGGGCGGCCCGCACAAGGCTGCTGCGGGTGGCCTGCCAGCCGGAGGGCGGGACGTCTTCAAGCAGATAGCGCATGTCGATGCAGCGCCACAGCTCGGGCTCGTGCCACGCGGCGCGGCGCCAGGAGCGGCACACCGCCGCGGCGCCGAGCAGGAGCTCGAACTGGTTCATCTTGCGGAAGATGCAGGAGATCGCGTCCTGGGGAAGCTCCGCCCAGTCCCTCTGATCCCACGGCAGCGGCATGTAGTTGAACACCGTGATGTGCCACGTCCGGTCTCTCCTGGGCCGCCCCTTTCGACCCCGCGGAGTGGCCGCCGCCGGCGGCGGATGCAGCGACGACGACTGCATCGAGATCGGCGATGTGGAGCGTCAACGAGGCAAGATTTGTTTTATGGGTTGCGATAAGGCGTCTTACTTCATACTCCCTCCGTCCCATAATATAAAAACGTTTTTGACATTATTCGAGAGAGAATATGAGAACATTAGCCTGACAAACAGTCGGTCCAGTCCGATTCAGGTTTCAATTCAGGTGCCTAATCAAATAGAATCCTTATGAAATTGTTAGTTGTAGGTCGGTGCCTTACTTTCTTTTTTCTTTTTCCTTTTCTTTAGCATAGCCTTTTTTTTAGAAACTTCTTTTCTTTAGCATAGCTAGGTTAGTGTTTGTTCTTTTGGGCCAGGCATGCATGTGTAGAGTTTGTGTTGGGATCCTCTGTCGTAGCGCACTCTGCATCACGGTCACTGGCTCACTGCCACGTGGACTCAATCCTACATGTCAGCGGCACTATAGTATCACAATACTGCATAGGACCTCAACATGTTGAGTTCGCTCTCTTTGAACTTTGCATGTGTGTATTTTTATGATGAACCATGCATTCGCTAACTATCATTCAAAACATAATACATTGGCCGAATACAAAACAACATATAGGCCCTGTTCGGCAAGTCTCCGCTCCTTTAGCGCGGAGCGGAGCGCGCGGAGTGACCATTGGGCGACTCTGAAAATTTAAACTGAATGCTGCTCCGCTCCAGAGCGGAGTTAGAGTGGGGAGAGAGTCCAAACAGGCTCATAATGTGCTTAAATGTCACGTATTTGATCTACATTTTTCTTATAGTTTGGTTTTCAATTAATAAAGCCTCAAACAATTGTTAACCAATGCGACAAGCAAAAGGCAAAACGAGCAAATGTAGAAAAAAAGGTGTAGCTTGAGCCATCAATGTCATTTTCCACCAATGCGCCCATCACGAGAACATGGAGGGGTGCATAGTTGAATTACGGTCATGCCCATGTTCGCTCCCGGGCCAACCTTGGACACGAGTGACATCCGTATTCGCCGCCGAAAAGGGTCCCTACCCTCATGCCCTGGATTGGAAGGCGCCACACTACCGGCAGTTTGGCAGACGAAATGATTAACCCTAGAACCAGAATGAGTACTTGACAATTGACTACTAGGAGAGGACAACATGAACAAACATCACACAAGGCGAACTCCCTCGTGCAACTCATTAGCGCCCAGGGCACAAACCACACTCTCTCCTAGATGGGCCACTGAAGCTGTAGTGAGGAACCCTATCCCCTCTAGCACATGCCTAAGGGTAAGGACCGAATGGCTAGCAAGCCACGAGGTGTAGAGGAACGCCAATTTATCCAAACCCGTTGAACATTTACATTGTTGGACACTAACGAATCCGCTACCAAATACACTACTTGTTTTTCACCCCCGCGGTCTTTAGGGAGAGGTGCGATACCGCCATGGCCCAAACAAGACCTAAGCAAGGGTTAATGGAGGAGGGACCTCGACAAAGCCTCCATGGAGGGAGCAGCGTTGTCGCCGTCATGGCCACAACTGCCGGCCAATGGTTTCCCTCGATCCTAAGCACATCACTACGTCGCCACAGGAACGACGAGGAAGACAAGCAAGTCAAGTCCGACTGACAACATCTATTACAATTATATATTGTGATTTCACAAAAATCAGCATGGCATGATATTTCAAACCTATTTCCTTTCGAAAGAAGTCCACGTAACCCCCTGAGGTTTTCCAAAACGATCACATAACCCCCTGAGCTTTAAAACCGGGTATTTGACCCCCTAGAGTTTGCAAAACCAGATAAAACACCCCCCTTACAACTTTGGAGGTGGTTTTGAGAGTGGTTTGGAGCAAGTGGCCCATTTCACAGCCGTTGCTGGTCCCAGCTCAAAACACATGCATTTCATCAAACACGTAATCTGCAACATGCATAGCTCTCAGCCATCGCTGTACTCTCTTCCATTTCTTCGCCTACCAGTGTGAACTGTCGTGACTCTCCCCTTGTGCTCCCAGTGCGAACATGCGCCGTGTTGCTGACTTGCATGTCAGTGCGCACTTGCCCAACATCTACGCCAAGTCAGCGACATTGTGCGGCCGTGCCCCCGCCATTGCATGTGCGTTCCGCAGCAGCCATGCACTTCTCGGCGGCGTGTGGCTCGTTCGAGTTGGAAGTGTTGTCCATGTTTTGAAGGGAGCAAGCGCTACTTAAAACTTTAGGCGGACCAACAACAAGAGCAAGACTCTATGACTATTAGCATGGCGCTAGAACTCCGCCGCCGTGAACCGCTTTTCTCCAACACACGCTTGGATTCGACACTCTTGCCACTTTCATGCATTGACATTCTCCTTACGATACAATCGCATGTGTCTGCATCTGCCATGAGATCAACACGCGTGGTTAGCCGAATAGCAGGTGCTCACTTCCATGTTTTATTTTTATTGTCCGCGCTGCTTTGCAAGCTAAGGCTGCGCTTCGCATCAGTGTATTCAAATACAACTTTATTTAATTTACAGGTGTAACTTACTGGGGCAAGAACGATTTTTGGTCAGAACGGAAACGACGGAGGAGACATGAATCTTTTTTACAGGTGTATTTGAAGGAAAACGAGAATCCAAACATGGTCTACAGTTTTCTTTATTTAAGTGGTTTGCAGACGGGCAAGGCACCCTGCACCGTAGCAGGGCTCATCCGGCGATGAGCAGACGACCACGAGTTGAGGTGGGATGCAGCCGAGGACAAGTGGAGAAGCAGCGGCAAAGCAGTGGCAGAGAAATAGAGATCAAGCAGTCAAGCTAGCATCGTACGTGAGTTATCTTCTACAGTTTCCACGTTGCATCAGCTACCAGAAAATTAGCTTCACATATCAGGTTGCGCCGCCCGAACAAAAATCAGCAAGTCGTGCTAAATGCTACAGAACAACAGCACGCTTGTGTGAAATAGGCACCATGTTGAAAACCACTCTCAAAACAACCCTTCAATGCTCTCAGGGGGTGTTTCATCTGGTTTTGCAAACACCAGGGGCAAAAACGACAAATTTAACCTGCGAACCAAAAGAATTCACAAAGTGAACTGTTGACGAAAAGAATTTACCCGGCTGACCTTTTTGTGTAGCGCCCGACAGTTAGGCGCCACACTACACTGTGCAGCGCCCGACTGACAGGCGCTACACGCCTGACAACTTCATACTCCGAACTACCTAAAAATTACTAAGTTAGTGTGCAACGCCTAAACGCTAGGCGCTGCAAGAGTGTCTGGTACCTCCGTCGGGGATTTTAAAGCCGTAGAGCAACGAAGAGCCGTCCGTTTTTTTTCTAAGCCCGGTTGCTAGTCCGTGCGTTTGTGCCCATAGAATTAATTGGAGAAGCTGCATCCTGATTGGGCATGGGACACGCATGCGGGGGTGTGCGCTGTTGCTGCATGCACGCAGGCTAGCGGATTGGCGGGCAATTAATCTATGCCATTTGGTGTCACTAGAAAAGTGTATTGCAGCTACCTGGTTTGAGAGAAGGAATACACATCACTAGTCTACTGTAGACTGCAACAGTGAAGGCAGCGGAGCGCCATGTCATCAGAGCATATTGACTTAGTAATTTTTAGACAGTCCGAAGTGCGACGCTGGCCAGGCTGTGTGACGCCTAACTCTCGAGCGTTGCACAGTGCAGTGTGGCGCCCGGATGTTGGGCGTTACACGAAAAAGTCAGTGGAGTGAAATTTTTTTAGGGACAGTTCATTTTATGGATTCTTTTCGTCCACAGGTCAAATTTGTCCTTTTTGCCAACTCCAGGGGGCTAAATACCCGGTTTTAAAGCTCAGGGGGTAATGTGACCGTTCCTCAAAATCTCGGGGGGTTATGTGGACTTCTTTCATTTCCTTTCTCAAATGATAAGTGCGGCACGTACGGCATGAAGCACTCCGGTTTTAACGCTTTTTACTATACTAAAATTGCCTTCTGAAAAGAAAAAACTAATCCTAGAAAAAAATTGAAACTTGTCATCCCAAAAGAAGTTGTCATGCTTGACAACTAAAGTTGCCATCCTCGTGTCACTAAACTTGCCATCAAAAACATTCGGAGTTGCCATGTGTTCATACCACACGTGTAGCACTTATCAGGGTCCTTTCCTTTTTGTATTCCTGAACTTTTAGAGTTTACTCTACGTTGTCTTGCTCTGCTTCTGCTCCAAAGTTATGGAAACCCAGTATTCTGCTCTCTCAAGTGCTTTTGTTAGAACCACTTCCGGTTGTACACGTGATGAAAACCAAACTTAATTTTAGCTACAAATCTGAACATAAACTCTTTAGGCCTGTATTCAACGGTACTATACTTGTCAGCACAATTTTAATGTTACATTTTTGGAAAGGAGTGATGGCTCCATATGTCTCAAATGTGAAAAAGACCACATTGACTAGAATTAAACACACATGACTTGGTCTTGGAAAAGGCTGCAGAGTGAAAGGGACTTTTTTTCTACCGAGAAGATGGAAAGGAATATGGTCTTAGAAAGGGAGTAGCACTGAACAAGACATTGTGTCGCCATGGCGAACCCAGCAGCGTTAGTGCTGATTGCAAGCCCCTGTTGGGAATCATATGCTCGATATAATCTCTGTTTTGGTCTACATGAGATAATCTCAAACGCACCAAAAATCCCGGGGAGATGATTACAGGAGGATCTTTCCAGAGAAATCGAAACAGTACCAGCAAGTCCGACTTCTATGGCCAAAACAAACTTCAGGAAATTGTGCATCATCTACTTGCTCCTTGTCACTAGTACACAAAATCAGACGACGCAAAACAGTAACCTACCTGCCTGGTCCATGAGCGTTGCACGGGTTATGACGGTATAGCAGTTGTAGAAATCCAATACCATTGCTGACCAGCTCATAAAGCAAACTCCGTTTCGGCTCGTTTCAGGACACGTGAAACCATGGCATGGAATTCAGGTTCTTCATCTTTTATCTGATCAAGCGTCGTGGATTCATGTGCATCCGCCTGCAGGGAAAGAAAAGGTCAAGCGTAAGAACACAATACTCCTTTTCCATCTTTGCCATATGCTTGCGCATTAATATCTGAATTCAAATGTCAGTTATCAAGTACACATGGTTTACCTCACTGAACTTGAGAAGTATCAAGTTTGACACACCAGCGGACTTTGATTTGTCCCACCTGTAACAAAATAAAGCACAAAAGCAAAACAAAAAAAACATGAATTTGTTTCAAAACGGCAGTTTTATTAACACATTAATAATGGAAAGTTAAGTACTCCCTCCGTCCCAAAATTCTTGTCTTAGATTAGTCTAGATACGGATGTATCTAATACCAAAACGTGACTTGATACATCCGTATTTAGACAAATCTAAGACAAGAATTTTGGGACGGAGGGAGTATATAATAAGTCCATTTCCCATTCAGTAAGATTGCTATTGCAAATTGATATCGAAATGATGTTGAAGACCATAAGATGGAAGCTTAACACAGAATGAAGTTGGAATAACACTAAGTTAATGTTAGAAGTTAGCAGTTACAAGGTCATGAGCTCGACTGGGCATAATAGTTCGCGGGATCAGCTTACAGTTCATCTCACTGTTCTACAAAACTACAAAAGTGTGTTTGTCATAGTCCACTTAAGTCATTAGCAAGTGGAATCTGCCTGTTACAGCATACAAATTATGTTTTTACTGTACCATGTCACTATACATAAATACATAACTACCACGAAAACCATGATAATTGTCATGTAAAAGTAAAACCACACTATCAGTTACAGAGAAGCGTACCGAACAAGCATCAGTTCATTGACAGATCTCCACATTTTCCGGCCAGTGTCCTTCATGTTTTGGTCTCTAGCACTTCGGCCACGCCACAATTCTTTCACAATGTACATCACCTCTTCAGCATCAACCTTTTAACAGATAAAAATAATTTAAAATTTTACAATGAGACGTCACAATCACATTTTCACAAGTGATGAGGACATTGCTACCATGGAAACAACCAATCAAGAATGATGATAAAGCAAAAGCATATGATTAGGTGTTGTACAAGAAGTCCTCCCCCACATCCTGAACTCAGATTCAGACTGCACAGACATACCGGACTTCATACGTCTATAACTTTCACATCCGGACTCTGTATTAGGTGAATCTTTTTTTTGTTGGAAAGCTTACCAATCCAATTGGACTCACATTCAAATTCGTTCCAAGCATGACGGTATCGCAGAAACAGTCTGATGCAACAGCAGGATCGGAGTCAAAAGGTGTTGCCTCACCTCCACTTGCCCATGGGCCTTGTATGACCTGGGGTACCCTTTGGCCAGCACCCCTTAGTCCATATAAGTAGATCAACCTCCCTAGTGTTTTGTTTCCTTAAAAGTAGTCTTTCTTTGTGTCCAACAACCAGAACCCCAACTTTATCATCTTTTTTAGATAATTGATCTTGATATATACTTAGAATATTTAGATTGCTTGTTATTGTAGTTCTTTCTTGTTCTTCGATTGCTTGCAGGGATTAGATCTTCGTGGTCAGGGCGTAAGGCTAACCTTACTTCCAACATTTTCAGTAACCTCCAGGAGATTGGTTTAGTGATTGCTAACGCGCAAAGTCGTTGCACGTTTGTCGGAACGTCAATGGCGTTAGGGTTCCTTTGATGAAATCGCACTATCAATTGGTCGGCCACTGCGTATACTATTTTCCGTTCGGGTGTTCGCACAAGGTGTAAATGGATATGCAATGGGAGAGCTCGTGCGTATCGTATATAAATTAGACCGATGGACAGTTCATTTTGCCGCGTGGCTGGCTAAAGAATTTACTCCAGCACGGTCCTTCACGTTTTCAAAAAGCTACTACTTCAATTTACAAAGCTTGACGCGTCGTTTCATCGGCCGTGATAATTAACAGCAGTCTGCCATGGTACTCCTACTCAGTGTGATCGATGTCGTCTCACATTTCTAGTCAAATCGTCAAAGTCATTCTTCATCCAAATCGACAGTGTGATTCTCATCAAAAGGTCACAAAAGACTTTGCCGAATAACTATCACACTAAGTAGGAGTACCATGGCAGACTGTTGTCAACTATCACGACCAGTGAAACAAATCATCAAGCTTCATAAACTGAGATAGTAGCTTTTTGGAAACGCGAAGGACCGTGTCAGAGTTAATTTCTTGAGCCAACCATGGGGCGAAACGAAGCGTCCTTCAATCCAATTTATATACGCTACACACGGGCTCTCCCATTGCATATCTATCTACACCTCGTGGGAACAGGAGGACGGAGAACAGTATCCGCTGTGGCCGACCAATTGACAATTTGATTTTCATCGAAATATCTCAAACGGCACTGACGATCCAATTACAAATGTACGACGATGTTGCGCGTTAGCGATCACTAAATCAATCACCTGGAGGTTACTGAAGATGTTGGAAGTACGGTCAGCCTGACCACGAAGGTCTAAACCCTACAAGCAATCGAAAAACAAGCAAGAACTATAATAAAAAGCAATTTGAGTATTGCGAGTATATATGAAGATCAATTATCTCAAAAAGATAATAAAGTTGGGGTTTGATTGCGGTCTTTGCCTGGTCGTTGGACACACACAAAGTACACTAAGTTGGGGTTTGATTACTTTTAACGAAACAAAACACTACGAGGTTGATCTATTTATATAGGACTAAGGGGTGGCGGTCAAGGGGGTGGGAGCATGTCCCAAGGCATCAAAAACCCTACCGTAGGTCGTACAAGGCCCATGGGCCCAAGTGGAGTTCATGCAACACCTTTTGACTTGGATTTGTCTTGGATTCTACTGCTGCATAGGACTGTTTTTGCGATAGCATCGCGCTCAGACTAATTTGAAGGTGAATCCAATAGGGTTATCTAGTACACGAGATAGATTTCAAACAAAACAAGATTCATCCAATTCAGAGTCCGGATGCGAAAGTTA
The DNA here is from genome assembly GCF_018294505.1 of Triticum aestivum. Taxonomy (NCBI): domain Eukaryota; kingdom Viridiplantae; phylum Streptophyta; class Magnoliopsida; order Poales; family Poaceae; genus Triticum; species Triticum aestivum. The sequence continues at coordinate 163,462,960 of NC_057814.1, read as the reverse complement.
TAGACGTCTGCACAGTCTGAATCTAAGTCCAGGACGTGGGGGACTTTGTTCTAACTTTTCTTGGGCCAAAAGTGATGTGAGAGGACTTCACAAGAAATGTACCACCTCCATTGCAAACCATAAGGCGTAGTTTGAGTAAGCACAAGGATTAATAAGCTTATGGAACCAAGAGAAAGAGAAGAGAACTGTGCTGCCCCTACTCAAGTGCATAGGACATAGAGAAGAGAGATAATACATAATTATCAGGGTACTACTTTTATGCAGAAGATGTTGTAAATAAGGGGAAACACACAAAAAAATATCAATAAATGTCAATGCACACATCATAATATGAAACTGGATGAAAAAATAAGACCTCACAAACTGAAAAGGAGGGAGGAATAATACCAAAACTTGCTCGGCTGACCCATATATCAGCTCCTCGTGCTCAAGAAGACGATGGTGAAGAACGCGGTAATGATCCAAATCCAGGTTAACAATTGGTTCAGTTTGAAAATCTAACTGGGCAAGCTGAGTAACCACATAGGAGGCCATAACTTGACCAAATATTGCAGGGATAGTTCCCAGTACTGGGATAATGCGAACCCTGAATCCTGGCACAATCTGCATGAGGATGCATGCCATGTTGTCAGTATTATCTGCACTGCTAACATATTGGCGACTAGAAGATTTACAGAAATTTAATTAAATAATTGCCATGCATGCTAAGAAAATAAACACTACTGGTCAGTGAGGTAGCACCCCGGTGGCTGGTGCACAGATAAAAGGAGCTGACCTGGTAATCTGATGGAGTTTCCTCTTCTTTCGAACCTTGAAAAGGAAGTAGCTTTGCCTTGGGCTTCTCCATTGAAAAAACTACTGGTATTCCACCTTCAATTCCATGATCCTTCTTCAGCCGATACCGTACCTACATAAAAGAAAATTGGAGCACCTTATTTACAATTACAGCACATCCAGAGTGGATAACTTAGCAGCTTCAAAAGGGTCTGAATAATTATTTTGGTCTTTAGAACAAGTTGTCAATATCTACCGCCCGAGAAAGAGGATCATTGCTTGATTCTCTCAAATCCGCAACACGGATTCGGGTCGGGTCTGCTCGAGCTCCAGCCCCCATTGCAGAAAGTACCCTTAACCCTCTGCGTACGCAAGCCGCAAGAAGAGACACCTAAAGATCAATATTAACAACATCTCATGATGATGCACAAAGCATAATATCAAATTAGTTAACTACTCCCTCCGTCCGGAAATACTTGTCATCAAAATGGATAAAAGGAGACATATTTTAGTTCTAGATACATCCCTTTTCATCCATTTTGATGACAAGTATTTTTGGACGGAGGGAGTAGATACCAAACCTGAGCCAAGTAACATTTTGCTAAAGAAACTGGGTTTAAAGTACCGAATAGGGTAACTTTGAGTTGATTAATCATTAGAATGCAGCGAGATCAGGAACATCCACCTTTGTGACCAATTTGTTTCCAGAATTAGTTAAGTAATCTGTGATTATGCTACTAGATCATTCCTTCATGAAACTGAAGGCAGTGTTGCATGGAGGATTCACAATTATTTCCTCATGAAACTAAATACAGGAACACACACGGTAGGATTTAGAGCATAACATGGAAAATGTAACATACACCTGAATACTGAAGAAAAACACAAAATGTGTGTAAGGCTAAAGCCAACCATCTGACAAAAAAATCAGCATCAGGTTTGGTATCAGAATTATTTAAGCAATACTTGTTTACCTTAGTATCAATGTTATCTATGCAATCAAGAACAAAATCTGGCTGTCCAGAAAGAATTTCGTCCTCAGCTGATGAATCATACAACTGCACTCTTGCTTCTATTTGGCACTCTGGATATATCAATGAGAAATGCTTCTTGAGGCAATATGCTTTTGGGGTCCCGACGTCCTCTCTGGTTGCCACAGCATGCCGATTTAGTGATGACAGTGAGACCTTTCAACATATCATGAGTTGCATGTTAATGTCCATCTATTTTGGATGTAGGATATTATTTACAGAAACATAATGTAAAAATGCCCATTTCATACTACCACAAAAGCCTGATCAGCACTCAGTATGCTTCATAGAAATAAGTTATCATGTATCCTGATTTTATATGAAACTGATGTGCATCTACTATATGGCATGTTGATTCTCTGTGCTTCAAATGGAAATTTCAAAAGCTCTGAACATAAATGTATTAACAAAGAAGTAAAACGACTCCAGGTTGACATCTGAAAATATATACCTGATCAAAATCTACTAGGAGCAACCTGCCAACCCCAGATCTGAGGAGCATGGAAGCAGCATGACTGCCAACTCCTCCAAGACCAACGACTACAACAAAAGATTCAGTAACTTTCTTCTGAGATTCGACTCCAAAAAATTGTATATTCCTAAAATATAAGAAGTAAACAGGTGTTGGTAACCACAATCAAAACATGAACACATTGAGTGTTTCAAAATGTTTGGGTACTAAAGTAGTCTGAAGATTAGGAAAGGTGGATCACGGATAGAGCATATCTATAATGTACAAGGAATGGTAAGTTACAGACAATGTACTGTGAGAATACATATCACTTTCTGCTCTGCTCACATGAATTTAGAAAGGTACGAGGTCGAATATATTGGCAGCAGGAGAAATAGCTCTTTCAGGGTTATATATTCATTATTAGCTATAGCTCTAGCAACAATTGTGAGGAATTCAACAGCTGTGCAATATATCAAGTAAGAATCTGAACCTTGTAAGCTGCTCAGCGACAACTTCATCAGAGAGGAGATCCGAGCTATCATGCAGACGCGCTCCCGGTCCAGTGCTGCCTGCTCCCAACAAACGCTCTTAAGACAAAAGAACTTGACAGAAGCAGAACAAGTTCAAAATTCAATACCGGCATTTCAGCAAACAAGTAATTGTTCAGCACCCAATCACCACACAGCAACATAATTATTAATTTGTTCCTATGAGACGCCCTAATAATATACTTGGTGCATCAGTGGAGTACACGTTATTGAACTGGAAGGTGGCAAATCATTAACCAGAGGTTTACCAGCGTGCGGACCACCAGCACCGCCATTGGATTCCAACAGTTTGCGCACGTAGCCCTCTCTCCGCTTTGCCCTGCCACTCAGCAACAGGAACAACAATGAAGCAACTGTTCGGCGAACGCTCCCCCGCAGCTCGCGGGGCCAGTCTGGGGTGGGGGCCGCGAGGAGGAGGGTTCGGTCGGTTACCTGGAGAGGAAGCTGAAGACGGCCGCGGTGGAGAGCGCGCCGAATGCGGCGCCGACGCCCGCGACGGCGGCCAGGAGGAGCAGCTGCCTCGCCTTCTCCTCCATGTCTCCGGCGCAGCCGCCTAGAACCCTAACCCCTGCTCGGACGATCAGAAAAGTAGAGGAAAGGCGCGGCCCGATACTGATCTGCTTCGCGAGCAAACCTCCTTCCGGCCCGGCCCGGCCCGGCCCGCTCAGTTAATGGGCTTGTTTCAAGAAAACATTTTTTCCCTGGGCTCGCCCCGCCTCACGCCGTGAAGAGACGTGCTGTGGCGAGGCGCACGCCACGGCCCCGCGCTCCCCCTCCGGCGCCAGAGCTCCGGCTCATTACCACCACAACATAACTCGCCAGCGCAGCGCCGCCCGAGACTGATCAAATGGCGTTCCCCTGCTTGCCCGCCGTGCGGCCACCGCCGCGCGCCGTCCGAGCCCGGGGCGAGCGTCCCCGCGGCCGGCGGCCCGCGCTGACGGTCGTGGCCGCCGGAACCCGCACCAGCAGCGGCGCCGAGGCCCGTGGGTCGCTGGTGCTGGCGCTCGTCTCGCAGGCCCTCGCCGCCTCGCAGCGCCGCGCCGTCGACCTCGTCACCGAGGCCGCCAAGTACGCCCTCCCTTCCGGCCGCTTCGAGCCACGGACCCTCGAGGAGGCCCTCATGTCCGGTCAGTGCTCGCCGAAATTCCCTGCCCGAGGAACGCTCCATTTTGCCCAAAAAACTCCAGGGTTTTGGGACTTGCTTACTGAAATTCCCCCTTCGCAGTTCCCGACCTCGAGACCGTCCCATTCCGCATCCTGAAGCGTGAGGACGAGTACGAGATCAGACAAGTGGAGGTGATGCTTTGTTGTTATCCACCAAAGTGCTCTTCTATAGTACAGTAGCTAGGAACATGCATCAAGGAAGCGCGGTCAGTCTTGATACTTAATGAGTAACGTCCTCTTCTGTTGTCAATTCTCATCAGTCATACTATGTCGCTGAGACGACGATGCCTGGAAGAACTGGGTTTGATTTCAGCGGATCGTCTCAATCGTTCAACGTGCTGGCATCTTACTTATTCGGTAAGGTAATTCATATGTTTCCTCCCTGTGCTGTGCTGTGAAAGGAATTCATTTGATTAAATGCTCCAACTGAAGGGAAATTTATGATGGTATGCTTCCTTTCAGAACACGAGGTCCGAACAAATGGAAATGACAACCCCTGTTTTTACCCGGAAGGAGGAAGTTCGCGGTGAAACGATGGACATGACCACCCCAGTTATAACAAAGAAGGCATGTTCTATATGACTTTCTCATGAGCCCATTCTTCAGAGTTTGCCTTGTCTCTATTTGCTTGATGAGCATTCAATGTGCTTACGAGTTAGCACGTTACTAAAAACTCCCGCGTTGAATTTTAATTCATATGTTGTCACTTGCAGTCAGCTGATGGAAACAAGTGGAAGATGTCTTTTGTGATGCCATCAAAATATGGTCCAGACTTGCCTCAGGCAAAAGACCCGTCTGTGACTATCAAGGAGGTGCCCAGCAAAATTGTAGCAGTTGCGGCCTTTCCAGGTCCATGTGTTAACCTCTTTACTCCATTCCAACTTGCATTTTTATTTCGAATATGAAGGATGTATTCTATTTCTTTGACTTTTGTCGAGCAACAATCTACTCCCTCCATCCGGAATTACTTGTCTTAGTGCCTGTTCGGCAATCCACCAACTTCCAAAAATCCAAGGATCTGCGGAGCGAGGAAACAGCTGCTCCCTGATTTTCAACTACAGCTCCGGCTGCTCCGGAGCGGAGTTGCGGAGTTAGAGTGATTCCGAACAGAGCCTTAGATTTGTCTAAATACGAATGTATCTAGACCCTTTTTAGTGTTAGATACATCCGTATCTAGACAAATCTTCTAAGACAAGTAATTTGGGACGGAGGTAATATTTAAATGTTGAAGCAAGTTGGTGGCTATTGGCACAATCTTTCTCCCATGTGTGTCCATTAAAGTTTCACGTCCTGTCCTCATTTTCTTTGCTGGAAAAATCTGTAAAAAAAGCAGATGAAATATTCCCTCAGTGCCCTGCATTAGCATTAACCGTACTAGGTAATGCATCGGAAATAATTAAGAAGGATCTGAATTGTAGCTGCTTCCTGAATCCTGAATTCTGAATCCGTAGCAAATACTAGCACTGACATGATACCTAATTTAGTAATTTGGGAGTACTTCCATGATATCACATAAGAAACCTCCAAATTGTGTGAAGTTGTCAGTTCTGAAGAAGGTCCACCTACTTTACCCTTCCATCTTAGCAGAGCATAGTATAAAGTTACACACAAATTCTGTATCTTTAGTCCATCTTTTAAGTTATATCAGTGCTCTGTAAAGAAATAAGATCGTTTAGATCACTAGAGTTATATTTCTTTACAGAGGGAATAGTATTCTAATGGTATTACCAACCTAAAAAGTTAATACCCTCTCATTCTACTAATTTATGTAAGATATTCAAACTCTCAAACGTTTTGGAAATAATTATGTTTTCAAGGAAAGTTGTAGCAATGACCTATCTTCATTCCTTTTGTATTTTGTATTGGTATGCCTAGTTTTGAACCCCTATCTATTACTCCCTCTGTCCCATAATATAAGAGTGTTTTTGACACTATGTAGTGTCAAAAACGCTCTTATATTATGGGACGGAGGGAGTATATTGCAATGTTTATGCACCACACTAACAGTGGTTTTTAAATTTCTGATGTTGAAACAGGTTTGGTTACAGATGATGACATAAGCCAGAGGGAATCCAGATTGCGGAAAGCTCTCCAGAAAGATACACAGTATCGGGTGAAAGAGGATTCAGTGGTGGAAATTGCACAGGTAGAGCTTGTTTCAGTGTCCTAGATAACAAGGATTGGTTCATACTTTGACGTATAGATTAACAAACTGGTTTTGTTGAATTTGCAGTATAATCCCCCTTTCACACTTCCGTTCGCAAGGCGCAATGAAGTAGCACTAGAGGTTGAGGGGGTTGATAGTGCCTCCTGATGTCCAAGATTAACAAATAAGTTTTTAATTTCAGGTTGTATGCAGATGTACATTGTCCCTAACATTCTCGCTAGTGCAGTATGTATAGTATATGTACATATCTCATTTATCACATACTACAATGGTAAAGAGTAAAATCTTGGTTAAACTTTGGTCTCTTAATTTGTGGTATGAATCTATGATACTCCCTCCGTCCCACAATATAAGAGCTTGTATTGTGGGACAGAGGGAGTAACAATATGTAGAGGACTGATTTCTGTGTCAAAGCTCATCAAGGCATTTTCGCTTAGGTATTTTTTAATCTATACCGAGCTTTCTACAGTTGACACTGGTCCAGCAAAGTTTTCAGTTCCCCTGTTCTTTATACGCTTTTGTTTTTGACATTGATGGGTCACCTTTTCCACTCACTGAAACAGTAGTTATTGTGGGCATGTTAACAGTATCACTTTGTGACTTATGACCCATGCATCTATTCCAGGTGCGTATGTGTTTTCCCATTTCTGGACATGGCAAATGGTATTATTGGTTGAATTATATGGCTTGTTACTCACAGTACAGATTTATGGGTGACATCCCCATATGCTCAAATTCGGCTCTTCCATTCACTATTTGTGTTCATAGTCGTAACATCACAAAGCTAGCCTTGAGTGTAAAAACTGTATGGGAAGTGGCTCATTTTGGGGGAGTGCACTAAGAAACTACCTTAAGAATTGAAAACCCAGCTAATGAGTTTACAACAAATTGGTCACAAGCAAGTCAGTAAGCCAAATTCTTTCTCCGACCTAAAATGCAAGTCATGTCTTTTAGATGGTATTTTGACCGTCAGCTTTTGCCCGAAAATCTTGTCTCATAAAAAAAATTGTTACATGTTGTAAAATTATGTTCATCATTTATTGATATGTATTTGAAATTATGAGCATCAGCAATTCTTTCTTCGGAGTTTATAAGACATTAACGTGTGGCATATGGTACTTGTACTACGATATTTATGATATAAATGAGACACATATTACCATGCAAAAGAAAAAGTAGTCACTACTAACAGCGGCTTATCTATGATACCTAAATAGTTCATCCCCGCTAACCTAATTCTCTCAACATGCAGCCTATCCAACTGAGCAAGGTGCCACATTAGCAAAAGCTACCCCACTCCGTCCCGTTCATATTTTTTTGTTCAAGGATCGCTCCGTATACGTGCGTTTGGTTTCGTCCGATATGTTCTGCTCTGTTGACCTCATCATTCATTTTTGGTATATTCTAGAACTCTCTCGATGCGTGTTGCGGCCGTATCGTCTCCTCCGCCCATGAATGAAGCTGGCAGTCTCGCTCCTTCGTCTCTCGCTCCTTCGTCTCCTGCACGATTGCCTTCTTCTCCTCATCTTCCCTACCAAGCAAATGGTATAGTAACCGATGGATCCGCTTTCCTCTTTTAACAGGCGTGCCTTGCACCCGCGGCAGCAGCTCCGCCTCGACGGTCCTCGTCGTCGCCATGACGCAGCGCATCACGCGCTTAACAGGTGCGCCGGCCTCTACTACGGCGGCAACGTATCCCTCTGGCTCTTTGCCGGCCACAACTCGAGGTACGCGCCGCTCGGCTGCTACTTCCATGGCCTGGTCATGGGGTTTTCTTAGAGGGTCTCCCGTCTACCATCATGCTGCCTCCATACGTGACTGCACTGGGAATGATGCCCTGCTTGAAAGCAATCCTGCACCGGCGTCGACATCTCTGGTACCGCACATGGTAGTTAAATCATCCCCATACCATACGGCCCGTACCTCATCCGCTCACTGTCTCCTCAATGCACATATTCCTTGCCTGCAATTTCTTTTAGTGACGCTGTTGTTTCTCAAGGCGCAACACTGGACGGAGGCTACATGCAAAAATAAAATAAAAAATTGTACGTCACTGCAATTTCTCCTTCCAATGATTTTTTGCTTTCCATTTATTTATATACAATCTAGATCATATATTATGTCCTCTATTGGTATCTCATTTGTATTTTGGTTTTTTCCATTTGTGCATTTTATATTCAAATATGGAAAAAAAACCTTTTCCCTTTCATTTTGGTTCGGCCAGGATCTCCGCAAATTTGATAAGTGCAGTTGCAGTGAGGAGAGCAGGTACCATCAGCTTCGATGAGATGCCTTATCTTCTCTGTTAGAATAAATCCGAGGCATATCGTCAATCATCCGAGGACCAAGCAATCACACGAGCACGACATCAAGATTTGTTAACGAGGTTCATCGATATGGCTACATCCCGGGGCTTCACTATGGGTGTTCCTTCCCATGACACCGCTACAATACCGCACCAGGTCGCCCTAGACGCCGGCTTCCCCTGCTTTCCTGTGCTATTATGTTGGCATGGGTTACATCGTGTGTCTAGCCCCGCTATATATGAGAGGCCTAGGATATAAGTGTCCTACTAGGACACGGCTCCATATCCTATTTAAACACAACACTACTACAAGTCCAACTGTAACCTACCTCGTACACTATATTCGACACAACTCCAACAAACTCCACCTTGGCGAATATACTCCACCATCCTGGATTTGTCCATGCGTCAAACTTCCATGTACATTGGACTTGAGCTTATCTCATGAGTACCGCTGCTACTCCAAAGACTCCATGCGACTCCCCCTACAACTTGTAGTCCCTTCTTTTCTTGACCACAGTCAACACTCGAGCAAAATTAAGTTCCTTGCTACTCAATTTGTGCTCCCAACTTCCAGAGTATCCGTCCAACGCCATCACACACTGATCATTGACCTGCGTGAAAGTGAACAACTCACATATTGGGTGTCACACGTAAGAGTTACCTGAACTCAACATCACCGCTCCTTTCTTGACCGCCTGTCTGAAACTTGAAACAATTTCACCGTTGCTTGTAGTCATCCCGAGTCAAATTCACAGTTTTCTCACCACATGTATGACCACCAGAGCCATGGCCCGTCTCCATGCCCCGTGTGTACCGCACGCCTCGCCACTATTACCACGTCGAGCCTCCGCTGTCCCGGTTGAGTCTCAAGGGTTGCGAACCCACACCACCCAAACCCCACTGCAGAGTACCACCGATCATCACCGACCGATGACGAGTTTCATGCTTCCATCAGACCACTAGGCTCCAGTCCGAACTGCGTGTCACTTGCTTTTTCCTGCTGAATAGGCTTCGACTCTCTGACGTCTTACGCCATAGCCCCTCAATCAGCACCGAGTGAAGCCTTCCGTCAGACTCCAGCTCCACCTTCAACATGACTCCATGGTAGATGATCAGTCCACCCCTGCGCCTCATCGACTTCAAGCTCCATGTATACACCACCTTGAATCAATCCCGCGTCATAGTCTTGTCGAAGCCACACAAGCCCTCGGGGCCTGCGTCACGTGTTTCCACGCCCAAAAGTCGGTCACCATCAGCATCACGCTCCTATGTCGTCATCGCTGATCCCACCACCGTCTTCTGTACCAACCGACATCTCTGTCAATCCGTCAGATTGTCCAGGCCAATTGCCCTATGTGTCTGACCTGAGCCGAACTTTCCTGACTGCAACCATCTGCAACTCCTCACAACCATCATCGTCCATCTTAACTGGCTTGACATACCGCAATGCCTTAAAGCATCCATGTCGTGCCAACAGATTTTTCATCCTTGTCTGCCATAACCCAAGGTTTCCAGTTCCGTTGAACTTCTCCACCTCAAACCAGATACCCGTTGATGCCATAGTTCTTTGTACGATTGACTATGTGAAAAATAATCCAAGCTATCAACGCAAAACACCCTCTGGTCTTCTCACGTGGCGTAGCTCCTAAGCCCAACTCCGAATGCTAGCTTTTGCCTTGTCAATGTCCCAGCTAGTATGCAGCTGTCATCGAGGATACGAAATTCCAATTGAAGATGTGGTTCTCTTTTTATGTAGTAGAGGCTTGTCGTCGTAGTGCAAATTCAGTTGCACATGAGTTGGCCAAGATTGGCCGTATGTACCCAGCGAACAAGTATGTGAAGTTTGAGTCCGATGTACCAGCCAATGTGGCTGCTAGTGTTGCGGGGGATATACCCCGACACCGTTAAGTAATAAAAGCAATGCTTTTCCAAAAAAAAAAGTCCCAGCTTTTTTTTTTTGAAATTAAAAAAAAAAAGTCCCAGCTAGTACGTATCGCTCGATGGATTTCCTTTGCTGATTTTTTCTGTTGCCTCCGTCCATGCCGTACACGAGGACCCGGTCCTCTTTTTTGTCCAAAACAAATCTCGTATGAAACCTTTCCAGTTGTGAGTCCAGCTCTCCGTGTATGCCAAGCTGCCGCTGCTATTGGGCCCTGCCCACGTATGGGCCACACGCGGCCGATCGCCAGGAACAAACAGGCCTCCACGCGCTAGCCGGCTGTACCGCCGCCACGCGCTACTGTCGCTCGCATCTCGCCGAGTCAACGCATGAACCGATGACCGATCTCACCAAGAACTCGCCCGATCTGCCGAATCGACTGCACGACCTGCTGCTACAAGGCCGCAACTCACTGCAAAGCATCCAACCACGCGACTGCTTCTTGCACGCGCTCCGCTGATCCAATCTCGTCGAGAACCACACCGCCCATCGCAGTCAGCTGCATCTCAAACTCGATACTTCCTTTAAATCCACATGATCCGTCTCGATCTTAAACCTTACTTTGATACCACTTGTTAGAATAAATCCGAGGCATACCGTCAATCATCCGAGGACCAAGCAATCACACGAGCACGACATCGAGATTTGTTAACGAGGTTCACCGATATGGCTACATCCCTGTGGCCTGACTATGAGCGCTCCTCCCCATGACACCGCTACAATACCGCACCAGGTCGCCCTGGACGCCGGCACACGCTGCTGGCTTCCCCTGCGTTCCTGTGCTATTATGTTGGCATGGGTTACATCGTGTGTCTAGCCCCGCTATATATAAGAGGCCTAGGATATAAGTGTCCTATTAGGAGGCTCCATATTCTATTTAAACACAACACTACTACAAGTCCAACTGTAACCTATCTCGTACACTATATTCGACACAACTCCAACATTCTTTTTTGGTGCCCGCGGTACATTAATTTCAGCTTGAACATTGCATACTCAACGGCAGGCTAGAAGGTAGTACCTTGACCTCTCTTTTAGCTGCAGTAATAGTTATACGGCTGTACGACACACACTTTTGCTACTGCATGCTTCGTAAGGTGGACATACTATTAGTAATCAACACGATCTCATTTATTTTCTGATTCTGCTCTTTGTATTAGGTTAATTCAGTTCTGACAACTTATGTTATCACTTATCATCAAATATCTTCTTCTATGCAGTGCTGTTTGCCAGATGTTTCTGCACTCAAATACATTTATGCTCACGTAACAGGTGCCAAATCCCGATTCCCTCTCTTTTTTGGCTTGATAGTGTATGCATGATTATTCTACTTTAAAACAATTTCGAGCTATTAAAATAGTCTCTATATTTCTCCCTGAACTCTATTAATTGTTGAATAGGGTTCGCTGTCCTTTATATTGAAGATCACGCACCTCTACCAAGTGATAGCACATAACATGGAACCAACACTTTCAACTTATGTTACTATTGGATGGGAATAATATCTAGGAAAGAATCTCTGCCTAGAATGTATTCGTCTCTTTTCTTATGTTACTATTGGATGGGAATGGGTAATCAAATTCAAGAACAAACTTATTTAATGCTAAACACACTTTTTAATGTTTTGTACTTTTCAAATGTCGTAGCTGGTTACAGTCAAACTAAGTTATGATTTATTCACTTGCTCTTTGCGTGATACACTTAAAAGGCTAAAAGATGTTTTCATTCCCCTTGCAATTTATCAAGGAAAAAGACCCAATTAGCAAAAGATATTATTTACATTTACAGTGCATCTGACTGAAGGCGGCCTAAATCTGCGGCTAATTTACAGTGCATTTACTCCACCAGGAAAAAGAGATCAGTCTTCTACCATGAGCAGTGGCGGAGCTAGCCGAAAATCACTAGGGGGCGAAACACAAGTCTTCAGTGTTTGGGGGCGGGGGAGGTGGGTGCAAATGCTAAAAAAAAATCTAATCTGAACCTCCCAAAAAAAATCTTCAGCAATTGACCCACGACCTCCAAGTGAGATAGGCTTTTACCACTGAACCAAGTTGTTTTTTATGATAAAATGCAGTAAAGTTTGCTAGATATCCTTTGAATGTTCTTTTAAATTCTTTTTACCTCAAAATATTTCTCAAAAAAACCGATTTGTATTTCTTTTTTTTAACACAGTACAGACGCAAGTGCTCATATACACGTGCATACACTCACCCCTATAAATGCACACACGCGCACCCTACGCCTATAAGCACCTTCGAAAGACTGACCGAAGGCACCTCGTCGTCAACGGGAACGTCTCCTCTCACTGAATGCGCATCGCCGAAATTCTAAAATAAATTCAGGAATAAATACAAGCACCAGGACTTGAACCCTGGTGGGCTTTACAAATGAGATGGCCGGCATCTCCAGTTCAGGTTGGCTGCTTGGTCATGTGCGGCTGTATAGATGGTTGTTCTTGTTGTGATGATGTTCATGGATTTGTTGTTGATGTTAACCCGCTTATAGCCTGTTCGTTGTTATGTCGCGTCAAGGTGTGCTCTCGTTGTCATGTTTTATTCAATTATTGTGCTGATCTGTGTGGTCCCTTGGTGCGTTCTAAGGCCAACCTGCAGCATGGCTGTCTCACGAGCTCACCGTTGCATGGTTTGATCTGATTTTGTGGGTTCTAGCCGGTGCTTAAATTTTGTCCACATATTTATGGCTGAAGCCCACACATACATACTCATGGATTTGATTTTGCGCTATGCCCTTGTGAACAATCAAGCTATCAGGTGAGAATTGATTCGTGGCTCTTTCTTTTTTTGAATTGGTTGTTATGTGGTTCTTGGGGACTCAAACTCTGTTCCGTTTCTTTTTTTACCTCCTATTTATGGACTCACTTTTTTTAGGGAGTCGATTGAGGACCAAATGGGTATCTTGTCGCTCATCTCCGGCAAGTCAGGCGTCAGTCTGTCCATGGCGGAGAAGAGAATGCTGCCGGGCTCACCGTCCTCGTCACAGGTGACCACAACCCACCCAACCGACCGTAATCCTTTGTTCTTGCATTGCATTGCAACCTCATGCTTGATTGCACATCTTGGTTGTGTGATGTGATGGGAACATATATTGGGTATTTGTTTTGTCATATGATGATCATCTCTTTCCAACAAGTAGTCACACTAATTAAATTCAGAAATCTGTTGGACGGCTCTCAACTTTGCAGCTTCATGGTGTATGATTAAAATTTGGCATTAGACAAAACAAAGTGTGATCTGCCTCTCTAAGTTTCTTCGAATTCTGAAGTAGTACCGGATTGAGACGGAGCTAATGTGAAATTAGCTTTTCTTGAAAAGTGTGCAGCGAAGATTGTGTTAATGCATGAGGTAGGATGCGGCACATGTATGGATCCTGAGACAACATACCCTCTTCTGTGTGTTGTTTCGGGATGCTTATATGCATACTTGCTAAAAGAACTATACATGTTCTTTTCTTATAAAGTTCAGATCTGACAACCAAGGGAACAGTACCCATCAGCTAAAGATGCAGTACGAAGATAACCCAGTAAAAAGTACTCAGTTCTTCATGCCGATTTAAAAAAAATTAACCAGTCCCTCCTTTTAAATTGGTTGCTTTGCTATACTGCTAGGTTTGAAGGCGGGCTAGGTTCAATTTTTTAAGATGAGCTAGGTTTGATGATGCACCTTAAGCAATAGTTTATGAATCTGCCAATTACTGTGGCTGGCTGTGACATTCTTAAATGAGAAGTAGACAGGCCTTGTATAAGATGCATTATACAGTTCTAATCAAGTAATTATGGACATGTTCAATTACAGGCCAAGCCCTTTGGTGTGCTAAATGATTAAATGTTGTTATCTAACCGAAGCACTTGGAACTTCTGTGCAGAGGGTTATTTTTCCCTTTAAACAAATGAATGTCAGCTCATAACATATGACGATGCTATCCTAACTGGCTAACTAATTTGGCCGTATGAAGTTGTATATTTGAGCTGCGGGTGTTTGTTGTAGTGCATGGAGTTTATCGTGATGGCCCTTTTGAGTCTCCCCTGTCTGTTCGAACTTCAACAGAAAGCTAACCAAAGATTAACAGGCATGATATGGTAAATTTAAATTGTCAATTTTAAACTTCATACTATAATATTTTACATCTGATTGGTGCTCATGTCTATGTATTCCAACATTTTATTTGCTTGACACCCTTCAAGTTCAAAATAAGCTATGAGTCATTGATGACATTACTGACTGACTGTGTTGTATTATAGGACTAACTATAAGTAAACCTTTTCAGGTCAGCGTATTGTGATGTTAGCATGCCCCCTGAAGGACTGCGGGAGTTCTTGCCACGCTTAATACAAGTATATGATTTTCCTTGTCCAAGCTAATGCTGCTTAATCTTTCCCCTGTTTACAGTTTTAACATCTGCCTTTTGTGTTTATTTCCTAGACTTTGGTGTCAAACATGGTCTACACTGACGATGACGAATCACTTGTTGATGCTGAGGTGTGGTAAATTTCTTTATATCCTACATGTCTCAGCTGGTTATTGTCTGACAGTGGCATGCTCTGATAAATATTATGTGTTAGCCGCACACCACTGAGATTCCATGCTCTTTCTTACAGATGTAAAAGATAGGAATCAACAAAAATGTCCATTTTGGCTTACTACTATATTTCCATGGCATATGCCCGATGTCAGACCTCTTATTAAGTGCTTTCGACTTACTTGACTGTATTTTAGTTGCTCGTGATTCTGCTTTGTCCTAGAAAGCAAACAATGCAAATTATACGGATTTTATGATTCAGTTCATGTTCATCACTTGTCCATCCTTGGTACAACATTACATGCAAATATACTCAGTTGCTGTGTGTAAAGAAGTTCATTCCAAATTCGAGAAAAATTAAGGGGTATCTCACCACGAAGGATTGCTTTATGATCCTTTGTTCTATTTTCTGTTCTTTGTCTAACTGATAACCTGGTCTGTGTCTAACTGATAACCTGGTCTGCATCTAATTATTTGCTAGCTAGCTCTTTCTCTTGCTGCCAATTTCTTTGCTTTACATTGTCATTTTTTAAATACTAATTATACATGTCAAGAGACTATGCAGTATAGAAGTTTTACATGCAGATCTTCTTGATTTTATATCATGCGTTTATGTGCTTTGGTTTACGTTTCCGCAAAGAAGAAGAAGTTTTCAGTTCTCCGCGCGAAGTTTAAAAAATACAATTAACCAGTCCCTCATTCTAAATTTGTTGCTTTGGTCTTCTGCTAGGTTTGAAGACGGGCTAGGTTCAAAGTTTTAAGATGGGCTAGGTTTCACTAGCGTGTGCCCATCGACTTGGTCTCAACCATCTTAGGGCAACCCGTCGCTTTAGGGAGATGGCGGTCCCTTTGACGGCCTCCGGGCTCGGCTCAATGATTGGGATCGGTCATCGTTGGTGGCGGCGAAGGTGGTATGGAGTTTTGACCATGGAAGAGCCCGTACAACTCAGAAGGCAAAGTTGGGAAGCTCCTACAAAGGTAAATGCTTTGGTACATGCATATAGATGCTTGATCATTTATTGTGAATTATTGAGAAATAAAGAAATAATGCGCTCTTGAGATTTGTATGTTGTGTGGTCTGACTATTACAATGCATATCTAGAAGTATCTGTGAGGAGGCAGCTAGCCTGAAAGTGGATCTACCGCGTGCTGCTCCTGTCCCCTCTCCCTCAATTCATCCTCATGGATCTGACAAGGTGACTGTCTCCTTCTCTGCTCTCAACGCCTCTAATGTGTTACTTAAAATTCAACTATTTCTCTGTTTCGACCTATTGCCTCTGTTAATGCAATGGCTTAAGCCCCCAGATAGCTGCATAATTCATTCATGTCATGCGTTAAACAAATCGATTCTACTCAATACCTCTTACCCACTAATTGAACATCAATATAGACTGATTATTACTGCTTAAATAAATCACTAAATGTATCAGCATGATTGCCTGTGCTCAGACAATAATATTTATTTCATGTTAATCTACAAATGTTCTTTACCACATGAAGGTTTCACAATGGATTGCTTACTAGCTTGGTTTTGTTCTGTAACATAAGTTACATGACACTGAAATATGCATAGCCCACATAGTTTCTTTTCATGTATAATTGTTTCTTTTGTTCACTGGATGCTTCATTACTAAATCTCTACATTTGTGCATATCTTCTATCTGACCTAACACACGTGTACTACATATTGCCATGAGTTTCAAAAATTAGATGTTCCTGGAGATATTCCAAATTTGATTATCTATGCCTATTTGATGACCAACTTCCTTCTAAGAAAAAAACCCAGCATCTATCTCAATTACTTCCCTTTTATGTATAATAGGTACTTTCATTAAGTGCATGCTTGATTAGTAAAACTTTACATTTACACATATGTATCTTACCTAAGACATGTCTACTACAATCCTGATTTTTCTATGGGCATTGAATAGTGAGCGACGGAGGCTGTATATCATGAGGTCGTTCGGCATGGATAGGGCTCGTCATGCGGCGCCGTCCTCCCGACCTCCTTCCCATCATAGCCTTATGGGAATTGGCTTACAAAAAGTGATTCTATACTTTAAATTATATCCTTTCTTAATATATGTGCTTGTCCATTCAGGTTTATCTTCGCTTGGAATTGGTGGAAGCGATCTTATCCCCCATTTTCTTTCTCTATGTTCTGTTTCCTAAGCAACATAAGTGGTGTCAATAATATGTGATACTTGTGCATTTCTATCTTTAGGCACGACATCCTTTTCACAACAAGAGATGAAAATGCTCCTATTGTACCTTCGCTTTTATGTTGCGTGTGTTGCTTTTGAACAATTGTCTTTTATGTCGCCATTCATGTAAACTACAAGGACATATTAATATCTATGACTCCTAAGGCTGATTCATGGTATGAGTGTGTTGCATTTCCACCGTCCTCTTATTGCTGACCATGTAATAACATTGTGAACTACACCCAGTAACGTGAAAGGGGCCCCTCCTACCTGGCACCGCCCAGCTTCGTCTCAGGTGGTGGCGCCCCAACCACTAGTAAAGCATCAATCCGGAACCCATCGCTGCAGCCAACCATCACCGTCCGCCTGGCATATCGAGAGAGGAGGAGGACGAGGCGCACAAGATGGAGGCGATGGCGGCCTCGGCCTGAAGCACATGGAGATTACACGATTGATCATGGAGTTTATATGTGTTCGAGATCCTGGCGGCCCTCGCTGCCGTGTACACATGGGAGGGAATTCTACCGATAGTGACATGATGAAGACTTGAACACCATCTTATCCGGTCATCCCCGTTCAGCGCCACCTTGTTCAAAGTCACGTCCAGGTTGACGATGGAGGCACCTTCTTTTCTGCCCGGCAAGACATCCCCTGCACCGTCCTCTTGGTCTCCGCAGGTGTCGTCGTATTCACTAGCTTGTCATCATTGCCTACGTGGGAGGGAGTGGTTTCTTCCTGCTTTGTTCGGCCACAACGACATTGGCAGTGATCTGGTGGCCATCTCCTCCTCCGTTGGCTGCATTCCAGAGCGTGCACCGTGTCGCTGGTGGCTGTCGCGATGACCGGAGACGATGAGGAAAGGTGTGTGGCCGTGCATGCTAGCTGTGGGAAGGAGAATAGGAGGTGGTAATGACGCCTGGCGCTTGAGGAGGAAAGGAACAGCCGGCCAGCGACTCTAGCGGCAAGGACGTGGGTACGCGCTCGGTCGCAGGCGTTGCAGGCCACGACTGTCGTGGTCGGGTCGGAGTAGATTAGATTGCTGGCTGGCTGGACCTGCTCAAGTTTTTCACGAAAAAAATAGGAGTAGCTGCTAAAGGTCACGCATGCGAGCAAGACGATATCACTACGGATGCATTCATCGAGCCTAGCCAAACGAGAGGGCGAAGGATCTGGAAACAATGTGTGTTGGATTGCAGCGTTGTATACCTGTCCAGCATTGGTTCATCAGATACCGGATGCACGCACCCGTCTCCAGCGTACGCACCCAGACGGGTGAAAAAAGAACCGCCCACGTTTGCACCAAAAGACCACGAATACTAGCAGCTTATGTGGTGCCGTTTTGGATTCCTATTCTTGTCCATATCACTACAATATCTAAGCTCCCTTGAAATTAAACGCTGTGAGCGCTCCGGGGCTGGGATGGTCAAGTGACCACGTCCCTCATTTTCTTATGGGAAACGTTTGGGTACGGCACGCCGGCCAAAACTTCGGCCGGTCTCGCGAGCTCGCTCGATCCCAATTGATCTGATCTGGTGGTCCCGTTTTTCCCGCACACGCCTCCTTATCCCTTCTTCCGCCCCGCTCCTGGTCTCCCGCAGCGAGCGCGCGTCTACTGCACAGCCGGCCGGCGAGGGGACCTCCAACACCATCCCGGCTCACCCCCGACGACCGCATCACATCAGGGTGCGAGCTCTCTCTCGAAAAAACCTGCAGCTCCCGCGCGCAGCAGATGCGGCTCAGCTCTCTCTTGAAAAAAGCTACAGCGCTCGCGCCAGCAGATGCAGCTTCGCCGTCGCCTCCGCTTGCAGCTCAGCTCCCTCGTCGACATTGGTCGGCCATTCACCGTGGTCACCTCCTCCGTCCATCACCTACTGAACCTTTCCAGCACTACGCAACACTGGTTGCGGCTTTGACCTCTGTGGTTGAAGCAAAAGAAAAGATAAACGACATGGTTATCCTTGAGGAAGAAAGCCGGTTCCAGCAAATCCCGTGGCTGGTTGTAGCACCACCGATGCCCCATTCCAGCAAAAACTGGCATATATTTTTTGCTACAACCGGCGTCTAAATATGCTACGATCGGCGATCCAAAGTGCTACAACTGGCATATTGTTTTGCTACTACGGTGGTGACCACGGTGACCACGTGCCCACAGATGCTGCAACCGCTATCGCTAGATGCTGGAACTGGCATAATGTTTTGCTACTATGGGCGGTGACCGCGGTGACCACGGTGGCGCGACGGCTGCAAAACCAGAGGTGGCAATGTCGAGAATGCTACAACCACGAGGCCACCTGCTGGAACCCGCAACGCCATTTGTTACAACCGTCTTCTTTTTGCTGGAACCAGAGAAGATTGAGGCTACCACTTGCGCACGGCGAGCTACAACCAGCGACAGGAAAAGCTACAACCGATGCAATTTTTTGCTGGAACTACATATAGTGGTTTTCGCGAGTTACTTTGCCGCCTCCATGAACGTTGCAACCGGGGAGGCGCCACCAGCGGCGGAACTTTCACCGACGAGCAGCGGCGCCGTGGCCGGCGACGGCTACCCACGACCGCAAAGGTCGAGGAGGAAGCGTGGGGGAGCTGCTACCGGCGTGCAGCGGGGCTGCAACCAGCAGCTAAAAAATGCGAGCATCAACGGCGGCAGCGAGCGTCGACGGCGAGGCAACTCCGGGGAGCTTCGAGCGCCTGACCGGGATTGGCGACGCCGACGCCAGGTGCTTCGAACAGCGGCCGCGGGTGAGCCGTGCCTTGCTGGATTAGAGTCACGTTTTAGAACGAAGCTGTTTGGATAGAGGAGACAATCGAACGGCTCTGTTTAGTTAATCGGGCGGTGCACATCCGACCGGCCGAAAGTTTCGGCTGGCGCGCCGGCGCAGAGTGCTTCCCTTTTCTTATAAGAATCACTTTAATTCTCTTAGAAAAACCATGGTCTTTTATTAGGTAAGTAGGTATTTTTTTAACACAGTACAACCGAACTCGTGCACATACACGAGCATACACTCATCTTTATGAATGCATGCACGCATACCCTACCCTATGCGTATCTCTGGGACTGAGATGACACATCATCTTAAGATTGAGGAAGTCTCTACAAACGCCCTCGTACTCCCTCCGTTCCAAAATAGATGACCCAACTTTGTACTAACTTTATACTATTAGTTAGTATAAAGTTGAGTCATCTATTTTGGAATGGAGGGAGTAGTTGATAGGAACGTCTCCTCCCACTAAACGCACATCGCCGAAAGGCCTGAAATAAAGCCAGGAAAATGCGAGCACTAATGTCAAGTCTGAGAGTTGAACTCTGGTAGCAGCAGAGGATAACAATGTCCTCCTAACCAGGGAAAATATCCGGTGATACCAATTCATAGATGCTACCATGATACAAACTTGAAAAATACAAATTTAAACATTTCAAAAAATTCTGAAAAAAATCATGGATGTTTGCAGCACATATATCGACTACCGCTAAAAAATTCAGATCAAAATTCGAAATACACACGAAGAAACAAAAAATACAAATTCAGATGTGAATAGTGCAATTTGTGCTTTTGTCTTCTTTGACACTATTCATGACCGATTTCTCTTTTTTGTTTCTTGATGTGTATCTCGAATTTTAATCTGATATTTTAGGAGTTGTCAAATATGTGTTGCGACCCTCCATGATTTTTTCAGATTTTTTTGGAATGTTTAAATTTGAAAGTTTCAAGTTTGTATCATGGTAGCATCTATGGGTTGGTATCACCTGATACTTTCCCCTCCTAACCATCCAACATTAGATATTGTTTATTATTTGGGTCAACCATCCAACTACGTGTGTCCAACACTTGCTGTGCTACGTGTCACTTACTCCCTGAACTAAAAGCACAACATTTTTTTTATATCAAAGCGACTATTTTTTTGCGAGAAAAAAGGTTATATGTCGCTCATGTACAACTGGTACTAGGAAAAATAATGATGCGGCCAACTATAGCAACACCTATAAAAGTGATGTACCATCCCACAATGGCACGATCACGGCCAGCTTGGCCCATCACTGCCTCCTTCGTGTCACATGGTTGCATGGACGCTGTCAGTCCACCACCACGCCGCATGCCCCGCCCATCTCTCCATCTTTCTCCCCTGTTCTCATGGCGGTACGCCCAAGCCATCACCGCCTTCTCCGCACCACACGGTTGCACACGCACCCGACCCATCACCTGCTCCTCCGCATCATATGGTTGCACCGGCGCCGCCAGTCCATCACCGCCTCCTCGACACCACACAATTTCACGGACGCACATCCCACACCGCCTTCTCCGCACCACAAGGCTGCACGGGCTTTGCCTGTCCACCACCACACCGCACACCCAGCCCATCGCTCCATCTTTCTCCCCTTCTTTTGTGTGGTAATTAACGTCCAACGACGACGATGTTCAGGCCTAGAGACGTCGTCTTCGGAACTTGGTCGCCTTCATCAACACACCATGGGCCCACAAGGTCTGCAGTACAACTCCCGATACCTCCTTCCTCTCCCTCTGTCATCCTTTCTTTGGCAGCCTGATTCAAAATCACTCTCGATCGCTTCGGTGCTAAACGAGTAGCAAATTATATCGGGATTTTATCTCACGTGTAAGGTTTCAATGTGAAAGCCTCATGCTTCACTGCTTGAGTACCATCTCCGTGCTTGTGGATTAACAACCTCATGCAGTTTATACATGGCATGCTTTATGCTGCCTCTGTTCCACAGTGCAGTGCATATTAGTCTTTTTTAAGTCAAAGATGTCCATTTGACCAAGTTTCTAGAATAAACTATCAATATTTGAAGTACTAAATAAATAAACTATAACAATACATGTGGATGTTGATTTTTGTTAAAAACTTGGTCAAACATTGGTACGTTCGACTTTTCAAAAGAAAGTATGTACTATATTTTAGAACGGAGGGAGTATTAATTACGATATGGTTCCAAGCCTAAGGAGTACGGTCTCTAACTGAATTTAACTCGCACTAAAACAATAAGACAAGATAATAACTAGGTTTACCTATGAAGATAATTTGGTTAATTATCACTGGGTCGCTTATGTACATAGCTGATCAGGCCTTATTAATGCATCAATAATGTTACATACAAATGAAAACTGAGATCAATCACTTGTACTATTATCTCTTGATCCTCCCATTTATATCTCTTCCTCTTAGAGGCTGCTATAAACATGATTCATTCCCTTTCCTGTCGTTAGTCAGTGCAAATCATTGCTTTTATTTCAAATATGTTCTTTCTATTTGATTCTAACTACCCATACGAATGATCAATATTGAAAACCAGAAACCATATATACTTTGGTGCAGTGATGCAACTTCCAAGTATTTCTCATTTTCACTGCCATTTTACCATTATTGCAGACCATTGTTGTTGGTGTTTTGTATTATTTGTATGTGACCAAGGTAAATTATGAAATATTGATTGGTTAAATCATAGAGTTGTATGATTGTTGTAGATGAATACTACAATTAGAAGCCTCAGTTACGCATATCATAGTTTTCAATTAGTTTTGTAGATGAATATTATCATGTCCATCCAATACTATGGTTTAACCCTGTAGGTCCGTGGCATGCTTGACGCCAACCACTACTTTTGATATGTTTTTGACAGTGCTCCTGACATATCATTTTTGTGAAGAACAATAGTTGTAAAAAAAAGTGAGTACTACCAAGTAAATGATAAGGTGTCTTAGCATCTAGACATATCCTGCAATACAATAAAGGGTGTTCTCACCCCAAAATTATGGAAGCCAAAATACAGAAGGCCCATGAAAAAAACAACAACCCCTGACCTGCAAACAGAGCAGCAAGCAATCTATTCGTGAATTAACAATCAAACAAATAAACGGTACAAAAGTAGAACGGCGCAGCAAGGCGCGCGTATGCTTCTAGTACTCTACTATAACCACGAAAGATTGGTTGGCCCGTAAGAACATATAGGCAACAATCAGCCAAGCGTCTCCCATGCATGCGTGTGTCACCGGTCACTTTTTTTTAGTAACATCCGGCCACCATTGATCAGGCTGTCTACGCGCATGACGTGATTTGTATTGGCTGGCAACGAGTGTAGCGAGGCTTTCTTTTCTGGGTCGCCATGTCCATGCGATACAAGCCATCTGCTTAACGCAAAAACCAAGAAACTCGTTTCTTCTACATCGTCGATGTTCATTGTCAATTGTCGAATACACTAGATGTGCCCGTGCGTTCAGCGTCCACCAGTCGGAGCTCTGCCGCGGACGGACGGTCGCGAGTAGATGGGCAGTCTTTGGCATGAGGGTTTGGTCGCCGTAATCATTAGTTTTTCTAACGCGTATAATTGTTCTTCCCGTTGGAACACACGGGCATGTGTGCTAGTCTATTAAAACTCATGACATTTTACCCGTAAAAAAAACCATGACATTTTTTTGTCTTCCAAAACATGACATTTTTTTCTTTCTCATATGGCATTCTTATTATTAAGAGATGGCATGTGAGAGAAATTATGAACAAGTATTAAAAAAATGTTATTCAAAAAATGGCATGCTAATTTTTTTAATAAGTTATCAACATTTTTTGTGTACACGTTCAACATTGTCCGAACGCTTATTCAACATTTTTAAATACCTGTTCAATATTTTAATACTTATACAACATTTTCCAAATATATGTTCAACATTTTTCAAATACTCATTCAACATTTTTTCATACTTATTCAACATTTTAAAATACTTGTTGAACATTCTTAGTACTTATTCCACATTTTCAAATACTTGATCAACATTTTTCAAATACTTGATCAACATTTTTCAAATACTCATTCAACAATTTTTAATACTTATTCAACATTTCTCAAATACTTGTTCAACATGTTTAATATTTATTATTTTCAAAACTTATTCAACATTTTCCAAATACTTGTTTAACATTTTTTAATACTTATTCAACATCTTTTCAAATACTTGTTGAAACATTTTCAAATGTGTTTTTGAAGAGTGTTTTTGTATATATATATATATATATATATATATATATATATAATATTTTAAATTTTAAAAAATATAAAAATAAAGTAGAAAACGAGAACAGAAAACAGAAGAAAAAAACAGACCGTGGCCTCCCGCGCGGCTGGGCCGGCCCATCTGGGCTTCCTCTTGTGCTTGCTTATGCGCTGGTTGACGCAACGGGTGCTCACTACGGCACCCTGATGAGCCGGCCCACGAACATGCAGCAGCGCAATGTATTTATAGCTTAAAAAAATATGGTTCTAATGTGGAATCAAACTCACACCCCTTAACTCACGTACATAGTTGGCTAACCACTAGAGCTACTGGGCACGTGTGAAATATTGCAGCGTGACATATTATAAGAACAAAAAACTGTAGCCACGCTATTTATTGCACGTACATTGCCACGTAGATTTTTGAATTATTTCAAAACATTAAAGAAAATCGTGATTTCTTTTGAATAAACATGTGAAAAAATTTGAAAGCCCCCAGATTTAAAAAGAAACTCGATTTAGAAATAAGTTTATGTATTAAAAAAATTTCACGAATCCAAAAAGTTCAACAAAATTTGAAAATGTTCACCGGTTTTGAAAAAACGTTCATCAATTTTCGAAAAAGTTCAAAAAATCTGACAAAGTTCATCAATGTTGGAAAAAAATCATCGATTTTCAAAAAGTTAATCAATCTTTAAAAAGTTTATGAAATCTGGATAAAAAAGTTTATTGATTTTTGAAAGAGTTCATCAATTTTCAGAAAAAGTTCATCTATTTTCAAAAGATTTGCAAATTCTTAAAAAGTTTATGGATGTTAGGAAAAGGTTCATAAATTTAAAAAAATCATCAATTTAAAAAAAACTTATAAATTTTGGAAAAAACTCATGAATATTGAAAAAAAAAGTTCACGGAAAAGGAACAAATAAAAATAAAAAAAGGTAGAAGAAAAAGGGAGAAAGTAATCACAATACGCATTGTGTCCCATGTGGTTGTTGTAGTGTATGTGCGATCTAACGCCATCGTTTCTTGTAGTTTGAAACAGGGAATGAAAAACTAAATGAGTCAGCCCGCACAGAGGGTGGTGTGCGCCCGATTGCTGCAAAAATAGAAACGAGTGCTTAAGGCCTTGTACAATACTAGGTGCTTATGGAGGTGCTTAGAGAAATAAACCGGGTTTTTCTGAAGTACCAGTGCCTATGTCTATAGAAGAGACATCTACCCGGTACAAATAAGTACCGGTGCTTAAGGAAAGTCTGATTTATTTCTCTAAACACCTCCTCTAAACATCTTGCATTGTACAAGGCCTAAGGCGCCCTTTAGGAAATACCAAAGAAGACGGCCCCCTCTGTGGGCAGGTTCGCTCAATCGCTAGTGTCACAGCGCGTGAGAGCTATATCTCGCATTAACCGAGACAAAAGCTGGTCTCGCTGAGCTATTGGGCCGGGCCATCACCGTACTTCTTTCAAAAAGAAAGAAGGAGAAAAAAGTGCACGCGGGGGATCGATCCCAGTACCTCAAGAAACAAGACTGTCGCTGCTCGTCACTCCGCCCACCTGGCGTTTATGCCTAGTAGTAGGGGGCTTCTTTCTTGAGGAGCCGGTTTTCCCAGTTTTTTTTCTTTCTTTTTGTTTTTTCATTTCTTTTCTGTTTTTCTCTCCGATTTTTTATTTTTTTTCATTCTTTTTTGCATGTGTTTCTTCAGTTTTGTTTTTTCATTTCTTCTTTGGTTTATTTTGCTTCTTTTTTGGTCCTTATGTTTTGGGTTTTCTTTGTTTCTTTTGGTTTTTTATTCTACACTTTTTAATATCTCAGCAACACTTTTAATACCCCTTCTGTTCCTAAATATAGGATGTATAGTTTTTGGCACGGAAATTAAAGAACGCACATCGAGGAAAAATTTCACAAGTTTTGGGCGAGATTTGACCCGAATAATTGACATGAGAAAATAAAGGGGTTTGCCTAATTTAAGGAAATGTAATCAAATCCCAAAAAAAAAATATCCAAACGAGTGGTGCAACGCAATACACCTTACAGATTTTTTCTCAAAAATCTGTACACCTTATATCAAGGAACGGAGGGAGTATATGTTTAACATTTTCCAATTCAAATTTAACATATATTTTTAATATATGATCAACATTTTTTAATATATGACGGTCAGCCAAATATTGGGGGCCTATGTTTATAGCAGTATTATATAGTAAAAGGATTGTAGGGTTGTAGGATAAGTTACTTGGATTTCAATACATCCACACGAGGTGCTTTGACGGTCTAACAGACACAGAAAACCATCGTATTTGTCAACGTGCAGGTGCTCTCAAACCATGAATTTGATTCTTGATCGGTTGGTCTTGTGTTGCCAATTAAGTTTGGGGTCTGTCTAGGACACATCTAAATGTGACATAGTTATGTCACATCTAACCTGATCTCCACTATGCTTGTAGTCTATTTTTTTTTGTCCTAGATTTTTTTTTTGTTCTTTGTTGCTGTCTTATTTGTGGGAGGTTAGATGTGACATCCTTAGAAAACATCTAGATGTGAATTAGACAAACTGTTACCCACAAGAAAAAACAAAGGAAAAATTACCAAAGTTGTGGGCATCAACCGGTGCAGAAGCCACACACGGCTCTACCCTCTTTTTTGGAAGGAAAAACAAAAAAAACATACAGCGGCTATCGTCGAACCTGACTTCACAATTTGGTGCTCAAAGTGGCCAAAAAGCACGAGAGGCCCTATGCCGGCCGGCCTTCCCGTGACGGGGGCAAAAGATAGCTCTCGTCCGCGCGCGCAGTCACGTACGTCGGGTCGGTCCATGCCTACCATGCACTGTCCGGGCCAGTGTCTACATAGCTCTCGACCGATCGTTCTGCTCACGAGCCCGCTTCCCGGCTTTCCGCCGCTGGGTTCGTTTGCGCCAGTTGCATCCACCTTTCCCGTGTCCTCTCCGGCCTGCTTCTATCCCACTATACCAGCCAAGCCACATGCAACTTGTGTGCGCAGATGCATTATTCTGCAATACTCTATCGATCAAGGCTCAAGCTTAATTATACTAAGAAGATCCGTGCTAATTGTTATCGTGATGCACGTCACGGGGCAGACTAGCTCCATTTTGCCAATGTGGAGCCGCCACCTCGTGCACGCGCGTACGTAGGTGGAGCTGTTAGGCCGGACTAATTACCTACCGCAAGACACTAATCACTCAGTCCTGATGATTAGGTATGTCCCTCCGTCGATGTATAGTTCGCGGGACGATAAGACAGGAGGGTCGACATATGCATGTGAGCATGTTACTAATCTTTTTCTTTCGCGAAAAGCCCGTTAATCTACTATACTATTTAGCACATGCATTGGCAACATGCCCTGCAACGCCAACGTAATAACGATATCGCTGCATGTAGTATTTACGGTTTGAATCCCGCCAGAACACAAGGCCGGACAGGATCACGTACGAACACGTTTTGTGTTAATTATGTGGGGTATTCGGACGTATGAACGTGGTTTTTAAGCATCGTCGGGGTAAGGAGATTAGGACAGGACAAATTGAAATAAAGCATGCTGACGTGCTAGCTCGTTTGGTTTTGTTTAGCATTCTTTTTGCGTGCTTCTTTAGTCTCCACTTTTCCTTTGAAAGATTCTTTAGTTTGCCTCTTCAGTTTGCTTGGGGTTTTTGAGGATAAAGTTTTCAAGTTAATTAACACGTAACTAAAATTGTACGAAAAATTACTCACTCCGATCCATATTAATTGACGCCAATTTAGTACTACAAAGTTTGTATAACTTTGTATTAGACGAACGTCGATTAATTAGATCGGAGGGAGTACACAATTTGGTTTTTGAGTTTTTCTGTTTCGGTGGCACGGTATCGTTACACTCTCTGTGTTTTTTTGTGACATCCAAACATATTTTTGTACATGACGCCTCAACAGTGTTTACATGCAGTTGTTTGCATGGTAAAAACTGTTTTTATCAAGCTCGCGGGTTCCAAACCAGTCATGAACTGTCTGTCTGCAGATAGCTTTTTTTTCATTAAATTGCAGAAGATATGATGATAGATCAATCAATTGCTTAAAGATGAGGGCCTTAAAGATTGGTCCTCAAGGGGCGGTCAGGTTTCTGAACCATTGCTGGAAGGATGGAGACGTTCTGGGCAAGGTATCAGCAGAGTTGACAGTCACTTGGCAGCACGCTGGCATGTCTCCGAGGTAAACTGACCCATCATCACAACAGATGGCGCATGACAGTGCATGCTTACAAGTTACAGACCAGTGTCCCTTTTACATGATTAAACTACGAATATAGATCTCCTTTTAATAACATTGCCTGACACAGACGCTAACCTGATAGTAGAATTGCTGCAAAAAAGTTGTGGGCACAAATGAAGCAAATAAAGCAGCTATAAAAGGGCAAGCCATTTCCGAGTGTACCAGATACATGGGCGCAGCTAGTGCCATGGAGGCATGGACACCACATAGATTAAAGCGCCATTGCCATGAAGGAGACCTGAATTTATGCCTGATCCATTCATTCTTATAACAAAAAGCAAGCAGAGAGAGAAACAAAATAGCAGGGTCCAAAAAAAAAGGCATTCTGGTCAGCACCACTATGCCAGCATCGATCGGCCCATCGGCTGCATGCGCTGTACGCCACCTGTGGCTTCGGCCGGTGGCCAGGCCACTGGGGCAAAGCCTGCTTCGAGGGGAAACGTAATTTGGCAGCTGGGAAAGAGGTACACCCGGAAGGTAAAATTCAGAATAGAACAGAATAGACCACGTCCAGAATGCCATGATCATACTACGTGAATCTAGTAGTATGCTGCATGGAAATCGTTTAGCAGACGGGTGGATGTCGTCGGCCGCAACGACGAAAACCGCCCGAGGAACTGCAAGCGGCTAGCCAGTGGCGAGGGAGGGTTTGGCTACTGGCTATGGGTAATGCGGGGCTGCCTTCACGCCCATCTTCCAGATAGTTCCGTCGCTCGCTTTATCCCTCCCCCGCAACGACTCACTGACGACATTTTCAGACCGGCCGTCGTTAAAGGCACATACCGACCGGATCGGTTCAGTTCAGCCTGACAAAGCATCGCCCTTTTCTTTTTCCAAATTTTGTTGACATATTATATATTTTAAAAAACTGCATGTTCACGGAACGATCGATCCGTTTCATGCCAACTAGACTTGCACGCATCCATCTGTGTGTCTTGATCTGCCAATCGGCTCGTGTTGCATGCGCTGACTCTGGATTCAAATTCTTTGAAGAAGTCCATTGTAGCTTCAGAGATAAGCACATGATTGATTCCCCCGCTAAAAATGAAAGAAAAGAGAGAGATAAGCGCACGGTTAAATTAGTTGCGTGGAGAACTCAACTTCAGGCGTTCGTATGCCTGTATGTGTGCATAAGCAAACTTATGGTTATCAACATTTCAACAACCACGTGACACGAGGGTGTACGTGGTCATAGACTGCTGGCGGTTATCCGTAATATAGTGCCTTCCCATCCCTTGGCCGGGAACCCAAGTGTTTCGTCAACTTGTTGTAAATATAAACGGAAATGTGTGTCACACTCGCTCTATTCCAAAATTATTACCGCTCGAAACAATGGCACACCAAGTCTTGAGGGACGCCCTTTTTTTTGCGAAATCTTGAGATGCGGTTTGCTCGTTTAGGCACGTTTGGAGTTCAGAGGAGCAGTGAATACAATGTCGAAAAATAGAGGCCTGATTAATTTTAATCTTTGCAAATTTTAAGTTGAACTAGAGGTTGCCTAAGACATACACCACATGCAAGTCTAAAAACAGTAAAACGTTGAAGCAAAACATGCAACTAAGTTAAAGAGATTTCCCTATGTTCGTATAGTTGTGCTACTCTGTCCCCGTTTTTGGAGGTTTGAACTACAAAAGTTCTAAGCTCATAAAGGTTTCGGTAGCGTCGCCCACCAAAGGCTTACTTAGTGCATACCCATCTATACCACCTTGGTATCGACCACAAAGGTCGAGACTCATTTAGGGTAGATCTCACAATATCGACGACAAAGGTCGAGACTCATTCGGGGTAGATCTTCACGATATCGACCACAAAGGTCGAGACTGG
Organism: Triticum aestivum; assembly: GCF_018294505.1. Classification (NCBI taxonomy): domain Eukaryota; kingdom Viridiplantae; phylum Streptophyta; class Magnoliopsida; order Poales; family Poaceae; genus Triticum; species Triticum aestivum. The sequence goes on along the minus strand of NC_057814.1, from coordinate 163,432,746 downwards.
CTCAGGGTAGATCTTCACGATATCGACCACAAAGGTTAAGGCTCACTCGGCATAGATCTTCACGAAGTATGCGATCTTCAAATTCCTAGCCCTTGCATACTTATTGGCTCATTCAAACTCTCATAGGAAATATCTTTGAATTTGAAGAGGTAGGGTGTTTGAATGATAGGCTTGAAATTACCGAAAAAAGGTTCCCCCCCGCTTTGTATTACAAAGCAATCAACCGATACAACCAACGATAGGTGCTGGGGTGGAAGTAGCACAGACAAGCCCAAAAGAAACGAAAAAGAAAATACAAAAGGAACAAATGCCGACAACGGCAAATCGACAAAAACGAAGAAGCCTCGCGACCACTGCGCCCGCCGTAGATCTCCCACCAAGCTCCTAGACTCCGAATCGCCGGTACCAATCAACACCTCCAAGAAGGGACGCGACGATGACGACGCTGCTGCCAAGGGTTTCCCCCGGTACGCGACGAGGAGAGAAGAAGGGTAGCCAACGACGCCCTCCAGGAAGGTCCAGCAGCACCCACAGGCGCCACCGCGTCGGTGTCGGCCTGGCCGACAGGGATTTCTCCCGATCCCAACCTTCACCTCGGGCGCTCCGGAGCCCGCTACCAAACCGACCACCACCCTGGGCCAACACGGTCTTGAAGCTTCTCATACCGTCTCACCACGACACCACGAAGTGAGGTCTGCACACCAAAGAAGAGGAGTCGGGACTAGCGCCAGCAGCACCGTCGACACGCGGGAGGGCTCAACCTCCACCGTCAACGACGGTAGCCAACCGGACGCAGTAGCAGGAGCATACCAGGCCCGTGGGCCCACTGGCTCGGCCGGGCCCTCATATGCCCGTAAAGCTCCCGCCTTCGCGCTGTACTAGGCACGCCGTCGGCGTCGTCGCCCCTGGTCCGAGCTGCTCCTCCTCCTCACTACGCAGAAGACAATAAAGCCACGCCGGGGGCCGACCCGCTAAGATCCAGATGGGGCCCGCAGGGCCCAGATTTGAGCTGGGGGTGTGCCGCCGGCCATCCCGCGCCACCAAGCCATCCCGCTGCCAAGGAGCAGCGCAGCCACAACATCCACCGCCGGGTCGCCGGACCGCCGCCTAGCCGAGCCGCCGCTCCCCGCCCCAGGAAGGGAGGACACGCCCGGGGGAAGAGGAGATCCCACCGCCGCTGACACCACCCGGGCCAGAGCCGGGGGCGCCCGCCGGCGACGGCGGGGGGGGGGGTGGGGTGGGGGTGGAGGAAGAGAGAAGGGAGGCCAAAGGCGGAGGCGGCATGAGGGCGGATTAGGGGGAGGGAAAGGGAGAGCTGCTAGGAAACGTTTCATGGAAAACAAAAAAAATTCTACGCACACGCAATGATCTATTCATGGAGATGCATAGCAACAAGGGGGAGAGTGTGTCTACGTACCCTCGTAGACCGTAAGCGGAAGCGTTTCACAACGCAGTTGATGTAGTCGAACTTTTTTCGCGCTCCACCGATCGAGTGCCGAATGTACGGCACCTCCGAGTTCTGCACATGTTCAGCTCGGTGACGTCCCTCGCCTTCTTGATCCAGCAAGACGTCAAGGTAGTAGATGAGTTCCATCAGCACGACGGCGTGGTGACGGTGATGGTGAAGTGATCCTTGCAGGGCTTCACCTAAGCACTACGAAAATATGACCGGGGGTGTAAACGGTGGAGGGGGGCGCCGCACACGGCTAGGCAATTGTCTGGGGTGTGCTAGGGGCGCCCCCCCACATATATATAGGTGGGAGGGGAGGGGAGAGGCCAGGAGGCACCCCAAGTAGGACCGAATCCTACTTGGGCTCCTCCCAAGCCGCGCCCCCCTGCCATATATATCGGAGGGGGAAGGAAAGAGGGGGAAGGGGGAATCATATTTCCTTTCTTTAATTTCCTTCTTCCCCTTTCCTTCTCCACCTTGGCCGGCCCATATGGGGGGCGCACCAGCCCCTTGTGGCTGGTGCGTTTCCCCTCTTGGCCCATAAGGCCCATATCTTTTGCCCGGGGTGCCCGGAACCCCTTCTGGTGATCCGATTTGTACCCGGTACCCTCTGAAACACTTCCGGTGTCCGAATACTATCGTCCTATATATCAATCTTTACTTCTCGACCATTTCGAGACTCCTCTTCATGTCCGTGATCTCATCCAGGACTTCGAACAACATTCGGTCACCAAATCACATAACTCATATAATATTATATCGTCATCGAATGTTAAGCGTGCGGACCCTACGGGTTCGAGAACTATGTAGACATGACCGAGACACCTCTCTGGTCAATAACCAATAGCGGAACCTGGATGCTCATATTGGCTCCTACATATTCTACGAAGATCTTTATCGGTTGAACCGTTATGAAAACATACGTAATTCCCTTTGTCATCGGTATGTTACTTGCCCGAGATTCGATCGTCGGTATCTTCATACCTAGTTCAATCTCGTTACCGGCAAGTCTCTTTACTCGTTCCGTAATACATCATCCCGCAACTAATCATTAGTCACTTTGCTTGCAAGGCTTCTTATGATGTGTATTACCGAGAGGGCCCAGAGGTACCTCTCCGATACTCGGAGTGACAAATCCTAATCTTGATCTATGCCAACCCGACAAACAACTTCGGAGATACCTATAGAGCATCTTTATAATCACCCAGTTATGTTGTGGCGTTTGATAGCACACAAGTCATTCCTCCGGTATCCGAGAGTTGCATAATCTCATAGTCGAAGGAATATGTATTTGACATGAAGAAAGCAATAGCAATAAAACTGAGCGATCATTATGCTAAGCTAACGGATGAGTCTTGTCCATCACATCATTCTCCTAATGATCGTTATCAAATGATAACTCATGTCCATGGTTAGGAAACCTTAACCATCTTTAATCAATGAGCTAGTCTAGTAGAGGCTCACTAGGGACACGGTGTTTGTTTATGTATTCACACATGTATCAAGGTTTTCGATCAATACAATTCTAGCATGAATAATAAACCTTTATCATGAATAAGGAAATATAAAATAAAAACTTTATTATTGCCTCTAGGACATTTCCTTCAAGAGCAAGGGGAGGAGAGCCCAAATATGGTCCGCGCGCCGGCAAGAGCTGCTGGATCCCGCTGGAAACGAGCGGGGGAGGTGGCAGTGATGAGGGTTTTGGGGGAGGGAGAGTCGCGAGCGGAATGGGACCCGCGACAATGCTAGAATTTTGTCTATTATGGGCTAGCCCAATAGCAATCTCAGAAATTCCTAATAAATCCTAGAGGCCCAGTTAGCCCATTCGTGCAAGGCAAGGGGTACTACTAAAGTTTAGTCCCACATTGCTAGTTTAGTGGGGGTTGGACCTCCTTATAAGGGAGGATGTTTTCCCACATGTATGAGCATGAGAACAAGAGGGACATTCACGCGCGCTCCTCCTCCGCCGCCCGCCTCGCCACGCCACGCCTCGTCACGACGCGCCGCGGGTTGCGGGAATGAGCCGATGTCTAAATTTTTGCCACGCACGATGGGTATACGAAAGGTCACGCGGGAGCTGAACCGTTTTTCTGTAGTGGACACTAAATCTCAACGGCGCACCTCTTCGGCTGAAGTCTGTTCGTTTCGTCTCCCTCTTTTTCTTCACCTCCCGTCGCTGGCCTCTCGCCTCCTTCTCTTGCACCTATAAAACGGAGGTCTCTCCTCTCAGAGAGATGCACCCGAACTTCTTCTTCCTCTCGCCACCGGTTCCAATCTCTGAGCTGCCACTGTCTTCCTCATCCTGGCTTGCGGCATGCACCGCACGTCGGGACAGTAGGCCTCCGAAACTCCACCTCTTTGAGTCCTGTACGGGGGAAGGATGATAAGGTTTTTGGGGAGTGCTCAGTGCGACTACTGGCTGCTTCATCACGGACGATCCGGATGTCGACGACTTCTTCCTCGACGTCGACAACCTCTTTGACGACATGGCTGGAGAGGACACCAACCCCAAGACCGGTACTTCTGCCACTGCTCCGTACGTCTTCGTGACCTCTCTGTTTAAGATCATGCTACCATTTCTTGCTCTAGTTTTTCTTGTTCTACCCTCAGTTCTACATGTGTTCTGTTTTAGTTCACATGTACCGATGCTATTTTCCTTCACTCTGCTAGACTACATGACTTGTTCCATATCTACTATATTATTCATGTTTTATCTAGCATTTTTGTTAATAAAATCATATGGTAAATTGCTCATATTTCCAACAATCCAAAAACCTTATTATAGGCAATTTACCCCGAGTGGTTTTGCTACTTCCATGAGACCTCCTATGTTTGAAGGTATCCACTATAAGAGGTGGCACATGAGAGCGTCTTATGGTTTCAAACCATGAGTTGCTACGACGCCACTCTTGGAAAGCCTGAAGGAGATTATGATGCTCAACAGGAACAAGCTTTTCAGAAAATGGATACCCTGTTTAAGGCTGCTCTCTTGAGTGTTCTTGGTGAGAACATAGTTGATGCCTATGCATCAATTGATAATGGAAAAGATATGTGGGATGCACTCGAGGCCAAGTTTGGGGTCTCGGATGCCGGCACTGAGCTGTACATCATGGAACAATTCTATGACTACAGGTTGACTGAAGAGCGTTGAGTGGTTGAGCAAGCTCACGAGATACCGTAATTTGCTAGAGAACTTGAGCACTTCAATTGTATGCTACCAGACAAGTTTGTTGTCGGAGGCATCATCACTAAGCTTCATCCATCGTGGAGGAACTTTGCTACCTTACTGAAGCATAAGAGGCAGGAGTTTTCCGTTCCGGATCTCATTGGTACTCTTGATGTGGAAGAAAAGGCGAGAGCAAAAGACATACGTGCTATTGAGGGAGGATCTAGTGCCAATTTGGTACAGAAGAAAAACTTCCAATCCCACAAGTTCAAGAACAAGGACAAGTTTGATGGTAAAGCAAAGTTTGATGGGAAGAACAAGGCTGTACAACACACAAACTTCAAGAAGAAGAATGACAACAAGAAAGGTGTTTGTCATGTGTGTGGAGTGATGACCCACAAGTATCGGGGATCTATCGTAGTCCTTTCGATAAGTAAGAGTGTCGAACCCAACGAGGAGCAGAAGGAAATGATAAGCGGTTTTCAGCAAGGTATTCTCTGCAAGCACTGAAATTATAGGTAACAGATAGTTTTGTGATAGGATAACTGGTAACGAGCAACAAGTAACAAAAGTAAATAAAGTGCAGCAAGGTGGCCCAATCCTTTTTGTAGCAAAGGACAAGCCTGGACAAACTCTTATATAGAGAAAAGCGCTCCCAAGGACACATGGGAATTATCGTCAAGCTAGTTTTCATCACGTTCATATGATTCGTGTTCGGTACTTTGATAATTTGATATGTGGGTGGACCGGTACTTGGGTGCTGCCCTTACTTGGACAAGCATCCCACTTATGATTAACCTCTATTGCAAGCATCCGCAACTACAACAAAAGTATTAAGGTAAACCTAACCATAGCATGAAACATATGGATCCAAATCAGCCCCTTACGAAGCAACGCATAAACTAGGGTTTAAGCTTCTGTCACTCTAGCAACCCATCATCTACTTATTACTTCCCAATGCCTTCCTCTAGGCCTAAATAATGGTGAAGTGTTATGTAGTCGACGTTCACATAACACCACTAGAGGATAGACAACATACATCTCATCAAAATATCGAACGAATACCAAATTCACATGACTACTAATAGCGAGACTTCTCCCATGTCCTCAGGAACAAACGTAACTACTCACAAAGCATACTCATGTTCATAATCAGAGGGGTATTAATATGCATATAGGATTTGAACATATGATCTTCCACCAAATAAACCAACTAGCATCAACTACAAGGAGTAATCAACACTACTAGCAACCTACAGGTACCAATCCCAGACTTGGAGACAAGAATTGGATACAAGAGATGAACTAGGGTTTGAGAGGAGATGGTGCTGGTGAAGATGTTGATGGAGATTGCCCTCTCCCGATGAGAGGAGCGTTGGTGATGATGATGGCAATGATTTCCCCCTCCCGGAGGGAAGTGTCCCCGGCAGAACAGCTCTGCCGGAGCCCTAGATTGGTTCCGCCAAGGTTCCGCCTCGTGGCGGCGGAGTCTCGTCCCGAAAGCTTGCTTATGATTTTTTTTCGGACGAAAGACTTCATATACACAGTAGATGGGTATCGGAGAGCCAACAGGGGGCCCACGAGGCAGGGGGGCGCGCCTAGGGGGTAGGACGCGCCCCCACCCTCATGGACAGGTGGAGGCCCCTCTGACGTAGATTCTTCTTCCAGTATTTTTTATTATTTCGAAAAATAACTTTCATGGAGTTTCAGGACTTTTGGAGTTGTGCAGAATAGGTCTCTAATATTTGCTCCTTTTCCAGCCCAGAATTCCAGCTGCCGGCATTCTCCCTCCTTATGTAAACCTTGTAAAATAAGAGATAATAGGCATAAGTATTGTGACATAATGTGTAATAACTGCCCATAATGCAATAAATATCGATATAAAAGCATGATGCAAAATGGACGTATCAACTCCCCCAAGCTTAGACCTCGCTTGTCCTCAAGCGGAAGCCGATAACGATAAATATGTCCACATGTTTAGAGGTACAGGTGTCGATAAAATAAAATACGGATGAGGGCATCATGATTATTCTCATAACCTCAACATAAATAGATATTGTCATATGATTTCTTATGCTCAAGTAATAATCTATTCACAATGCAAAGTATGAATCAGAAACTTTATTAAGAACCAACAAACTATAATCTCAGTCATTGAAGCAATTGCAATTTATCATAACATCAGAAAGAGTCTATGTCAGAGCTTTCTAGCAAGTCCACATACTCAACTATCATTTAGTCTTTCATAATTGCTAACACTCACGCAATACTTGTGGTTACGGAGTTTTAATCGGACACAGAGAAAGATAGGGGCTTATAGTTTCGCCTCCCAACCTTTTACCTCAAGGGTAATGTCAACAATAATAGTTCATGCTAACTTACATCCAATTAGATATATCTATCAGGATCTTTCCAACACCCTCTGCTTGCCAAAGGATAAAATGTAAAAAGGAAAGGTGAAGATCACCATGACTCTTGCATAAGGTAGAAGATAATAATAAAAGATAGGCCCTTCGCAGAGGGAAGCAGAGGTTGCCATGCGCTTTTAGGGTTGGATGCACAAAATCTTAATGCGAAAGAACGTCACTTTATATTGCCACTTGTGATATGAACCTTTATTATGCAGTCCGTCGCTTTTATTTCTTCCACATCACAAGATCGTATAAAGCTTATTTCCTCCACACCAATCAATCACACATATTTAGAGAGCAATTTTTATTGCTTGCACCGATGACAACTTACTTGAAGGATCTTACTCAATCCATAGGTAGATATGGTGGACTCTCATGGCAAAACTGGTTTAAGGGTTTTTGGAAGCACAAGTAGTATCTCTACTTGGTGCAAAGAATTTGGCTAGCATGAGGGGGAAAGGCAAGCTCAACATGTTGGATGATCCATGACAATATACTTTATCTCAGATATAAGAAAACATAACCCATTACATTGTCTTCCTTGTCCAACATCAACTCTTTAGCATGTCATATTTTAATGAGTGCTCCCAATCATAAAAGATGTCCAAGATAGTATATTTATATGTGAAACCTCTCTTTCTTTATTACTTCCTATTAATTGCAACGATGACCAAAGTTATGTTTGTCAACTCTCAACAACTTTTAATCATCATACCCTTTCTATGTGAAGTCATTACTCTCAATAAGATCAATATGATCTCTTTATTTCTTTTTATTCTTTTTATTCTTTTATTCCCTCAAGATCATAGCAAGATAATCAAGCCCTTGACTCAACACTAATCTTTATTATATATAGCTCACGAACTTGATTACATAGAGGGATCATAAAGCAAAACTCAAAAACTAGATCATACCAAAAAATTATTCTACTAGATCAAGATATTACTAAAAGGATCGAACTAAGAAAAACAGTAAAGATAGGAGTGTGATGGTGATACGATACCGGTGCATCTCCCCCAAGCTTGGCAGTTGCCAAGGGGAGTGCCCATACCCATGTGATTATGTCTCCTTCTTCGGAGGTGATGGTTTAGTTGATGGTGTAGGCTTCATCCTTAATTTGCGCTTGAGGGCAGAATTTTGATCCCTCAGGTCATCAATCTCCTGCTCCAGACTTAATATCTTTTTGCATAGTTCCTGCTTGTTTTCCTGCAAGAGACGAAAAGGGATAAACTCGATCTTAAGTTTCTTTGCTCTATCAGGGAGGCTTGACTTTTTGAAGTCCACATGCATGTCCCCAGGTTGAGGTAATGGGACTTCATCTTCATCTGAGCTCGTCTCCTCCCTCCTCTTGGGTTCATAGTCCTCTTCTTCTTCTGTAGTCCAACCACAATGCTCCACATCTCCATAGACCTTGGGATTTGCAAGGTAATCAACCACATAGCTTTCTCCTTCAGAATCCTGGGACGACATGCTGCTCTAATCTGCAGCAGGACAGCTCGAAACGAGAACAGAGGATAATTGCGTGATACGGGAGTCAAAACCTTCGGGAGATTATATAATGAATTTTTACCGATCAAAATAAGTAACGTGCAAGAAAACGGAGTCCGGAGAGCACACGAGGTGCCCACGAGGTAGGGGGCGCGCCCAGGGGGTAGGGCGCGCTCTCCACCCTCGTGGAGGCCTCGTGTCCTTCCTGGACTGCCTCTTATTTTTCTATTTTTCTAAATATTCCAAAACGGAGAAAATTTGCCTTTAGAACTGTTTTGGAGTCGGTTTACTTACCGTACCACATACCTATTCCTTTTCGGAGTCTGAAACGTTCCGGAAAGTGTCCCTTATGTATTCCTCCGGGGTTACGGTTTCAATAACATTGGTTTCAACATTTATAGGATTACCTGAGATATAGTGTTTGATTCTTTGACCGTTTACCACCTTCGGATTTGTGCCTTCGAAGTTGTTGATTTTTATCGCACCGGAACGATAGACCTCCTCGATAACGTAAGGGCCTTCCCATTTAGAGAGAAGTTTTCCTGCAAAAAATCTTAAACGAGAGTCGTATAGCAATACACAATCACCTACATTAAACTCACGCTTTTGTATTCTTTTGTCATGCCATCTTTTAACTTTTTCTTTAAACAATTTGGCATTCTCATAAGCTTGGGTTCTCCATTCATCAAGTGAGCTAATGTCAAATAACCTCTTCTCACCGGCAAGTTTGAAATCATAATTGAGTTCTTTAATAGCCCAATATGCCTTATGTTCTAGTTCGAGGGGTAAGTGACATGATTTTCCATAGACCATTTTATACGGAGACATACCCATAGGATTTTTATATGCAGTTCTATAAGCCCATAATGCATCATCAAGTTTCTTGGACCAATTCTTTCTAGATCTATTAACAGTCTTTTGCAAAATTAATTTGAGCTCTCTATTACTCAATTCTACTTGACCACTAGACTGTGGGTGATAAGGAGATGCAATTCTATGATTAACATCATATTTAGCAAGCATTTTACGAATAAAATGTGAACCACCATCAGTCATTAAATATTTAGGGAGTCCAAACCTCGGGAAAATAACTTCTTTAAGCATTTTAATAGAAGTGTTATGATCAGCACTACTACTTGGAATAGCTTCTACCCACTTAGTAACGTAATCAACAGCAACTAAAATATGTGTGTAACCATTAGAGGCAGGAAAAGGTCCCATATATTCAAAGCCCCAAACATCAAATGGTTCAATAACGAGTGAATAGTTCATAGGCATTTCTTGACGTCTACTAATATTACCAATTCTTTGACATTCATCACAAGACAAGACAAACTTCATCACAAGACAAGACAAACTTACGGGCATCCTTGAAGAGAGTAGGCCAATAAAAACCGGATTGCATACCTTATGTGCAGTTCTATCTCGCGTGGTGTCCTCCATAATCCTCAGAGTGACACTTGCGTAGGATCTGTTCCTGTTCATGCTCAGGTACACAACGTCTAATAACACCATCTACTCCTTCTTTATAAAGATGTGGGTCATCCCAAAAGTAATGTCTCAAATCATAGAAAAACTTTTTCTTTTGCTGGTATGTGAAACTAGGTGGTATAAATTTAGCAACAATATAATTAGCATAATCAGCATACCATGGAGCAGTACGAGAAGCATTTATGACATTTAGTTGTTCATCCAGAAAGCTATCATCAATAGGTAGTGGGTCATCAAGAACATTTTCTAACCTAGACAAGTTGTCTGCAACGGGGTTCTCAGCTCCCTTTCTATCAATAATATGCAAATCAAATTCTTGTAGCAAGAGAACCCATCTAATAAGTCTAGGTTTAGCATCTTTCTTTTCCATAAGATATTTAATAGCAGCATGATCAGTGTGAATAGTTACTTTAGAATCAACAATATAAGGTCTGAACTTATCACAAGCAAATACGACTGCTAAGAATTCCTTTTCAGTAGTAGCATAATTTCTCTGAGCATTGTCTAGAGTCTTACTAGCATATTGAATAACATTTAATTTCTTATCAACTCTTTGCCCAAGAACAACACCTACATCATAATCACTGGCATCACACATTATTTCAAAGGGTAAATTCCAATCAGGTGGCTGAACGATAGGTGCAGAGATCAATGCTTTCTTAAGTATTTCAAATGCTTCTACACAATCATCATCAAAGACAAATGGTATATCTTTTTGTAATAAATTAGTCAGAGGCCGAGCAATTTTTGAGAAGTCCTTAATGAAGCTCCTATAAAAACCGGCGTGACCAAGGAAACTTCTTATACCTTTGATGTCCTTGGGACATGGCATTTTTTCAATAGCATCAACCTTGGCTTTATCAACTTCAATACCTCTTTCAGAAACTTTATGCCCCAAGACAATACCTTCATTAACCATAAAGTGGCACTTTTCCCAATTTAATACAAGATTAGTTTATTCACATCTCTGCAAAACTCGATCAAGGTTGCTCAAGCAATCATCAAAAGAGGATCCATAGACGGAGAAGTCGTCCATGAAAACCTCACAAATCTTTTCACAAAAGTCAGAGAATATAGCCATCATGCATCTTTGAAAGGTAGCAGGTGCATTACATAAACCAAAAGGCATACGTCTATAAGCAAAAGTACCGAAAGGGCAAGTAAAAGTGGTCTTTGGTTGATCATCGGCTGACACAGGTATTTGAGAGAAACCAGAATAACCATCTAGAAAGCAAAAATGTGTATGTTTGGATAGTCTTTCTAGCATTTGATCAATAAAAGGTAAGGGGTAATGATCTTTTTTAGTAGCCTTATTTAATTTGCGGAAATCAATTACCATCCTATAACCTGTAATAATTCTTTGCGGGATCAATTCATCTCTATCATTAGGAACGACAGTAATACCTCCCTTCTTAGGGACACAATGGACAGGACTTACCCACTGACTATCAGCAACGGGATAAATTATACCTGCCTCAAGGAGCTTTAGTATTTCCTTTATACCACTTCTTTCATTTTAGGATTCAGCCGTCGTTGATGATCACGAACTGGTTTGGCATCTTTCTCCAAATTTATTTTATGTTGACATAGAGTGGGGCTAATGCCCTTAAGATCATCAAGAGTATATCCAATAGCAGCGCGGTGCTTCTTCAGAGTTTTCAATAATCTCTCTTCTTCATGCTCTGAAAGGTTAGCACTAATAATAACAGGATATATCTTTTTCTCATCAAGATAAGCATATTTAAGAGTATCAGGTAACGGTTTAAGCTCAAACACGGGATCACCCTTGGGTGGAGGAGGATCCCCTAGGATTTCAACATGCAAATTGTGTTCAGGATGGGTTCCTGTTTAAAGAATACTTCATCTATTTCCCTTCTTTCATTCATAAACATATCATTTTCATGGTCTAGCAAATATTGTTCTAAAGGATCACTAGGAGGTACGGCAATAGAAGCAAGACTAATTATTTCATCCTTACTAGGCAATTCCTCTTCACAGTGTTGTCTACTAAATTTAGAAAAGTTGAACTCATGAGACATATCACCCAAACCAATAGTAACAACATCCTTTTCGCAGTCTATCCTAGCATTAACGGTGTTCAAGAAGGGTCTACCAAATATAATGGGACAAAAGCTATCTTGTGGGGAACCAAGAACAAGAAAATCAGCAGGATATTTAGTTTTCCCACACAAGACTTCAACATCTCTAACAATTCCCATTGGTGAAATAGTATCTCTATTGGCAAGTTTAATTGTGACATCAATATCTTCTAACTCAGTAGGTGCAATATCATGCTTAATTTCTTTGTATAAGTCAATAGGTATTGCACTAGCACTAGCACCCATATCACATAAGCCATGATAACAATGATCTCCTATTTTAACAGAAATAACAGGCATGCCTACCACAGGTCTATGTTTATCTTTAGCACAAGGTTTGGCAATTCTAGCAGTTTCATCACAGAAATAAATAGCACGCCCATCAATATTATCAGACAAGAGATCTTTAACAATAGCAATATTAGGTTCAACTTTAATTTTCTCAGGAGGTGTATAAGTTCTAATATTGCTTTTATGGACCACAGTTGAAGCTTTAGCATGATCCTTTATTCTCACAGGGAAAGGTGGTTTCTCAACATAAGAAGTAGGAACAATAGGATCATTATAAGTGATAGTCTTTTCTTCAACTTTAATAGGTGCATCTACTTTTACTTCTATGGGAGGATGATATTTAAACCACTTCTCCTTAGGGAGATCAATATGAGCAGCAAAAGATTCACAGAAAGAAGCTACTATCTTAGAGTCAAGTCCATATTTAGTGCCAAATTTACGGAAAACATCGGTATCCATAAAAGATTTAACACAATCAAACTTAGGTGTCATACCTGACTCCTTACCTTCGTCGAGATCCCAATCTTCAGAGTTGCGTTTAATTCTATTAAATATATCCCATTTGAATTCAATAGTCTTCATCATAAAAGAGCCAGCACAAGAAGTATTGAGCATGGTGCGATTGTTATCAGAAAGCCGAGCATAAAAATTCTGAATAATTATTTCTCTTGGGAGGTCATGATTGGGGCATGAATATAACATTGAATTAAGCCTCCCCCAAGCTTGAGCGATGCTTTCTCCTTCGTGAGGCCAAAAATTATATATATAATTGCGATCACGATGAACAAGATGCATAGGATAAAATTTCTGATGAAATTCCAATTTCAATCGTTTGTAGTTCCATGACCCCGTATCATCACATAGCCTATACCATGTCAATGCATATCCCTTCAAAGATAAAGTGAAGGCCTTATTTTTAATAACATCACCGGGTATACCTGCAAGCTTAAATAATCCACAAACTTCATCCACATAGATTAGGTGCTCATCAGGATGCTTTGTTCCGTCTCCTGCAAAAGGATTAGCTAGCAGTTTTTCTAACATACCCGAAGGAATTTTAAAGTGGACATTTTAATTTTCAGTAGTTTTAGTAGGTTGAGGAGCAACTCTTTGCTCTACTGGTCGGGGTGAAGATACCCCAAAAAAGCCCCTCAGAGGGTTACTTTCCATAGTAATAAGTGACAGTAAATTTCAGCACACTATATAAATTTTTCCTTACCAAATTCCACCTACCAAAGGCGCTTCACTCCCCGGCAATGGCGCCAGAAAAGAGTCTTGATGACCCACAAGTATAGGGGATCTATCGTAGTCCTTTCGATAAGTAATAGTGTCGAACCCAATGAGGAGCAGAAGGAAATGATAAGCGTTTTTCAGCAAGGTATTCTCTGCAAGCACTGAAATTATAGGTAACAGATAGTTTTGTGATAGGATAATTGGTAACGAGCAACAAGTAACAAAAGTAAATAAAGTGCAGCAAGGTGGCCCAATCCTTTTTGTAGCAAAGGACAAGCCTGGACAAACTCTTATATAGAGAAAAGCGCTCCCGAGGACACATGGGAATTATCGTCAAGCTAGTTTTCATCACGTTCATATGATTCGTGTTCGGTACTTTGATAATTTGATATGTGGGTGGACCGGTACTTGGGTGCTGCCCTTACTTGGACAAGAATCCCACTTATGATTAAACTCTATTGCAAGCATCCGCAACTACAACAAAAGTATTAAGGTAAACCTAACCATAGCATGAAACATATGGATCCAAATCAGCCCCTTACGAAGCAACGCATAAACTAGGGTTTAAGCTTCTGTCACTCTAGCAACCCATCATCTACTTATTACTTCCCAATGCCTTCCTCTAGGCCCAAATAATGGTGAAGTGTTATGTAGTCGACGTTCACATAACACCACTAGAGGATAGACAACATACATCTCATCAAAATATCGAACGAATACCAAATTCACATGACTACTAATAGCAAGACTTCTCCCATGTCCTTAGGAACAAACGTAACTACTCACAAAGCATATTCATGTTCATAATCAGAGGGGTATTAATATGCATATAGGATCTGAACATATGATCTTCCACCAAATAAACCAACTAGCGTCAACTACAAGGAGTAATCAACACTACTAGCAACCTACAGGTACCAAACCCAGACTTGGAGACAAGAATTGGATACAAGAGATGAACTAGGGTTTGAGAGGAGATGGTGCTGGTGAAGATGTTGATGGAGATTGCCCTCTCCCGATGAGAGGAGCGTTGGTGATGACGATGGCGATGATTTCCCCCTCCCAGAGGGAAGTGTCCCCGGCAAAACAGCTCTGCCGGAGCCCTAGATTGGTTCCGCCAAGGTTCCGCCTCGTGGCGGTGGTGTCTTGTCCCGAAAGCTTGCTTATGATTTTTCTTCGGACGAAAGACTTCATATACCAGAAGATGGGCATCAGAGAGCCAACAGGGGGCCCACGAGGCAGGGGGCGCGCCCCCACCCTCGTGGAAAGGTGGAGGCCCCCCTGACGTAGATTCTTCTTCCAGTATTTTTTATTATTTCCAAAAATAACTTTCGTGGAGTTTCAGGACTTTTGGAGTTGTGCAGAATAGGTCTCTAATATTTGCTCCTTTTCCAGCCCAGAATTCCAGCTGCCGGCATTCTCCCTCCCTCCTTATGTAAACCTTGTAAAATAAGAGAGAATATGCATAAGTATTATGACATAATGTGTAATAACAGCCCATAATGCAATAAATATCGATATAAAAGCATGATGCAAAATGGACGTATCATGGAGATCCTGATCACTGGGCTCCTAGTTGCCCTAATCGCTATGACAAGCGTCATCTTGGGAAAGGCGGCAAGACCGCTAATGTTGTCATTGAAGACACTGATATGAAGGATGCTGGGTATGGTATATTTTCCACTATTCTTTCAGTATGTCATTCTCCTGATTGGTTGATTGACACAGGTGCTAATGTGCATGTATGCGGTGATATTTCCATGTTTTCGTCTGATCAGACCGCAGGGACTTCCACCGTGCTGATGGGCAACGGTTCAAGTGCTTATGCTCGTGGTGTTGGCACGGTTGATCTGAAGTTTACTTCGGGAAGATCGTGCGGCTGAAGAATGTGCATTATGTCCCCTCCGTTAATAAAAATCTTGTTATCGGATCTCTTGTGTGCAGAGATGGCTACAAGCTTATTTTTGAGTCGACTAAATTTGTAATATCCAAGTATGGAACCTTTGTTGGCAAAGGCTATGAGTCAGGAGGCTTGTTTCGTTTATCCTTGTCAGATGTTTGCAATAAAGTTGTTAATCATGTTTGCAACAACAGTGAATCAAATGTGTGGCATTCACGTCTTTGTCATGTTAACTTTGTTTGCATGTCGCGACTAGCGAAGTTGAACTTAATCCCTACTTTCACCACTGTCAAGGGATCTAAGTGTCAAGTGTGTGTGCAATCTAAGCAACCTCGTAAGTCTCATATGACTGCGGAAACAAGAAATCTTGCACCACTAGATCTCATACATTCAGATCTTTGTGAAATGAATGGTGTTTTGACAAAAGGTGGAAAGAAATATTTCATGACGTTAATTGATGACTCCACTAGATACTGCCATGTGTATCTTCTAAATCTAAGGATGAGGCTTTGACCTTTTTCAAGATATATAAAGCTGAAGTGGAAAACCAACTTGATCGTAAAATCAAGAGGCTTAGGTCCGACCGTGTGATACGTCCATTTTGCATCACGTTTTCTTATTGTTATTTATAATGTTTTTATCCATAATAATGCTTTTTGGAGTAATTCTAATTCCTTTTCTCTCATAATTTGCAAGGTACACACCAAGAGGGAGACTTCCGGCAGCTGGAAATCTGGACCTGAAAAAGCTACATTAGGCCACCTATTCTGCACAACTCCAAATGAGCTGAAACTTCATGGAGATTTTTTATGGATTATTTAAGAAATATTGGAGCTATTAACCACCAGAGGGGGCCCACCAGGTGGGCACAACCCACCTGGGCACGCCAGGCCCCCCAGGCGCGCCCTGGTGGGTTGTGGCCTCCTCGGCCCACCTCCGGTGCCCATATTCTGGTATATAAGTCATTTTGACCTAGAAAAAAATAAGGAGAAGGCTTTCGGGACGGAGCGCTGCCGTCTCGAGGCGGAACTTGGGCAGGAGCACTTTTGCCCTCCGGTGGAGTGATTCTGTCGGGGGAACTTCCCTCCCGGAGGGGGAAATCATCGTCATCATCATCACCAACAACTCTCCCATCTTGGGGAGGGCAATCTCCATCAACATCTTCAACAACACCATCTCATCTCAAACCCTAGTTCATCTCTTGTATTCAATCTTGTTACCAGAACTATAGATTGGTGCTAGGGGGTGACTAGTAGTGTTGATTACACCTTGTAGTTGATTACTATATGGTTTATTTGGTGGAAGATTATATGTTCAGATCCATTATGCTATTTAATACTCCTCTGATCATGAGCATGTTTATTATTTGTGAGTAGTTACTTTTGTTCTTGAGGTCACGGGAGAAATCATGTTGCAAGTAATCATGTGAACTTGATATGTGTTCGATATTTTGATAGTATGTATGTTGTGATTCCCTTAGTGGTGTCATGTGAATGTCGATGATACGTCTCCGTCGTATCTACTTTTCCAAACACTTTTGCCCTTGTTTTGGACTCTAACTTGCATGATTTGAATGGAACTAACCCGGACTGACGCTGTTTTCAGCAGAATTTCCATGGTGTTATTTATGTGCAGAAACAAAAGTTCTCGGAATGACCTGAAACTCCACGGAACATCTATTTGGAAAAAATAAAAAATACTGGAAGAAAAATCCATGTCAGGGGCCCACACCCTGTCCACGAGGGTGGGGGGTGCGCCTACCCCCTGGGCACGCCCCTGCCTCGTGGGCCCCCTGACGCTCCACCGACCTCAACTCCAACTCCATATATTCACTTTCGGGGAGAAAAAAAATCTGAGAGAAGGATTCATCGCGTTTTACGATACGGAGCCGCCGCCAAGCCCTAAAACCTCTCGGGAGGGCAGATCTGGAGTCCGTTTGGGGCTCCGAAGAGGGGAATCCGTCGCCATCGTCATCATCAACCATCCTCCATCACCAATTTCATGATGCTCACCGCCGTGCGTGAGTAATTCCATCGTAGGCTTGCTGGACGGTGATGGGTTGGATGAGATCTATCATGTAATCGAGTTAGTTTTGTTAGGGTTTGATCCCTAGTATCCACTATGTTCTGAGATTGATGTTGCTATGACTTTGCTATGCTTAATGCTTTGACCACTAGGGCCCGAGTGCCATGATTTCAGATCTGAACCTATTATGTTTTCATGAATATATGTGAGTTCTTGATCCTATCTTGCAAGTCTATAGTCACCTACTATGTGTTATGATCCGGCAACCCCAAAGTGACAATAATCGGGACCACTCCCGGTGATGACCATAGTTTGAGGAGTTCATGTATTCACTATGTGCTAATGCTTTGTTCCGGTACTCTATTAAAAGGAGGCCTTAATATCCCTTAGTTTCCATTAGGACCCCGCTGCCACGGGAGGGTAGGACAAAAGATGTCATGCAAGTTCTTTTCCATAAGCACATATGACTATATTCGGAATACATGCCTACATTACATTGATGAATTGGAGCTAGTTCTGTGTCACCCTATGTTATGATTGTTACATGATGAACCGCATCCGGCATAATTCTCCATCACCGATCCAATGCCTACGAGCTTTTCACATATTGTTCTTCGCTTATTTACTTTTCCGTTGCTACCGTTACAATCACTACAAAACCCAAAAATATTACTTTTGCTACCGTTACCGTTACTTCCATATTACTTTGCTACTAAATACTTTGCTGCAGGTATTAAGTTATCTAGGTGTGGTTGAATTGACAACTCAACTGCTAATACTTGAGAATATTCTTTGGCTCCCCTTGTGTCGAATCAATAAATTTGGGTTGAATACTCTACCCTCGAAAACTGTTGCGATCCCCTATACTTGTGGGTTATCAGTCGACTACATGACACTTCACCATACTTGGGCCTAAGGGAATGCATTGTGGAGTACTAAATAGATGGTGGGTTGCGATAGTGACACAAGCTTAAACCCCAGTTTATGCGCTATTCTGTAAGGGACCGATTGGATCCTAGAGTTTAATGTTGTGGTTAGAATTTATTCTTAATACTTTTCTCGTAGTAGCGGATGCTTGCGGGAGGGTTAATCATAAGTAGGAGGTTTTTTCAAGTAAGAACAACACCTAAGCACCGGTCCACCCACATATCAAATTATCAAAGTAGCGAACACGAGTTAAACCAACATGATGAAAGTGACTAGATGAAATTCCCGTGTACCCTCAAGAAAGCTTTGCTTATCATAAGAGACCGTTTTGGCCTGTCCTTTGCCTCAAAAGGATTGGGCTACCTTGCTGCATAGTGTTACTACTATCGTTACTTGCTCGTTACAAATTATCTTGCTATCAAACTACTCTGCTACTTACAATTTCAGCACTTGCAGACATTACCTTACTGAAAACTACTTGCCATTTCCTTCTGCTCCTCGTTGGGTTCGACACTCTTACTTATCGAAAAGAGCTACAATTGATCCCCTATACTTGCGGGTCATCACCGTGGTGGAGAGTATTTTTCCAATGAACTTGATGCCTTTTGTGCAGAACATGGTATAATCCATGAGAGGACACCTCCCTATTCACCTCAGTCAAATGGGGTAGCCGAAAGAAAGAACCGTACTCTTAACTGATTTGGTTAACGCCATGTTAGACACCTCGGGTCTCTCCAAGGCATGGTGGTGGGAGGCGATATTGACTGCATGTCATGTCCTAAACCGAGTTCCCACAAAGAACAAAGAGATAACTCCATTTGAGGAATGGGAGAAGAAAAGGTTAAAACTCTCTTATCTACGAACCTGGGGTTGTTTGGCGAAAGTCAATGTGCCAATCCAAAGAAGCGCAAGCTTGGACCAAAGACTGTGGATTGTGTTTTCCTGGGATATGCTTTTCATGGCATTGGTTATAGATTCTTGGTTGTAAAATCTGAGGTATCTAACATGCATGTCGGTACAATCATGGAGTCGAATGATGCGACTTTCTTTGAAGATATCTTTCTCATGAAGGATATGGCTACCTCATCTAATCAGGAGATGCCTAGTTCATCAAATCAAGAATCAGTTACAATTACTAAACCTACCATTTTGATGGAACACTTTGAAAATCCTGTGGAGGAGAACAATGAAGTTCCTACTAGGAGCAAGAGACAGAGGACTGCAAAGTCTTTTGGTGATGATTTTCTTGTGTATCTCATAGATGACACTCCCAGTTCTATTTCAGAGGCCTATGCATCGGAAGATGCTGACTACTGGAAGGAAGCGGCCCATGTGATGGATTCCATCTTGGCAAATGAAACTTGGGAGATAACTGATCGTCCTTATGGGTGCAAACCTATAGGATGCAAATGGGTATTCAAGAAGAAGCTTAGGCCTGATGGTACTATCGAGAAGTACAAGGCACGCCTCGTGGCAAAGGGTTATACCCAAAAGGAAGGTCAAGACTTCTTTGATACTTACTCACCTGTGGCTCGACTGACCACTATTCGAGTACTACTTTCATTAGCTGCCTCACATGGTCTTCTCGTTCATCAAATGGATGTTAAGACTGCTTTCCTAAATGGAGAGTTGGATGAGGAAATTTATATGGAACAACCAAATGGGTTTGTAATAGATGGTCAGGAAGGAAATTGTGCAAGTTGCTGAAGTCTCTGTATGGACTTAAGCAAGCACCCAAGCAGTGGCATGAGAAGTTTGAATGAACTTTAATAGCTGCGGGCTTTGTTGTAAACGAAGCTAATAAATGTGTGTACTATCACCATGGTGGGGGTGAGGGAGTTATCCTTTGCTTGTATGTTGATGACATACTGATTTTGGGAAAAAATCTGAATGTTATTAAGGAGTCAAGGATTTCCTATCTCGTTGTTTTGAGATGAATAATTTAGGAGTGGCTGATGTCATTTTGAACATCAAGTTGTTGAGAGACGATGATGGTGGGATAACATTGCTTCAATCTCACTATGTGGAAAAGATCTTGAGTCGCTTTGGCTACAGTGACGGCATGCCCTCTCCAACACCATATGATGCTAGCGTGTTGCTTCGAAAGAATCAAAGAATTGCTAGAGATCAATTGAAATATTCTCAGATTATTGGCTCGCTTATGTACTTAGCCAGTGCTACAAGACCTGACATCTCCTTTGCTGTTAGCAAACTGAGCTGGTTTGTCTCAAAACCAGGAGATGTGCATTGGAAAGCTCTAGAAATAGTTATGCATTACTTGGAAGGCACTGCGAGTTATGGAATTCACTACACTGGGTACCCGAAGGTACTGGAAGGGTATAGTTACTCAAACTGGATCTCAGATGCTGATGAGATAAAGGCCACGGGCGGATATGTATTCACTCATGGAGGTGGCACTGTTTCTTGGAAGTCTTGCAAGCAGACCATCTTAACGAGGTCAACAATGGAAGCAGAACTCACAACACTAGATACAACTACGGTCAAAGCAGATTGGCTTCGTCGGCTCTTGAATGACTTGCCGGTAGTTAAGAAACCTGTACCGGGTATCCTTATGAACTGCGACAACCAAACCGTGATCGCTATAGTGAGCAGCTCAAAGGATAACATGAAGTCATCAAGGCATGTTCAGAGAAGGTTAAAGTTTGTCAGGAAATGAAAAACTCTGGAGTTATTGGATTGGGTTATATCCAAACGTCTAAAAATATGGCAGATCCTTTTACTAAGGGTCTATCACGTAATGTGATAGATAATGCATCGAAGGAGATGGGTATGAGACCCACAATATAAGTTCTTCACAGTGGTAACCTAGTCTATGTGATCGGAGATCCCGTGAATTAGATGTGGAAGACAAGCTGTTGGTCAACTAAGAGGAGAGTATCCTTACTATTAACAATACAAGTCCATGAAGATGCAATACTCTCCTAAATCTGCATGGCAGGCTGATGTATATCTTAATGTGTTCTAAGTGGCTCATTTAAGCAGAGATGTTGTCCTGCAGAACATCTTTTGAAGACCACACCTATATGAGTCTGATTGTCAAACGTCACAATCTATGAGAGTAGGGTTCTCTCTAGTAAACTCATGAAAGGTCACGGAGTATGGCACATAAGCTCCACCCGCGGGGAAGACCCACGGTAGCCTAATATCGGTCAAGGCTTTGTGTGAAGCTAGATTCGCAGAAAACTTGCAGTTCAAGGCCCAGTCCACTGTTCAAGTTGCTTACTAGTGTAGCATAGAGTTCTAGGTGGAAGTTCAACTTAACAGTCTCCACTACAATACTGGTATATAAAACAGTGTTTTGGAACCAAAGGCAAATTTCTGTGTGCCTCTGGGATCTGGTGGGGGATTGCTGGAATTTTGTCTATTACGGGCCAGCCCAATAGCAATCTCAGAAATTCCTAATAAATCCTAGAGGCCCACTTAGCTCATTCGTGCAATGCAAGGGGTACTACTAAATTTTAGTCCCCACATTGCTAGTTTAGTGGGGGTTGGACCTCCTTATAAGGGAGGATGTTTTCCCACATGTATGAGCATGAGAACAAGAGGGACATTCACGCGCGCTCCTCCTCCTCCGCCCGCCTTGCCACGCCACGCCTCGTCACGACGTGCCGCGGGTTGCGGGAATGAGCCGAGCCGATGTCTAAATTTTTGCCACGCACGGCGGGTATACGAAAGGTCACGCGGGAGCTGGACCGTTTTTCTGTAGTGGACATTGAATCCGAACGGCGCGCCTCTTCGGCTGAAGTTTGTTTGCTTCACCTCCCGTCGCTGGCCTCTCGCCTCCTTCTCTTGCACCTATAAAAGGGAGGTCGCTCCTCTCAGAGAGATGCACCCGAACTACTTCTTTCTCTCGCCACCGGTTCCAATCTTGAGTTGCTGCTGTCTTCCTCATCCCGGCTTGCGGCATGCATCGCACGTCGGGACAGTTGGCCTCTGAAACTCCACCTCTTTGAGTCATGTATGGGAGAAGGGTGATAAGGTTTTTGGGGAGCGCTCAACGCGACTACTGGCTGCTTCATCACGGACGATCCGGACGCCGACGACTTCTTCCCCGTCGTCGACAACCTCTTCGAGACATGGCTGGAGAGGACACCAACCCCAAGACCGGTACTTCTGCCGCTGCTCCGTAAGTCTTCGTGACCTCTCTGTTTAAGATCATGCTACCGTTTCTTGCTCTAGTTTTTCTTGTTCTACCCTCTGTTCTACATGTGTTCTGTTTTAGTTCACATGTGCCGATGCTATTTTCCTTCACTCTGCTAGACTACATGACTTGTTCCATATCTACTATATTAGTCATGTTTTATCTAGCATTTCTGTTAATAAAATCATATGGTAAATTGCTCATATTTCCAACAGACAAGTCTAGAAGGAGGCTTGAAATCAAGGAAGGAGAGTATAGGCTAAAGGTATGGCATGGATATTGGTGAAGAATTTTCTTCGTAAATCAACACAAGAAAACACTTCCACAAGCCTGGTCCCGCATTTCATCGTAAGTTTAAATTGGGAATAAC
Source organism: Triticum aestivum (assembly GCF_018294505.1). Taxonomy (NCBI): domain Eukaryota; kingdom Viridiplantae; phylum Streptophyta; class Magnoliopsida; order Poales; family Poaceae; genus Triticum; species Triticum aestivum. The sequence continues at coordinate 163,409,730 of NC_057814.1, read as the reverse complement.
AAATATATATATATATATATATATATATATATATATATATTTACCTTGTGGGCGGTTCATCGAATAGCTTGGGCGGGCGGCTGTCGCGTAGTGGGGTTTTTGGGTGAGGCGGGGGTGGATGCAAGGGGCAGGTGGGCGAGGGAGGAGTCGAGGCGGGAGGAGGTGACTCTCGGCTTTAGCGACAATCGGCGGCTCAACTCAGGTAGTGTAGGTGGCCAGCCTGGGGAAGGGGGTCGGTAGGAAGGCGAGGACGATGTTGGAGAGGCGGCATAGGTTGTGGTTGCCTACAGCGAGGGCGAAGATGACACCACAGTCAATTTAGGCAGCGATGATTGCAGTAGTGGTTCTTGCAACAGAAAGTTGGGGAGACTGGGCAAGCCAAGCTGTTATAGATTTCTCAGAGTTGGCTTTTCATGGCCATGCGATAGCTGTAATAGGAGCAGATGCTGGAGACATGGGCGGGCGACGCCACGTGTTTGCCCGCATGTAGCTTCGCCGTTGGGTGGTTGGAACCGGAAAGCCCCCCCCCCCTCTACAAATCAAAGGATTTGGAGGGGGGTTGAGAGGTTGCAAAATATCTTCAATGTTGGGATGGCAGTAGTGTTTTTTGGGATCTAAAAATTTAGGAGTTAAAAGGGCTATGGGGGCTTGTGCTAAGGGTATCTCCAACGTGACCCTTGTAATGGGCATATCATTTGTGCGCGGACTGGTCCGAACTTGTTAGCGAACACGGATACGAAAACCGGCAACGGCCTTTGTTTTTTCCTAAGTCGGCTACACGCAAAATAATAATAGAAAATAGCTTGATTCATCCGTAAATAACATGCAAATATCCTTAATACAACAGACATTGAAATATAAATATTATGTGTGAGATAATCAAATGTTTAACAAGTTTTTTGAACTCATCGACTTCAAATTCAATGATACTCGAGTCAGAATCCGCACATTTCGTCCCACGCACCGTGTCCCTTGAGCTTCATCCAACAATGTATGCACATAAATGGCATGCCCTCGGTTCTGTGGTACACCATGTCAGCGCGTCCAAGCTATGCAATGTGATAATTACCAAGTTGCAACATTGAGTGAATTAATGAATTGACAAACACGTAGAGCAACTAGTAGCAAAACTCACGATTTTTCATGGTTGACGAGCCCCGTGACCATCTTCTCTCCACTTGTGCAATCACCGCAAACCTTCAGACGGAGTTGGAGATCCTGTATCACCAATGGGCTAGCGACTTCACATTATGTTCTTGGATCACGAAGCCGTAGCGCTTGAAGTGCTTTGCTAATGAAAAGAAGCATGCATGTTTTGCCCAAAGATCGAGCCCCCTTGCCTCATACATGTAAAGTTCGCATATACAACCTTCCACGTGTTACAAACAACTAATCCTCCATCACCAAGTATCTTGTCATCGTGCTTACTCCAAAAAACAACAAGAAGGTCAACAAAAAAGCTCAATTCATTTGACCGAACACCTATCGGGCATGTGTCCGCCATGGACGGTGTCGGCAGGGGCCCGGAGGGTACCTTACTGCGGACCGATCCTGGGTGCACCGTGGCGTAGTCCAAAGGGGGAGCAGGCACATGCGTGAGGGTTGCGGACGTTCGGCAATGCCTGGGAGGCGATTGGAAAGGTACAACGCCAACGTCGAACGTGAGGGTGCCGATGCAGAGCAAGGGGGAGGCATGAGTAGAGAGAAGAAAAGTGGCTTGGGAGTAGTCCTGGCCATGGGCAGCCCGGCCCGAACGGCCCGGCCCGAAAAAGCCCGACCCGGCCCGGCCCGACGCCGCTCCCGGGCCGGGCTCGGGCCTAGATTTTGAGCCCGAAGACCGGGCCGGGCCGGGCCCGGGCCCATCGTTTTCGCGTTTTCCTGAAGGACGGGCCGGGCCGGCCCGAAGCCCGACGGGCTTTTACGTGTTTGGGCCGGGCTCGGGCCCAGAAAACAGACCCGACGGCCGGGCCGGGCCGGGCTCGGGCCTGGGTTTTGCATCGGGCTTGGCTAGGCCCGGCCCGAAGCCCGAGGTATGGCCAGGTATACTTGGGAGGAGGATTTGAGTGGGATAGGGGTGTTGGCGTCCTACGTGGCGGAGGTTCGCACGCCAGCAAACCTTCCCCCAGTTTGGGTTTGCGTCCGATTTGCACGAATTCGGACAAATAAGGATCCGCGTTAGATAGTAAACTACGTTTAGAAAACTTGATCTGAAGTATACGGGCATTTTGGGAGACGGTGTTGTAGATGCCCTAACTCCATGTAATGACAGTTGCGAGCTACTGTAAGATTTTTGTGGGGACAGTTACCGATGCTGAGGTTATTAGAGAATATTTTTTGGTGTGTGAATGAATAAAAAAAGGTCATTAGAGATTCTTGGAAGCCTGATATTATTTAAGAAAAAATAGATCCTGAAGCCCGATTCTGGCCCGCATTGCTTCCAATCAATCGGAATCATTCCGGTGCATGCAGAGTATAGAGTGGTCAACGTGGTCCAAGCCGCCGGACGAAAGATTCTGCGCCGAAACTAGGCAGTGCAGCAGATCCGCCCAGGAATCTGAGTGCAGCTCTGCTTCAGAGATCTCCTGCTTAAATTGGCAGCGATAGCAGATTGACGCGGGGACCAAAGCAATGTGGTGACCGTGGGAGGATTGCAAATATACTGCAAACACAGCAAATCACATGCGTCGCGTTAGAGCATCTAACTAGGCAAATTCGGGCTCTCAAACTCCCGCGTACGCATCCGGGCAGTGATCGATCAATCCTCAAATTTGCTTATAGGCATCTGAATATTTCATACTAGAAATATTAAATCCATATAAAAGCATGCAATGGATAAAAACCATGTACTACGTAGATCAACTATCTTGATCCTTGTCGGAGATGTCCACTATCTCCGTGCCCGGCTTCGGGACTATGGACGGCAGCCGCAACTTCAGCTGTTGCGCCTCCTCGCCATCAGCCACCGCTTCGACCTCGTTGAAGAGCGCTTCGTTCGCCGCCCATTCTTGGTTGATGAACTGCCAGTTGGCCTCCATATAGGCCTCATGCTGAATGAACTCCAGGATGGCATACTGCTCCACCATCTCGGTCGCTTGGACGACTACGAACTCCGCCTCGGCGTTCTCCATGTTGAAGCCCAGAGACGACGCCAGCTCCTGCTCTTCCTCGTCCTCCTCCGGATCCGCCACCTCCATCGAAGCTGGCTGCTGCTCCTCCCCCTTCTCCTCCACCTGCTCATTCTCCTCCTCCGGCTCCGGCGAGTCCGGAGGCAGCCCGACAACGATGCAGGCGGCGCATCTCGCCCAAATCTCATGCTCGATCTGGTACCGGCGCTCCAGCATGAGCATTGCGTGCGTGGTTATATTTTGTCGGACCATGACGAAATCAGGAAGCGTGGGAAGAGCGACGGAGCGGGAGAGAGGAGGTGGATGGGCTCAGGTTGGCGGCGCGAAGAGGGAGGAGGTGGATGGGTTAGGGTTGGGGGACGCCGATCGACTTAAATAGCCATATTTGCCCTCGGAGGCGAGCCGGAGCGATGCCACAGGGCGTTCACACCCCCCATCGGAGGTGACGTCCGTCAGACAGTCGGGTTTTCGGGCATCATCAGTCCGACGTGACCGACGCGCCAAGGCACTCTATATTTAAGCTGAATATGACAGATGCCGGTTAACCCGGACGTTTTAGACCCGTTTGAGAAGCCTACCAGTTTGCATTTTTATGAACAGACAGTGACCGGCCGTCCAGCCAGACATTTGAGGCGGGTTTGGATGCTCAGCTGCAATGCTCTTAGTGCAAAAAGGCTCTTCGTCATTAACTCAAAATAATTATCCGGGATCACGCCATCTCGTAGTACATATGCACGTGCATAGTGTGGATCTGACTAGCAAGCACAGTGAGATCGAGGCATCGTCTCCTAATAAGTTTTTGTAGATCAAATCTCATAATTATCAGTACGTACTTGGCTACAGTGGCGGGGGGCCGCCGTCGTAGCTCTGACGTGGATCAAGCTCGGATGCCCGACACATAGTACAGGAGCAAGGGTAGGACAGATCAACGCGCATGCATGCAGGGACACAGACGCACTCGCACTCCACTCACTCACTCCCGCCGGGAATATTCAGCGATCCGTAATCTGAAAAATACAGATCGAAATCACGTGCTGCCCCTTGTGCTGCAAACCGAAATGTGGCAGGTCGAAATGTAAGGGCATGTACAAAGCTACTGTGTGGAGAAAACAGAAACTTCAAAAAGCTTTGCCTTCTCTTAGTTACGGGATGATTTTTTTAGCAACAAATATCTCATCATGTTTTTAGGAGTATCTAGTTGCTACAGATAAGATTAAGAGATAACCTATTGTACACCATAATTTTTGTCATCTCTTGATTACGTGGCAGCATTAAGGAAGGACCGTCTTATCAACCAATGTACATACCCTAATGCGTGTGTGTCAGTGCCTCTTTTGTAGGCTGTTTTTTTTTTTTTTTTTTTTTTGCGGAATTTTGTAGGGTGTTAGCTCAATACTCACGCTTCATGTATAAGTCTCATGTTCAATCTTTGGTTGAACTCATTAACATCGGCGCATTTGCGATGACGATTCCTTTTAGCTTTGTCTAAGATAGCTATTTTTCATTGTTCGGTCACATGTCCTATAGTTTGTGGTAGCGTTGTGGAGATTCCGCCGCGAGACAAATAATGATCTTGGGTTAATTTCTTTTATGTAAGTTGATTTGTTCATGTGATAGTAATCATATTATACGAGAGCAATTGTAGCAGAGTCGTCAAGAGTGTAGCGTCCATAATTATTATGGAGTCCACCCCCCAATTATGGAGGTTGAAAGGCAACACAAGGAAGAGTCTCCATATTTGATGTATCCATAATCATGGGGCCCACTCGTTAATGGGACATTCATTTTTCTCCAACCACTACAGGAATCAGGTAGTTTGCCGTCTGTGGCTTGCAGACGGCAAAGACAGAAAACATGATGGCAAAGAATTTGCCGCCAGCTAGCTAACGACAAAGTGTGTCGGCATTAGTGTAAATTGGCAAAGACATTCTTTGCCGTCAACTTTTTATAGGGATGACGACAAATGCTTTGCTGTCAGTGGATGTGCTTTGCCGTCAGCCGTGCCACAACAGAAGGCAAAGTAAAGCACTTCATGGCTCCCTCCCTAAATAACGGCGTCAACCTCTTTGCCGCCAGCTTCAGCCCAGCAGAAGGCAAAGGCAAAAACAATTTGTCGTCAACGGAAGCCCAACATACGGCAAAGGAAGAAAATAGTTTGTCGCCAGTCGTGCCACAACAGACGGCAAAGTAAAGCACTTCATGGCCCCCTCCCTAAATAACGGCGTCAACCTCTTTGCCGCCAGCTTCGGCCCAGCAGACGGCAAAGGCAAAAACAATTTGTCGTCCCAACATACGGCAAAGGAAGAAAATAGTTTGTCGTCAGTCGCGGCCCAACAGACGGCAAAGGCCGGCCCAGGTTACCATCAGCCCGAGGCCACAAGCCGGCAAAGGCTTAATAGAGGATACTGTTGGGAAACGTAGCATGCAATTTCAAAAATTTCCTACGCTCATGCAAGATCTATCTAGGCGATGCATAGCAACGAGAGGGGGAGAGTGTGTCTATGTACCCTCGTAGACCGAAAGCGGAAGCGTTTCACAACGCGGTTGATGTAGTCAAACTTTCTTCGCGCTCTACCGATCGAGTACCGAACGTACGGCACCTCCGAGTTCTGCACACGTTCAGCTCGGTGACGTCCCTCGCCTTCTTGATCCAGCAAGGTGTCGAGGTAGTAGATGAGTTCCGTCAGCACGACGGCGTGGTGATGGTGATGGTGAAGTGATCCGCGTAGGGCTTCGCCTAAGCACTATGAAGATATGACCGTGGGAGTAAAACGGTGGAGGGGGGCGCCGCACACGACTAGGCAATTGTCTGGTCTGTGCTAGGGGCGCCCCCCATATATATAGGTGGGGGAAAGAGGGGAGGCAGCCAAGGAGGCGCCCAAGTAGGCTGAATCCTACTTGGGGCCTTCCTATGGCCGGCGCCCCCTTTTCGTTATCTGCCGGAGGGGGAAGGAAAGAGAGGGGGGAGGGAAGGAAGGGGGAATCCTATTCCCTCTTTTTCCTTTCCCTTCCTCTCTTTCCTTCTCCTTCTTGGCCGGCCCATATGGGGGCCGCACCAACCCCTTGTGGCTGGTGCGTTTCCCCTCTTGGCCCATAAGGCCCGTATCTTTTGCCGGGGGTGTCCGGAACCCCTTCCGGTGACCTGATATGTACCCGGTACCCTCCGGAACACTTCCAGTGTCCGAATACCATCGTCATATATATCAATCTTGACCTCTCGACCATTTTGAGACTCCTCATCATGTCCGTGATCTCATCTGGGACTCCGAACAACATTCAATCACCAAATCACATAACTCATATAATACTATATCGTCATCACATAAGGACACTCTGTTTGTCTATGTATCCACACATGTATCAAGTTTCCGGTTAATACAATTCTAGCATGAAGAATAAACATTTATCATGATATAAGGAAATATAAAATAACAACTTTATTATTGCCTCTAGGGCATATTTCCTTCAGTCTCCCACTTGCACTAGAGTCAATAATCTAGTTCACATCGCCATGTGATTTAACACCAATAGTTCACATTTTTATGTGATTAACACCCATAGTTCACATCGCCATGTGGCCAACACCCAAAGGGTTTACTAGAGTCAATAATCTAGTTCACATTGCTATGTGATTAACACCCAAAGAGTACTAAGGTGTGATCATGTTTTGCTTGTGAGAGAAGTTTAGTCAACGGGCCTGGCACATTCAGATCTGTATGTATTTTGCAAATTTCTATGTCTGCAATGCTCTGCATGGAGCTACTCTAGCTAATTTCTCTTACGTTCAATATGTATCTAGATTGAGACTTGGAGTCATCTAGATTAGTGTCAAAGCTTTGCATCGACGTAACTCTTTACGATGAACTCATTATCACCTCCATAACCGAGAAACATTCCTTTAGTCCTCTTTAAGGTAAGTAAGGATAATTTTGACCGCTGTCCAGTGATTTAGTCCTGGATCAGTATTGTACCCCCTTGCCAAACTCATGGCAAGGTACACAACAGGTTTGGTACACAGCATGGCATACTTTATAGAACCTATGGCTGAGGCATAGGTGTTGGGGAACGTAGTATTTCAATTTTTTTACCTACGATCACGCAAGTTCTATCTAGGAGATGCATAGCAACGAGCGGTGAGAGTGTGTCCACGTACCCTTGTAGACCGAAAGCGGAAGCGTTTAGTAACGCAGTTGATGTAGTCGAACGTCTTCGCGATCCAACCGATCCAAGCACCGAACGTACGGCACCTCCGCGTTCAGCACACGTTCAGCTTGATGACGTCCCTCGAGCTCTTGATCAAGTTGAGGCCGAGGAGAGTTTCGTCAGCATGACGGCATGGCGACAGTGATGATGAAGTTACCGGCGCAGGGCTTCGCCTAAGCACTACGACGATATGACCGAGGTGTGTAACTGTGAGGGGGGGCCCACACACGGCTAAGAGAAGACTTGGTGTGTATTGGGGTACCCCTGCCCCCGTATATAAAGGAGGGAGGAGGAGGCCGGTGGCCAGGGAGGAGGCGCTCCATAGGGGAGTCCAACTAGGATTCCCCTTCCTTTTTCCAAGAGGGAGAGAGAGGGAAGGAGGAAGAGGGGAGAAGGAAAGAGGGGGCGCCGTCCCCTCCCTAGTCCAATTCGGACTGGCCATGGGGGGGCGCGGCCTCCCTTGTGGCTCTCCTCTCCTTTCCACTAGGGCCCAAGAAGGCCCATGAACTTTCGGGAGGGGGGGGGGGGTTCCGGTAACCCCCGATACTCCGAAACTCGTTCGAAACAATCCGAACCATTCCGGTGTCCGAATTTAACCTTCCAATATATGAATCTTTACATCTCGACCATTTCAAGACTCCTCGTCATGCCCGTGATCTCATCCGGGACTCCAAAAAATCTTCGATCATCAAATCACATAACTCATAATATAAATCATCATCGAACGTTAAGCGTGCAGACCCTACGGGTTCGAGAACTATGTAGACATGACCGAGACACATCTCCGGTCAATAACCAATAGCGGAACCTGGATGCTTATATCGGCTCCTACATATTCTATGAAGATCTATATCGGTCAAACCGCATAACAACATACGTTGTTCCTGTTGTCATCGGTATGTCACTTGTCCGAGATTCAATCGTCGGTATCACCATACCTAATTCAATCTCGTTACCGGCAAGTCTCTTTACTCGTTCTATAATGCATCATCCCGTGGCTAACTCATTAGTCACATTGCTTGCGAGGCTCATAGTGATGTGCATTACCGAGAGGGCCCAGAGATACCTCTCCGATACACGGAGTGACAAATCCTAATCTCGATCTATGCCAACTCAACAAACACCATCGGAGACACCTGTAGAGCATCTTTATAATCACCCAGTTATGTTGTGACGTTTGATAGCACACAAGGTGTTCCTCCGGTATTCGGGAGTTGCATAATCTCATAGTCAGAGGAACATGTATAAGTCATGATGAAAGAAATAGCAATAAAACTAAACAATCATTAATGCTAAGCTAACGGATGGGTCTTGTCCATCACATCATTCTCTAATGATGTGATCCTGTTCATCAAATGACAACACATGTCTATGGTCAGAAACTTAACCATCTCTGATTAACGAGTTACTCAAGTAGAGACATACTAAGGACGCTCTGTTTGTCTATGTATTCACACATGTACTAAGTTTCCGGTTAATACAATTCTAGCATGAATAATAAACATTTATCATGATATAAGGAAATATAAATAACAACTTTATTATTGCCTCTAGGGCATATTTCCTTCAGTCTCCCACTTGCACTAGAGTCAATAATCTAGATTACATAGTAATGATTCTAACACCCATGGAGTCTTGGTGCTGATCATGTTTTGCTCATGGGAGAGGCTTAGTCAACGGGTCTGCAACATTCAGATCCGTATGTATCTTGCAAATCTCTACGTCTCCCTCCTTGACTTGATCGCGGATGGAATTGAAGCGTCTCTTGATGTGTTTGGTTCTCTTGTGAAATCTGGATTCCTTCACCAAGGCAATTGCTCCAGTATTGTCATAAAAGATTTTCATTCGACCCGATGCACTAGGTATGACACCTAGATCGGATATGAACTCCTTCATCCAGACTCCTTCATTTGCTGCTTCCGAAGCAGCTATGTACTCCGCTTCACACATAGATCCCGCCACGACGCTCTGCTTGGAACTGCACCAACTGACAGCTCCACCATTCAATATAAATATGTATCTGGTTTGTGACATAGCGTCATCCAGATCAGTGTCAAAGCTTCCATCGACATAACCGTTTACGACGAGCTCTTAGTCACCTCCATAAAGGAGAAACATATCCTTAGTCCTTTTCAGGTATTTCAGGATGTTCTTGACCGCTGTCCAGTGATCCACTCCTGGATTACTTTGGTACCTCCCTGCTAAACTAATAGCAAGGCACACATTAGGTCTGGTACACAGCATTGCATACATGATAGAACCTATGGCTGAAGCATAGGGAATGACTTTCATTTTCTCTCTATCTTCTACAGTGGCCGGGCATTGGGTCTCACTCAACTTCACACCTTGTAACACAGGAAAGAACCCTTTCTTTGACTGATCCATTTTGAACTTCTTCAAAACTTTATCAAGGTATGTGCTTTGTGAAAGTCCAATTAAGCGTCTTGATCTATCTCTATAGATCTTGATGCCCAATATATAAGCAGCTTCACCGAGCTCTTTCATTGAAAAATTCTTATTCAAGTATCCTTTTATGCTATTCAGAAATTCAGTATCATTTCCGATCAACAATATGTCATCCACATATAATATCAGAAATGCTACAAAGCTCCCACTCACTTTCTTGTAACTACAGGCTTCTCCAAAAGTCTGTATAAAACCATATGCTTTGATCACACTATCAAAGCGTATATTCCAACTCCGAGAGGCTTGCACCAGTCCATAAATGGATCGTTGAAGCTTGCACACTTTGTTAGCACCTTTAGGATCGACAAAACCTTCTGGTTTCATCATATACAACTCTTCTTTAAGATATCCATTAAGGAATGCAGTTTTGACATCCATTTTCCAAATTTCATAATCATAAAATGCGGCAATTGCTAACATGATTCGGATAGACTTAAGCATCGCTACGGGTGAGAAGGTCTCATCGTAGTCAACTCCTTGAACTTTTTGAAAACCTTTCGCAACAGGTCGAGCTTTGTAGACAGTAACATTACCTCAGAGTCAGTCTTCTTCTTGAAGATCCATTTATTCTCTATGGTTTGCCGATCATCGGGCAAGTCAACCAAAGTCCACACTTTGTTCTCATACATGGATCCATTCTCATATTTCATGGCCTCAAGCCATTTCGCGGAATCTGGGCTCATCATCGCTTCCTCATAGTTCGTAGGTTCGTCATGGTCAAGTAACATGACTTCCAGAACAGGATTACCGTACCACTCTGGTGCGGATCTTACTCTGGCTGACCTACGAGGTTCAGTAGTAACTTGATCTGAAGTTTCATGATTATCATCATTAGCTTCCTCACTGATTTGAGTAGGAATCACTGGAACTGATTTCTGTGATGAACTACTTTCCAATTCGGGAGAAGGTACAATTACCTCATCAAGTTCTGCTTTCCTCCCACTCACTTGTTTTGAGAGAAACTCCTTCTCTAGAAAGGATCCATTCTTAGCAACGGATATCTTGCCTTCGGATTTGTGATAGAAGGTGTACCCAACAGTTTCCTTTGGGTATCCTATGAAGACACATTTCACCGATTTGGGTTCGAGCTTATCAGGTTGAAGCTTTTTCACATAAGCATCGCAGCCCCAAACTTTATGAAACGACAACTTGGGTTTCTTGCCAAACCACAGTTCATATGGTGTCGTCTCAACGGATTTAGATGGTGCCCTATTTAACGTGAATGCAGTCGTCTCTAATGCATAACCCCAAAACGATAGCGGTAAATCAGTAAGAGACATCATAGATCGCACCTTATCTAATAAAGTGCGGTTACGACGTTCGGACACACCATTACGCTGTGATGTTCTAGGTGGCGTGAGTTGCGAAACTATTCCACATTGTTTCAAATGAAGACCAAACTCGTAACTCTAATATTCAGCTCCATGATCAGATCATACAAACCTTATTTTCTTGTTACGATGATTTTCTACTTCACTTTGAAATTCTTTGAACTTTTCAAATGTTTCAGACTTATGTTTTATTAAGTAGATATACCCATATCTGCTCAAATCATCTGTGAAGGTCAGAAAATAACGATACCCGCTGCGAGCCTCAACACTCATTGGACCGCATACATCAGTATGTATTATTTCCAATAAGTCAGTTGCTCGCTCCATTGTTCCGGAGAACGGAGTCTTAGTCATCTTGCCCATGAGGCATGGTTCGTAAGCATCAAGTGATTCCAAAAGCCCATCAGCATGGAGTTTCTTCATGTGCTTTACACCAATATGACCTAAACGACAGTGCCACAAATAAGTTGCACTATCATTATTAACCTTGCCTCTTTTTGCTTCAATATTATGAATATGTGTATCACTACAATCGAGATTCAACAGAAATAGACCACTCATCAAGGGTGCATGACCATAAAAGATATTACTCATATAAATAGAGCAACCATTATTGTCTGATTTAAATGAATAACTTTCTCGCATCAAACAAGATCCAGATATAATGTTCATGCTTAACGCTGGCACCAAATAACAATTATTCAGGTCTAAAACTAATCCCGAAGGTAGATGTAGAGGTAGCGTGCCGACGGTGATCACATCGACTTTGGAACCATTTCCCACGCGCATCATCACCTCGTCCTTAGCCAATCTTCGCTTAATCTGTAGCCCCTATTTCGAGTTGCAAATATGAGCAACAGAACCAGTATGAAATACCCAGGCGCTACTATGAGCATTAGTAAGGTACACATCAATAACATGTATATCAAATATACCTTTCACTTTGCCATCCTTCTTATCCGCCAAATACTTGGGGCAGTTCTGCTTCCAGTGACCAGTCCCTTTGCAGTAGAAGCACTCAGTCTCAGGATTAGGTCCAGACTTGGGCTTCTTCACTTGAGTAGCAACTTGCTTGCCATTCTTCTTGAAGTTCCCCTTCTTCCCTTTGCCCTTTTTCTTGAAACTAGTGGTCTTGTTAACCATCAACACTTGATACTCCTTCTTGATTTCTACCTCCATAGCCTTTAGCATTGCGAAGAGCTCGGGAATTGTCTTATCCATCCCTTGCATATTATAGTTCATCACAAAGCTTTTGTAGCTTGGTGGCAGTGATTGAAGAACTCTGTCAATGACACAATCATCAGGAAGATTAACTCCCAGTTGAGTCAAGTGGTTGTGGTACCCAGACATTCTGAGTATATGTTCACTGACAGAACTATTCTCCTCCATCTTGCAGCTATAGAACTTATTGGAGACTTCATATCTCTCAATTCGGGCATTTGCTTGAAATATTAACTTAAACTCCTGGAACATCTCATATGCTCCATGACATTCAAAACGTCGTTGAAGTCCCGATTCTAAGCCGTAAAGCATGGCACACTGAACTATCAAGTAGTCATCAGCTTTGCTCTGCCAGACGTTCATAACGTCCAGAGTTGCTCCTGCAGCGGGTCTTGCACTTGGCGGTGCTTCCAGGACGTATTTCTTCTGTGCAGCAATGAGGATAATCGTCAAGTTACGGACCCAGTCCGTGTAGTTGCTACCATCATCTTTCAACTTAGTTTTCTCAAGGAACGCATTAAAATTCAAAGGAACGGTAGCACGGGCCATTGATCTACAACAACATAGACATGCAAAATACTATCAGGTACTAAGTTCATGATAAATTAAAGTTCAATTAATCGTATTACTTAAGAACTCCCACTTAGATAGACATCCCTCCAGTCATCTAAATGATCATGTGATCCATATCAACTAAACCATGTCCGATCATCACGTGAGATGGAGTAGTTTTCAATGGTGAACATCACTATGTTGATCATATCTAGTATATGATTCACGCTCGACCTTAAGGTCTCAGTGTTCCGAGGCCATATCTGCATATGCTAGGCTCATCAAGTTTAACCTGAGTATTCTGCGTGTGCAAAACTAGCTTGCACCTGTTGTATGTGAACGTAGAGCTTATCACACCCGATCATCACGTGGTGTCTCGGCAGGACGAACTGTAGCAACCGTGCATACTCAGGGAGAACACTTATACCTTGAAATTTAGTGAGAGATCATCTTATAATGCTACCGCTGTACTAAGCAAAATAAGATGCATAAAGGATAAACATCACATGCAATCAAAATAAGTGATATGATATGGCCATCATCATCTTGTGCCTTTGAACTCCATCTCCAAAGCACCGTCATGATCACCATCGTCACCGGCTTGACACCTTGATCTCCATCGTAGCATCGTTGTCGTCTCGCCAACTATTGCTTCTACGACTATCGCTACCGCTTAGTGATAAAGTAAAGCAATTACATGGCGATTGCATTTCATGCAATAAAGCGACAACCATAAGGCTCCTGCCAGTTGCCGATAACTCTTACAAAACATGATCATCTCATACAACAATTTATATATCATCACATCTTGACCATATCACATCACAACAAGCCCTGCAAAAACAAGTTACACGTCCTCTACTTTGTTGTTGCAAGTTTTACGTGGCTGCTACGAGCTTCTAGCAAGAACCGTTCTTACCTACGCATCAAAACCACAATGATTTTTCATCAAGTGTGATGTTTTAACCTTCAACAAGGACCGGGCGTAGTCAAACTCGATTCAATTAAAGTTGGAGAAACAGACACCCGCTAGCCACCTGTGTGCGAAGCACGTCGGTAGAACCAGTCTCATGAACGCGGTCATGTAATGTCGGTCTGAGCCGCTTCATCCAACAATACCACCGAATCAAAGTAAGACGTTGCTGGTAAGCAGTATGACTATTATCGCCCACAACTCATTGTGTTCTACTCGTGTATATAACCTCTATGCATAGACTTGGCTCTGATACCACTGTTGGGAATGTAGTATTTCAAAAAAAATTACCTACGACCACGCAAGATCTATCTAGGAGATGCATAGCAACAAGCGGGGAGAGTGTGTCCACGTACCCTCGTAGACCGAAAGCGGAAGTGTTTAGTAACGCGGTTGATGTAGTTGAACGTCTTCGCGATCCAACCGATCCAAGCACCGAACGTACGGCACCTCCGCGTTCAGCACACGTTCAGCTCGATGACATCCCTTGAGCTCTTCATCCAGTTGAGGCCGAGGGAGAGTTCCGTCAGCATGACGGCATGGCGATGTTGATGATGAAGTTACCGGCACAGGGCTTCGCCTAAGCACTACAACAATATGACCGAGGTGTGTAACTGTGGAGGGGGCACCACACACGGCTAAGAGAAGACTTGACGTGTATTGGGGTGCCCCCTGCCCCCGTATATAAAGGAGGGAGGAGGAGGCGGCCGGCCTTGGGGGCGCGCCATAGAGGGGAGTCCAACTAGGACTCCCAATCCTAGTTGGACTCCCTTTCCTTTTTCGGAGAGGGGGAAAGAGGGAAGGGAGATGAAGAGGAGAAGCAAAGGGGGGGGGCGCGCCCCCCTCCCTAGTCCAATTCGGACTCCCTATAGGGAGGGGCGCGGCTGCCCCTTGTGGGCTGCCTCCCCTCTTCCCTATGGCCCAGGTAGCCCCAATCTTCCCCTGGGGGGTTCTGGTAACCTCCCGGTACTCCAAAAAAAAATGCCCGGATCACTCGGAACCATTCCGATGTCCGAATGCAACCTTGCAATATATGAATCTTTACCTCTCGACCATTTCGAGACTCCTCGTCATGTCCGTGATCTCATCCGGGACTCTGATACGTCTCCAATGTATCTATAATGTTTTATTGTTCCATGCTATATTATATTCTGTTTTGGATGTTTATTGGGCTTTATTATACACTTTTATATTATTTTTGGGACTAACCTATTAACCAGAGGCCCAACCCAAATTGTTGTTTTTTTTTGCCTATTTCAGTGTTTCGAAGGAAAAGGATATCAAACGGAGTCCAAACGGAATGAAACCTTCGGGAACGTGATTTTCGGAACAAACGTGACCCAGAGGACTTGGAGTCTACGTAAAGCAATCAACGAGGAGGGCACGAGGCAGGGGGTGCGCCCACCTCCCCCAGGCGCGCCCTCCACCCTCGTGGGCCCCTCGTTGCTCCACCGACGTACTTCTTCCTCCTATATATACCCATGTACCCTGGAAACATCATATACGGAGCCAAAAACCCTATTTCCACCGCCGCGACCTTCTGTACCCGTGAGATCCCATCTTGGGGCCTTTTCCGGCACTCCGCCGGAGGGGGCATTGATCACGGAGGGCTTCTACATCAACACCATAGCCTCTCCGATGATGTGTGAGTAGTTTACCTCAGACCTTCGGGTCCATAGTTATTAGCTAGATGGCTTCTTCTCTCTCTTTGGATCTCAATACAAAGTTCTCCTCGATCTTCTTGGAGATCTATTTGATGTAACTCTTCTTTTGCGGTGTGTTTGTCGAGATCCGATGAATTGTGGGTTTATGATCAAGTTTATCTATGAACAATATTTGAATCTCCTCTGAATTCTTTTATGTATGATTGGTTATCTTTGCAAGTCTCTTCGAATTATCAGTTTGGTTTGGCCTACTAGATTGATCTTTCTTGCAATGGGAGAAGTGCTTAGCTTTGGGTTCAATCTTGCGGTGTCCTTTCCCAGTGACAGCAGGGGTAGCAAGGCACGTATTGTATTGTTGCCACCGAGGATAAAAAGATGGGTTTTATATCATATTGCATGAGTTTATCCCTCTACATCATGTCATCTTGCTTAAAGCATTACTCTGTTTTTATGAACTTAATACTCTAGATGCATGCTGGATAGCGGTCGATGTGTGGAGTAATAGTAGTAGATGTAGAATCGTTTCAGTCTACTTGTCGCGGACGTGATGCCTATATACATGATCATACCTAGATATTCTCATAACTATGCTCAATTCTATCAATTGCTCGACAGTAATTCGTTTACCCACCGTAATACTTATGCTCTTGAGAGAAGCCACTTGTGAAACCTATGGCCCCCAGGTCTATTTTCCATCATATTAATCTCCCGTCAACAAGCTACTTCTGGCGCCGTTTATTTTGCTGTCTTTACTTTTACTCTTTATCATAAAAATACCAAAAAAATTATCTTATCATATCTATCAGATCTCACTCTCGTAAGTGACCGTGAAGGGATTGACAACCCCTTTATCACGTTGGTTGCGAGGTTCTTATTTGTTTGTGTAGGTGCGTGGGACTCGAGCGTGGTCTCCTACTGGATTGATACCTTGGTTCTCAAAAACTGAGGGAAATACTTACGCTACTTTACTGCATCACCCTTTCCTCTTCAAGGGAAAACCAACGCAGTGCTCAAGAGGTAGCAGACTCTGAACAATCTTCGGTCATCAAATCACATAACTCATAATACAAATCGTCATCGAACGTTAAGCGTGCGGACCCTACCGGTTCGAGAACTATGTAGACATGACCGAGACACATCTCCGGTCAATAACCAATAGCGGAACCTGGATGCTCATATTGGCTCCTACATATTCTACGAAGATCTTTATCGGTCAAACCGCATAACAACATACGTTGTTCCCTTTGTCATAGGTATGTTACTTGCCCGAGATTTGATCGGCGGTATCCTTTATACCTAGTTCAATCTCGTTACTGGCAAGTCTCTTTACTCGTTCCGTAATGCATCATCCCATGACTAACTCATTAGTCACATTGCTTGCAAGGCTTATAGTGATGTGCATTACCGAGAGGGCCCAGAGATACCTCTCCGATATAGAGAGTGACAAATCCTAATCTCGATCTATGCCAACTCAACAAACACCATTAGAGACACTTGTAGAGCATCTTTAATCACCCAGTTACGTTGTGACGTTTGATAGCACACAGTGTTCCTCCGGTATTCGGGAGTTGCATAATCTCATAGTCAGAGGAACATGTATAAGTCATGATGAAAGCAATAGCAATAAAACTAAACGATCATTAATGCTAAGCTAACAGATGGGTCTTGTCCATCACATCATTCTCTAATGATGTGATCCCGTTCATCAAATGACAACACATGTCTATGGTCAGGAAACTTAACCATCTTTGATTAATGAGCTAGTCAAGTAGAGGCATACTATGAAGATCTATATCGGTCAAACCGCATAACAACATACGTTGTTCCTGTTGTCATCGGTATGTCACTTGTCCGAGATTCAATCGTCGGTATCACCATACCTAATTCAATCTCGTTACCGGCAAGTCTATTTACTCGTTCTATAATGCATCATCCCGTGGCTAACTCATTAGTCACATTGCTTGCGAGGCTCATAGTGATGTGCATTACCGAGAGGGCCCAGAGATACCTCTCCGATACACGGAGTGACAAATCCTAATCTCGATCTATGCCAACTCAACAAACACCATCGGAGACACCTGTAGAGCATCTTTATAATCACCCAGTTATGTTGTGACGTTTGATAGCACACAATGTGTTCCTCCGGTATTCGGGAGTTGCATAATCTCATAGTTAGAGGAACATGTATAAGTCATGATGAAAGAAATAGCAATAAAACTAAACAATCATTAATGCTAAGCTAATGGATGGGTCTTGTCCATCACATCATTCTCTAATGATGTGATCCCGTTCATCAAATGACAACACATGTCTATGGTCAGGAAACTTAACCATCTCTGATTAACGAGTTACTCAAGTAGAGACATACTAAGGACGCTCTGTTTGTCTATGTATTCACACATGTACTAAGTTTCCGGTTAATACAATTCTAGCATGAATAATAAACATTTATCATGATATAAGGAAATATAAATAACAACTTTATTATTGCCTCTAGGGCATATTTCCCTCTCCCTATGCTGGTATTCGACTGCGGTCTGGAACGCAGTCAAGGTGCGGATATTAAGACAAGCAAGTGGTCGATCATGATTGTCGTCGAGGATTGGTGGACCAAGATTGCTCTCACGAGATCACCAAACCGGAAAGAAATGGCCTCCCTCATGATGCTCATTTCTTAGAAATTATGGAAGGAGAGGAATGTTAGGGTCTTCCGGAACTCCTGCACCCCTTCGACGATCATTGTGGACAAGGTCCTGGAGGAGGCAAGGCCATGGGTGTCGACGGGTGCCAAGGGCTTAGATGTCATTTTAACTCGCGAGTAATGCTTTATTTTGCTAGTGTGGCTGCTGTGACCTTATGAAAACCTTCCTTCTTAATTAATGAAATGGCAAATTATTTTGCCTCGTTTAAAAAAATAAACACAGCAACGAAACCAAGATAGTTTTTTGTCACAACATTTCATTCCCTGAAATATAGTTATAGCTGCCGTCACGATGTAACGCACAAAATATTCTACATCCATCACTTCCCTAGGCCATTTTCTCTTTGGATGATAACCCAAGGCCATTCTTTCATGAGCGAACAGTGCAGAGTAATCCATTTCTCTGCCTTTTCGAGCAGTGAGCGTATTCACTCCCGACATCTAGCCAGCAGCAAATTTTACACGTCTGAAAAGAGATTTTTTTGTTGTTGTTATTTTTTCGCCATTTCCTTGAGGTCTTGCCCGTCCGGGAATGGAATCGCCGGCCGCGGCCGTCGCCCGCCCGTGCTAAGAGCATCTCCACTCGCGCCCCCAACATACCCCTCAGGGCTCTTTTTATAGCGCCGGCGCCGAAAAACCGGCCCAGTCGCGCCCCCAGGGCCTTGTTTATCGCCGGTTTGGACCGAAATAACAGCCGGCGAACCCTAGCTAAACTCTAGCCCCCGAGGGTCGCCTGGGAGCGCCGGCCGAAGCGAAAAGGCACGTGGGTCCTCTCTATCGGCGAGAGAAGGCGCTTTTCCCGCCGATCCCCCCGCTTTTCCCCCTCTGTTTCCCTCCATTCCCCCTTCTGCCCCTCTTCGCCCGCCATTCTCCTCCACCCCCCCTTCATTCGGCCGCCATGCCGCCGAAGAAGTATACGGCCCCTCGCGCCGCTACCGATGCTGATGCCACCCAGCCGAAGCAGAGGAAGCCGAGGGCGCCGCCGTCAAATCCACCGGGCATGTCGAACACCGACTAGAAGGCGGAGGTTCAGCACCGGGAGGCTGTCACCACCGACCGGCGGGACAGGCTCAACGACAAGAGGGCCCGGGACAGGGCGACGGCGGCGGAGCAGGCAGAGGCGTCTTGCGCGGGGATGATGAATCCACCCGGCAGCCACGGCCCGCACGCTACCTCGAGCCAGCAGAGCGTCGGGTCGCCGGCCGGCTTCTCGCCGTCGCCACACCCTGGGGTGCGCGCTCTCGCCTGGCTACACCAACGGCGACGCGCACGGCGGGTTCAACCCCAACATCACCTTTCCGCATGGCCACCCCCTAGCGCACACCCTCACCCGTGTTCGCCGGCGTCCAGTACCCCCCGTACACCTACTCGGCGCCGGCTTACGCAGCCTCCCCGACGCCGCCTCTATGCCGTGGCGCACTGCACTTCTCGCAAGCCTCGTCGTCGCATCTCGGCAACCCCGACGCGACGGAAGCCGACATGGACGACATCATCACGAGCGGCTCGGCCGCCGCCTCCCCCGGGTTCCATGCGCAAGACGATACAATGGACCTAACCAGTGACATGAACGTCGAGCTCGACTACGGCGAGGAGGAGGAGGAGCTGGTGCCTGCTCCGGCGAGGAAAGGAAAAAAGAAGAAGCGGACGGCTAGGACCGGCGAGCCGCGTCAAGTGGGCGTCCAAAGAAGACGAGTGCCTCGCCGAAGCGTGGAAGACCGTCTGCCTCGACCCACTAGCACGAACCAGAACACCGACACGTACTGGGAGCGCATTAAGTCGGAGTTCAATGAGCGCAAGTTGGTCGACTCCTACTTCGCCGGCATCCACATGCAGCGCGGCTCGAAGGCCATGGTGGACCATTGGGTGCTCATCCAAACGGCCTGCAACAAATGGCATGGAATCATCGAGGAGGTCGCGGCTTGCCCGGAAAGTGGCGCCAACATCGAGGGTCAGGTATGTACAGACGCCGGTTCTCGCTCCTTTTCGCCGTGTGCGTCGTCGACACTTGTTCCTTGGCGCAGATGGTTCGGATGTCCGCCATGTACCGCCAGGACAGCAGCACCGACCAAGAGTTAAAGTACCTCCACGTGTTCTCCCGGATCGAGAAGTGCAAGAAGTGGGCGGACGTCTGGCGCACCCTCGCCAAGGCCAAGGAGACGTACAAGCCGGACGCGCCGACGCCGGGCGCCCTGACGGCAACAAATGAGCCAAGACGGCGAAGGACGCCGTGCTGGCTGCCGTGCGGCTGCAAGCGTCCATCGAGCAGTGCATCGTCGATGCCAAGAACCACGCCGCCCAGATGGAAGAGAAATCCGAGGCGCGATGGTCGGTGTTGATGTCAAACAGCGCCGTCAAGCTCGCCCTGCTCTGGACCAACGTCGCAGCGAAGAAGAGGAACACCGACCTGGCATTCCTGATGGGGGCGGACATGTCGACGATGGACGATCAGGTCAAGGCGTGGTACGTGGCGGAGCATGGCCTCATCTTGAACTAGATGTCGTCGACGGCCGCGCAACTCCCATGCCAACCCCAAGGCCGAGCGAGGATGCCTCCACGACGCCCAGCACAGAAGCTGCGCCGATGCCGACCAGCCCCCGCACGCCGACTCCCTCCAGTCCGGCGCCGTAGGACGGCGCCGCAGATTGATGCATTGCCTACGCGTCCTTCCTTTTAAATGCCGAACTTTTGAGTTATTGATCGCTGAACTGTGGCATGGTGATCGCCGGACTTGTGGCGCTTTTTTTGGTAGCGGGAAATGACAAGTTCGAATTTATAACTACTTTGGGGGCGGGACCTAAGGGCGTGCCTGGGAACTAGATTGCCCCCAGGGCCAAAAAAGCGCCGGCCGAAGGGCCAAATTAGCACCGGCCAGTGCGCTGGGGGCCGAATGAAGTGGAGATGCTCTAAAGCACGCACAGACGGCCCACCGTGGTCATAAAGTCTTGACCCCTCCACCTCCCGCTGCTTCCTGCCACTGTTCACGCTATAAATAAGCCCGTCCATCACCGCCTTCCCTGTCGTCTCCCATCCAGCTCCCGTCGCGTCCCACGCCCAGTTCAACTTTCGCTGGAGCACAGCGTACCCAAGCTCCACCATCTTTTGCTTCCGCTGGAGCAGAGCCTTGGCTCGGCGTCATCGCCGTTTCAGCCGCCGTGCTCGTGCCGCGGCATCCGGAAGTTGTGCGCGTGGTAGCTCGCTCGAGCAGCGTCATGGGCAGGCTGGGGTCGAAGAGGAGGGTGGGGGAGGAGGCGGAGTTGGAGGCGGTCGAGGAGGAGAAGGAGTACGAGGTGGAGGAGGTGCACGACCGGCTCCAATCGTCGCGGAACAGCCGCCTCGCGCTCTTCGGCTTCGACCTCCGGCTTGGCCCGCGCCGCCGGCGCCCCCCTCGCCGCCCCGCCGTCGACGGCGAGGATGGGTTCTTCCACGACCACATCGTCCTCCCCGACAACAAGTACGTGGCAGCAGCAACACACGCCCGCCTCCCTCCCCGGCCCGAAGGGGTGCAGTACACTCGACAGACGATTTCACTCAGATATCCCAATTCCACTCGACCATAACTATTTCACTCGACCATACAAGAATTCACTCGGAGTACAGAATACCTAGAGTCTCCCCAGGATGGCAACGGTCAGGCATTCACTCAGTCGTCATAAAGACCATTTACTACGGGCGTTACCAGTAACGTCCAAGACTTAACTCTCATTGAACCCTTGTGTAACTGAGGGCAGCAAGGGGTCGGCGCACTCTATATAAGCCACCCCTCCCCTCTGGCACAAGGGTTTGCATCCCATGTAACTATTCCATACTCCAATCGACAAGCCTCCGCGGCACCAACACGTAGGGCTGTTACCTCCTCCGAGAAGGGCTTGAACTCGTAAATGTGTGTGTACAACCTCGCCGTAGCTAGGACACTTGCCTCTCCTACGTACCCCCTACTTCTACTGTCAGACTCGTTCCCACGACAATCACCAAACTGAAAAGGAATGGCCTCCCTCCTGATGCTCATTTCCTGGGAATTATGGAAGGAGAGGAATGCTAGGGTCATCTGGAACGCCTCCACCCCTTCGACGATCATTGTGGACAAGGTCCTAGAGGAGGCAAGGCTGTTGGCATGGCCGGGTGCCATGGGCTTGGATGTCATTTTAACTTGCGAATAATTGCTCTATTTTGCCACTGTGTGGCTGCTGTGATCTTATGAAAACCTTCCTTCTTAATTAATGAAATGGCAAAAAAATTGCATTGTTTAAAAAAATAAACACAGCAATGAAACCAAGATAGTTTTTGGTCACAGCATTTCATTCCCTGAAATATAGTTTATAGCTGCCGTCACGATGTAACGCACAAAATATTCTACATCCATCACTTTCCTAGGCCATTTTCTCTTTCAATGATAACCCAAGGCCATTGTTTCACCAGCGAACAGTGCAGAGTAATCCATTTCTCTATCTTTTCGAGCAGTTTTTTTTAGAAAAGGAGGACGACCCCTGACCTCTGCACCTGGACGATGCATACGGCCATTTTATTAATTATTGACACAAGATCTTACAGAGTCATACAACAATAAGCCTAAAGCCATCAACTAAGCAACATCTGTCGCTATCCCTATCCAGTTGATGTAGGGGCGCTGAAAGTCTGGGCCTAATACTAAACAGACATCGCAGCCAAACCTAACATCTAAGACTTGAGGTCCCAACCAGGACGCCTGCCGGGTATGGGCACCCACCAGTCCGGCGCGCTTCTCAAGCAGGACGTCTGCCGGGTATGAGGCCGCCGCAGCCACCTGCCACCAATCCATCTTCAGAGCTGTACTGCTGCATCAACCTTGCCCGGTCTAGCTGCCGCCGACGCCACCACGACGCCAGGCAGCGTCACCCTCCTGCGCGAGTCCATCTCCGCACATCAGGCGCCGAGTCTCCACTGCGCCAGGCCGCCGAGATCCGCCATCATCAATGGACTATATGAATCACCGCTCCTCCTCTTGTCCCCTCCAACCAGTACTTGCTCCAAAACGATGCCCCCATGAGGGAGAACGATACCGAAGGCACCGTCATCGTCCGATCCGGTAGACCCAGATCTAGGGTTTCCCTCGGAGCTTCCCAATCAGGTTGATGTGACCTGCAACGACGATGCCTCCAGAAGGGAACGACGTCTGAGACGCCGCCATCGTCCGCCAAGACCGCAGTCAGGCGCGATTTTCACCGGAAGCCACGTCTTCCCGACCTCGCGGCTGGCTGGAACCGAGCGAAACCTCGCCACAAAGACGTATGTCGCCGTCGGTACTCCGACGGAGATCCGGCATCTCCTCACCGGTCCCTCCACGCGCCGCCGGTCGGCGGAAGGCCTCCACGCGACGGATCCAAACGGGGCGTTGGATCCGCAGTGACCGCCGTCACCATCACGACTAGGACAACCCACCCCGCCAGATGGAACGCTGCCACCGCCGCCATCCATGCAGGGCCGCCGCTCCGCCGGTGATGGTGCTCCGGCCCCCGCCGCACAGCCCGGATTTGCCGTCCCAGCCGCTGCCGTTGGATCGCACGAGAGGAGCCGCCCCCGCCGCCTCAGATGGGATCCGCCGCATCCACCCGCCCAGAAACCTTCGGCACCGGGCCCGCCGCCACCGCGGCCCACGCCGGCGGCAGCGGCGGCAGGAGGAGGCGGCAAGAGAGTGCTGGCGGTGCTAGGGTTTCGGGGCCCCTGGCGCCGCCCGGGGAGGCGACGCGAGGGGGAGCGCATCTTTAATTAAGAAAGAGTTTGAGACCAGCAGTGAGTGTATTCACTCCCGACATCTAGCCAGCAGCAAACTTTACACGTCCGAAATGATTTTTAGTTTGTTTTTTCGCCATTTCATGGTGGTCTTGCCCGTCCGGGAATGGATGGAATCGCCGGCCGCGGCCGTCGCCCGCCCGTGGCAACACACGCACAGACGGCCCACCGCGGTCATAAAGTTTTGACCCCTCCACCTCCCGCTGCCGCCTGCCACTGTTCACTCTATAAATAAGCCCGTTCATCGCCGCCTTCCCTCAGCCCGCCTCCCGTCCAGCCCCACGCACCCAGCTCGGCTTTCGAAACGTACCGAAGCTCCACCATCCTCTGTTTGCTTCCACCGTAGCGCAGCCTTGGCCCGGCATCGTCGCCGTCTCCGCCGGGAAGTCGTGCGCGCGCGCGGTAGCTCGTGAGGTGCGATGGGCAGGCTGGGGTCGAAGAGGAGGGTGGGGGAGGAGGCGGAGATGGAGGCGGTCGAGGAGGAGAAGGAGTACGAGGTGGAGGAGGTGCACGACCGGCTGCAGTCGTCGCGGAACAGCCGGCTGGCGCTCTTCGGCTCCGACCTCCGGCTCGGCCCGCGCCGCCGGCGCCCCCCTCGCCGCCCCGCCGTCGACGGCGAGGACGGGTTCTTCCACGACCACATCATCCTCCCCGACAACAAGTACGTGGCAGCAGCAACACACGCCCGCCTCCCTCCCCGGCTCTCTCCATTTTCCTTCCTGGCTTCTCGACGCTTCCGCGCGCACGCTGGCCGCCGCGCCGGCGTGTTCTGGAAGCTCGATCGGTCGTTTTGCTGTTGCTATAATCACAGACACAAGCAGTTTCTCAAAAGAAATATTATAAAAACACAGTATTCTATATTACTTTAACTGCAAAAATGGTTTTGCCATATTGTTTTCCTCGCGATTTCTGGTTTTACTTTCTCCCCATCCAAAATTTTCCGTTCCTTTCAACAGTCCGTGCATTGTTCCTGGCCGCGATTCAGTCGTTTGTTGATGAGCTCGCCAGCAGGGTGCGCCGTGAGCAGGCAAGCTTGCTTCGTCGGCAGGCAGGCAGCCACATGTAGCATAGCATGTAGGTGTAGCTACAGCTACGCCGGCGTTCACGGGATCGTGCCTGAGGGCCGTAGAAACCGGGACAACAGATTGCTTTTGCTTTACTGAACTCCTGTCGCATGAGCTTCTTCTCTCTCTTTTTTTGTTGTTGCGCAAAGCATGATTTTGAACTAAGACACTTATTTTGGATTGGAGGGAGTAGTTTTTTATTTTGAACATATAAGGAGAAAATGTTTTCTAGCAAGAAAAAGGTTGAAATGTTGCCCCGTGAATCTGAAAGGAAGGGAGGAAGCTAGCTGGTAGCGTCGGGATGAACAATCTTAAGAAGGAGCCGGGCCCTACGCATACTAGACTCTGGACCCCTTTCACTATCTGCTTTTTAACCTCGTGATTAGACTCTAGTACGTAGTAGTAGTACCCAAAACAGTCCAGAGACTGCTTCGTGACTTTTGTTTTTCTACCCCTCCTTTTCTTTCTCCCTTGGTTCCTTTTGCGCACGTAGAGGCAGCATGAAAAACATTGCGTGCTTTCAACCTGGGATTTGTTAAACATAGCGTGCAGGAAGAGCAGAAAACTTGTACGTACACATATTCTTTTTCTTATTTATTAGGCATTGCACATCAGTGGCAGAGGATTTGAACTGCCTTACATTAAGTGCATGCATATGTATAGCTATTATCACCATGCCTTATATTCTAGTGTGCAGAGCTCTCTGCTCTGCTTATCACAACATGACAAGTAGGCTATATATAGCTTGCACGAGCAAGCTTCCTCCTCCGCGCCAACCAGGTGTGCGGCCGCCTGGTTCTCGCCAACGCCGTGCTCCCCAAATCCCATTTCGTTACTTGGCTGACTTGGCTTGGTTCCATGGTTTGAACGGCCTAAACAACTCGTCAGGATGACCGGGTTGGTTTAGCGCCGCTAATCCGGGGGGTGAGGTAGCTGGAGTCATTATCCCGGGGGAAATATTTAACTGAATATGCCTAGAGTAGCAATCAGTTCTGCCATGTGTGGGATCTCTTGACAGCTAATCCATGGGCATGATGTGGACAGTGTTAGTTTCTGATTGGCGGTGACCTGCATAATCAGACAGAATTGGTGACATCCAGTTCGTATATAAAACGTCTTAGTACATTTGTTTACAGAGGAAGTAGCATATACCGTAAGACATTTGCAATGTCTTGCCTCCTGGATGTCTCGACTGTTTTTTTTTTTTTTTGAGAAAGTGTCGACTTGTCGTAACTGTGCGCTGACTAAAATTTTAAGTTCAGCAGGGCTACAGATTATTACAGCTGAGCGTGTACTTTCTGTGGTTATGTAAAATGGCACTACGAGTACATGAAAATTGCAAATTCTTTTCCTCAGATGATGTACTATAAAGTAAAATGGATGTTAGTGTAACAGATCTTGCTGGAGATGAGGTGTGGCTCCATGACAGACGCACCCGTCATTTAAATTTATTTCGCGCCAAGTGGTTCCGATCGACCCATTTAGTTTACTAGTATGAGTACCGTTGGATCGGTGCACAGCACAGGAGGAACCCACTCATGGCCACATCACCCACCCCTGACATGCTCATGTGGGCATCATGGAGTATGCGTGTGATCTCACCGAAGACAACTGGTTAACTCCGTGTGCACCAATCCTCAAACATAGGGCACGTTTGGCCTAATTAATGCTTTTGACCTAATTTGCAAAGGCAGTGTAGTATAGCATGTGGTTCTAGGCTTCTACAGTAGCCACTCTCTCAATCAACTTGATATTTTTCAGAGAGCAAATTGTACGACTGTCAGTCAGTAACTATGGTTAAATAAACTAAAAAATCTGTTTTGTACGATCTTTTGCTCATCCATGTTTAAACAAATCACACAGTTAATGGACATTTCACTATGGTAATAACAGGAGGGTGTCCATTTACTGATCTGTGTCCCTGCAGGTTGTATCTGTTATGGACCAAGTTCATACTGGTTTGGGCGGTGTACAGTTCCTTCTTTACGCCCTTTGAATTCGGCTTCTTCCGGGGCCTCCCCGACAAACTGTTCGTCTTGGACATAGTTGGGCAGATTGCCTTCCTCATTGATATTGTTCTCAAGTTTTTCGTGGCCTACCGCGACCCCGACACGTACCGCATCGTACGCAATCCGACCTCTATTGCCCTCCGGTAAATATTTCCCCATGTTATGCTTGAAAGTGCAACTACAATAACCGGAAATTGCCCTGCATTATTATAAACCATCCGAATCATTAAAATGGTGGATCTCAAGAATGATATGCTGGACCTCTCAATTATTTTTATATTGCTGAAATGGAAGTGCTTACCGTGTTGCCTTGTTGTACTTTAACTTTTACTTCTCTCTTAATAAAGATCGGCTACGGCCTTTCGAAATGAAAATGCTTTTCCAGAAGGGCATTGCATGTTCTACATTTAACTTTATTCTTGCAATATTATAGTAGGGCATTTGCATGTTGTACATTTAACTTTATTCTTGCAATATTATAGTAGGGCTTTTGCTTAGTCTACTTTTTGGAACATGTCATCGATAACTCAAACGTGACTTCTAACCTCTGATTTACTTGCTCACTTGATCCAGGTATTGCAAATCAAGCTTCATTTTTGATCTCCTTGGTTGCTTCCCATGGGATATTATCTACAAGGTTACCCTTTTGCTAATATTTATAATTTCACTGGTTAGTTGACATGTTGACCTTTTCTGCTCACGTTTTATGTTATGAACTGACAAAACAGGCTTGTGGCAGTAAAGAAGAAGTAAGATACCTATTGTGGATCCGTTTAACACGAGCTCTGAAGGTAATAGAATTCTTCAGGGATTTGGAGAAGGATATCCGCGTGAATTATCTGTTCACAAGGATAGTGAAACTCATAGTTGTGGAGCTCTACTGCACGCACACAGCAGCCTGTATCTTCTATTACCTGGCCACAACTCTACCCGAGTCAATGGAAGGAAATACATGGATAGGGAGTTTGAAGTTGGGAGAGTACAGCTATGATCATTTCAGGGAGCTTGATCTTATCAAGCTTTATACCACCTCACTGTACTTTGCAATCGTCACCATGGCGACTGTTGGTAAGTTTAAGTCTCATGCGTCAAAGTTTTCAGAAACTTGGAATGTGTTCCGCATCCTGAAGTGCTGAGACCTTTTCCCCCTGCAGGTTATGGTGACATTCATGCTGTAAATGTCAGGGAAATGATATTTGTCATGATCTATGTCTCCTTTGATATGATTCTTGGAGCTTACCTCATTGGTAACATGACTGCGCTTATTGTCAAAGGCTCGAGAACCGAGCGATTTAGGGACAAAATGAAAGAAGTCATTAGGTATATGAACAGAAATAAACTTGGGAAAGAGATAAGGGAACAGATCAAGGGGCATCTGAGGTTGCAGTACGAGAGCAGCTACACTGAAGCTTCTGTACTTCAGGATATCCCTATTTCAATTCGTGCAAAGGTAATGAGCTATATTTTGGATCTCTTCCTATCCTTCTGTGATATTGTTCTAACTTCTGAGGCTCTGATGCTAATGCTTCGCAAGTATTTATATCTTTACATGGAGTATCAATTGTGTTCTTCTCTGTAGTGATTGATGGTAAATGTTATTGTGTCTGCAGATTTCTCAAACACTGTACAAGCCATATGTTGAGAGCACTCCACTGTTCAAAGGCTGCTCGGCAGAATTCATTCAACAGATTGTAAGTATTCCTTTCTCAGCCAAAATTATGTATGCTGATATATTGTACTCCCTCTGTCCCAAACTAAGTGTCTCAACTTTATACTAACTTTGGTACAAAAGTTGTACTAAGGTCAAGACACTTATTTTGGGACGGAGGGAGTATAAAATATAGTTTGAAAATATCGGGAAGATCTCTCTAACGTGTTCTTGCTCATGGCAGGTCATCAGACTCCAAGAAGAGTTCTTCCTACCAGGAGAGGTTATTTTGGAGCAAGGCAGTGCAGTTGATCAGATATACTTTGTCTGTCATGGTGCACTGGTGAGTTCAGGCCTAGTGATAGTTGCCCAATTCTTGCATACATTTAGTAACCAGACAGGTTTGCTTATGGAGTTCCTTTTGGACCAAACTAGCACTTACTGTACAATTCCTATGCCGTTCAGGAAGGTGTTGGCATCGGCGAAGACGGTCAAGAGGAGACTATTTTGATGTTGGAGCCCGAGAGTTCTTTCGGAGAAATCGCTATCCTCTGCAACATTCCACAGCCATACAGTGTTCGTGTTTGCGAACTTTGCAGGCTCTTGCGGCTTGATAAGCAGTCATTCACAAACATACTGGAGATCTATTTCGTCGACGGAAGGAAAATTTTGAGCAATCTCACAGATGTACGCAGAGCAAACAATTATCATAACAACCACTGCTTTATCAGTTACATGACAATAGATTATTTTTTTACTGATGTGCTGCCTGCCTGCTTCTGACTGCAGAACAATGAATATGGCGGTCGGGTCAAACAAATAGAATCAGATATCACATTCCACATAGGGAAGCAAGAGGCAGAGCTGACCTTAAGAGTAAATAGTGCCGCCTTTTATGGTGACCTTAATCAGCTCAAGGGTTTGATCCGAGCAGGAGCCGATCCAAAGAACACGGATTACGATGGGCGATCTCCTTTGGTACGGACTGCTTAGAATCAAGAATGTTGTACCTTATATATGCTAACTAATGTATGTCTCATGTAACCATTCATCTTCTTCACAGCATCTTGCAGCTTCCAAAGGGTACGAAGACGTTGCGCAGTTCCTCATCCACGAAGGGGCTGATATCGATCTTGCCGGTATGCAGTATGCTCACTCAGTTTAATGCCATCTTTGCTGTCATTTCCAGGTTTCAGCATGTCATGTAGTGTGCAACCCTCTGACTGACCTCACATCTTTGTGCACTTCCAAACCAGATAAATTTGGGAACACGCCACTGCTGGAGGCAGTGAAGCAGGGGCATGACCGGGTGGCCACGCTGCTCTTCGGCAGAGGAGCCAAGCTGAACCTCGAGAACGCCGGCAGCCACCTCTGCATGGCGGTGTCGAAGGGGGACTCCGATTTCGTTCGGAGGGCTCTGGCCTACGGCGCTGACCCAGACTCGAAAGACTACGACCACCGCAGTCCTCTCCACATAGCCGCCGCAGATGGCCTGTACATGATGGCCAAGATGCTGGTAGACGCAGGCGCAAGCGTGTTCGCAACTGACAGGTACTGGCCACCATCAAGCTTGAAACCACCATTTCTGCTGTCTGCAACTTTGTAGGTATGCTTGAGCTTGACAGTGCCATGTGTATGCAGGTGGGGCACTACTCCGCTGGACGAAGGGCGCAAGTCGGGCAGCAAGCCGCTCATGATGCTGCTGGAGCAGGCGAAAGCCGACGAGCTGTCCAAGTTCCCCGCCCGCGGTGAAGAAGTCAGAGGCAAGTTCAGAAGCTCATGACCTCTGTCAGACAAACCACCACTTGCGCAACGTTCATTTCTGAACTCTGCAAAATTTCTCCTGATCACAGATAGAATGCACCCACGACGATGCTCCGTGTTCCCCAGCCATCCATGGGACGATGGCGCCGAGCGAAGAGAGGGGGTGACGCTGTGGATTCCACACACGATCGACGGGCTCATC
Organism: Triticum aestivum; assembly: GCF_018294505.1. Lineage (NCBI taxonomy): Eukaryota > Viridiplantae > Streptophyta > Magnoliopsida > Poales > Poaceae > Triticum > Triticum aestivum. Next base: position 163,379,041 of record NC_057814.1, on the reverse strand, counting down.
AGGTCGGCACAGGAGAAGCTGGGACTGTCCGGCTCAGGCCTGCGCCTGCTCGGCGAGGACGGCGCGAGGGTGCAGGAGGTCGACATGGTCCATGATGGCCAGAAGCTCTATCTGGTCGGAGGCGATGACGGCGTGGGGCAGAGCGAGTAGAAGGCGCGCCTTGGAGCGGAATAAGAAGGATAGTCATGTTCTTCCAGCAAAATTTTGCTGATCTCTTTTTCCTACCAGGTATTTATGTAGTGTAGGATTAGCCTCCCATGATTTGCGAGCTTTTTTCGCGTGCCGATTGTTGTACCCACAGGTAGATAAGAAAGAAGGCGAGCCCTTTCTCCACGATGTACAGATTGTGATGATGGAAATGAGATGTAAATGGAAATGAAATGTGCCAAACAAAGTCCACTTGGAAGTGTGAGAAATTCTTCTGTGCTCTCAAGAGAACCCCCGTGTTAGCTAGCATTTTCGAAGAACACTTTATGGAGATTCTTTGGAACTGTGGATACACATCAAAGAAATTTGCTCAACTGTGATTTTGAATAGGGACAGAGATAGAATTTTCTGGACTCTAGATAAAAAGGGGATTTACACTGTTAAATCATACTACTACAGGTTCCTGATTGAAAATGGGGCGAAATACCCACAAAAATTCCTGTGGAAGACTAAGATGCCACCCAGGGTGAAAGTTTTTTTATGGTTGGTTTTGCGCAATAGCATTTTGACTAGAGATAATTTGCTTCGTAGAGGGAGGACAGGAGATAAGAGTTGCCCCTTCTGTATGCAGAATGAGAGCGTAGATCATTTGTTTCTGAAATGTTCCATGGTGAAAATGCGCTTTTGACTTGAAACAGGTACCTGACCCTATACAAGACCTGTTTGGGTCTGGCTGAAACAGTTGGATAAAAATGAAAAATCTCTGGTGACTGTGGAGATCGTAGCAGTTTTCTGGCCCATTTGGAAAGTGAGAAATCGTGTAGTTATTGACCCTTGTACACATGTTAACGTGAAGGTTAAAATGTTGCATGATTGGCTCATTTAGCAGATAACCCAAAAAGACGAAGAATAATGATGGAGGGTGTAAGGAAGAGTTGAGCAGATTTCAGGAGAAATTTTCAGAGCAACCATGGGGTGGAGGGTGACGCACGGAATCACTGCTGCATGACCTTTTGCTGGTTCTGGCTTTGGAACAATTCCCTGTCTTGCTCCTGCTCCATTATCGCCTTTCTCCCTGTTTTAGTTGAACTTGTCTTTCAGATCTAGACTATGTGTTAGATATTTTGTGATGATTGTTCCTTTGTTCTGGAGAGCCCGGTTTGTGGGATTTCTCGGAATGTTTTGCGTCTGTGTGTGCTCTAGACCTACTTCCTTTCGCGGGCTGGGAGGTTGCATTCTTGAGGAGGAGGGGTTGGGGGTGCGGGGGTGCCTGGCTCCTTACATCGTCTTCAGGAGTGCGCGTCGTGGGATATGCTGATGTGGTGTACGTCGGCAGTGTTATCTGTAATCGGTCTGGTAGTATGTAAGACTTGTGATTTCTGGTAACGAAAATCGAAGAGGAGACTCTCTTTATAAAAATAAAAAAATAAAAATCCTTCCCTTCCTCTCTATGTGCTTTGTGCAGCACGCGTTTGGACAATCCTCTGGACAGTGCTTGACAGCAGAGGTGATGGGCATGAAAGATCCGGATCAAGGAAATCGGTGATAATACCAGCGATTTGGACTGGTCTCTATGACTCTATCCAACGTCCACTGAAACTAGCCGGTGCTGCAGGGACAACTCGATCGAGCTCATCGGTCAGTAGTCGCCACTCACTAGTCGTAACCGATGCGGCCGGTCGGAATGGCGACGCCTCAAGCCTAAGCAGCTAGCGCCGTCGCTGTGCAGTCCCTTCTGGCCGACTGACGTCAGGCGCCTCGTGCCGACCTGAGGGAGGCCGTCGTGTCCTCGGCAGCCCGTGCCACGTCTCACCGTCGCCACTATAAAGCCAGTAGCCTTCTCCTCCCAGCTCAACTTTTTTTCCTTCGAGCCATCGGCACCCAGCTCAACTTCAGGATCCAAGCTCCACCGACCACCGCCACCTTTCGGCTGCCACTGCCCGCCGCACTGCGCGTGGGGAGGCGGTTGCCGCCGCGGCGTGCGGCCGTGCTAGCTCGTGCCGATGGTGAGGGGGGCGAGGTCGAGGAGGCCGCCGGCGGGGGAGGAGGACGCGGAGAAGGAGTACGAGGTGGACGTGGAGCCCGACCGGTGGAAGTCGTCGTCGCGGAACAGCCGGCTGGAGCTCATGGGCCGCCTCCCCCCGCTCCGCCGCCTCAGCCGCATCCCGGGAGCCGACGCCGACGCCGAGGGCGGGTTCCTCCGCGGCCTCGTCATCCACCCCGACAACAAGTACGTATCGTATCGCTGCCATAAAGACACGTCCACCTTCCTCTGCGGCCATACGTATTAGCAGCGAGTGCAATAAGCACAAACTGAATAAACTGCTAGCGTACTTCACACTGTTGCCATTTCTGAAACCTGAGTTTGGTGTGGTTAATTTCTGAGTTAGAGCTGCAGTGTTTGCAAGGCAGCTGCGCTTACATGATGCTTCTACTGATGGGTGATGGCTAACTGCAATATGAAATATAATCTCCCCTCAAAACAAATATAATCAGGAAAACAGATAAAATGGATGATGATTTTTCAAAAAAAAAAAGCTAACCATCCTTTACAAGAAAAATAGAGGGTGGAAGCATGTGACATACTGACTTGGCCTTGCCTTGTTGATCAGTGGAAGATGGAACAGATAATGAAATCGAACAATGTCTTTAAAACAAAAGGGAGAACAGCTTCGATCTGATTGCACGCCCATGCATATGCATATTACTGCCCTCGACCATTTCATTGTTTTTGTCTTCTAAACAAAATACCAAGAACACATGCACGGGCGTATTCACGCGGCGCTTCTCAAAATTGGAGTCCTGGAACATCAAGGTTGAAGAAACCAATAGCGCCTCGCTGTGGACAGGTACATCTCCTAGCACTGGAGGAACAATCCATCATACTGCTGAAAGAAAAATACACCTTGGTGAGACACATCGCCACAATGCTTGGTTCTCGACCAGTTCACCGTTTGCTTCTCTCTTTCCTACATAAATAAATACTCAAAACAAGCCAGAAATCGCCACGTCTATCATCATCTCCACTTTCTTTTTCTCATGAGCAAGCATCAACGTATTTTAATATGCCATCCAACCTGGGATACTTTTTGACATGTTACATCAACAGATGAACATGTGGTCTAACAACCTGCATGCTCATGTAGCTGTTACGCAGCAACACAATATATAATGGTAGAACCCCATCTGCTTACGACGATATGTCAACTAAACTTAAACTAATAAGCTAACACCAGTAACTTGCCTCCACAATGCCAACCAGGTGTATGGCTACTGCAGTTCAGAGGGTTTTTTTATGATGTCGCTCTGCACTCCAAATTTTATTTGGGTACCTGACGGTTTAGATTGCTGGCTTCGAGGGCCTAAACTACCAGGCTGGCAGCCGCTAATTTGGGTGTAGTTAACGTAATTTTCTTGAGGAATATTTAAGCTGTTGCGTAGGCCCTGAAGAGTAGATCAAAATGTAAAACATTCAGCATGACTTTGCTTCTTAGTCCTGCCCCTGGTGATTGTGGCAGATTTTGTTGGAGATAAACTCTGCTGTGCGCAGCAATGCTTAAACAGAGGGCTAGCGACTTCACTTTCACCTAGTTAAGAAAAGCTGTGTGTGTGTGTGTGGCTCTTGCTAATTTGACAACCAAAATCAAACTTCACAGCCAACAAATTACACGGCTGTAAATTAACAAATTAAAGTTCAATGTTTTGTAAGGTTGGAACCTTCGAGAATGTTGCTGTCTTGGTACTCTGACTGCTCATCCATATATTAAAACAAATGCTAGAATCCACTCTTTTGACATAAGCCATGTTAAAGGAATAACTGGTGTGCTAATTAATTGATTTGTGTCCTGCAGGTTGTACCGGTCATGGACTAGGTTCATAGTGGGTTGGGCAGTGTACAGTTCTTTCCTTACGCCCTTCGAATTTGCATTCTTCATGGGGCTCCCTAGGAAGTTGTTCTTCTTGGACATAGTTGGTCAGGTTGCCTTCCTTATTGATATTGTCCTGAAGTTTCTTGTGGCCTACCGTGACCCAGACACATACCGCATCGTATACAACCCAACCTCTATTGCCCTCCGGTAATATTCGCTTACCCCATGCTTTAACAGTACAACAAGAATAACTGGAAGTTGCGCTGCATTATTACCTTATATTGGCATTGATATCCTTCGATTAATTCCACCAGCTTGTACTTTGTGAAATATGTTATTTGGTAACTCAAATGTGGACGTAAGCATGATTTATGTGCTCTATACACCCAGATATTGCAAATCAAGCTTCATTTTCGATCTCCTTGGTTGCTTCCCATGGGATGCTATCTATAAGGTAACGCACAATTTATAATGTCTCAATGTTAGCCTGTGTATGCTCTTGTTTTCATATGATGAACTGCATACAGGTTTCTGGGCATAAAGAACTAAGATACCTACTGTGGATTCGCTTAACACGAGTGCTGAAGGTCAGAGAATTCTTCACGGATTTGGAAAAGGACATCCGTGTGAATTACCTGTTCACAAGAATAGTGAAACTCATAGTTGTGGAGCTCTATTGTACACACACGGCAGCCTGTATCTTCTATTACCTGGCAACAACGCTTCCTGAATCAATGGAAGGGTATACGTGGATCGGGAGTTTGCAGCTAGGAGACTATAGCTATTCCCATTTCAGGGAGATCGATCTTGCCACGCGTTATGTTACATCAATGTACTTTGCCGTCGTCACCATGACAACTGTTGGTAAGTTTTGGTTTGATGTTTCAACAAATAGTTTCTCTTTCCATGATTACTTTTTAAAAACTTGGCCTAGTATTTTAAATTGATGATATGGTATTCTTTTTTCCTCTGCAGGTTACGGTGACATTCATGCTGTAAATGTTAGGGAAATGATATTTGTCATGATTTATGTTTCCTTTGATATGGTTCTTGGAGCTTACCTTATCGGTAACATGACTGCAATGATTGTGAAAGGCTCGGCAACCGAGCGATTCAGGGATAAAATGAAAGAAGTTATCAGGTATATGAACAGAAATAGACTTGGAAAGGACATCAGAGAGCAGATCAAGGGACATTTGAGGTTGCAGTATGAGAGCAGCTGCACTGAAGCCTCTGTACTTCGGGATATTCCTGTTTCTATTCGTGCAAAGGTGATGACAGTTATAATTTGGAGATCTTGTCATTCTTCTGTGATGTAGTTCTCTACAATAGTCAGCTTGCAGTTGGAAGTCTTGTGTCTTCAACACGGCACATCAAATATGCTCTTGTCTGTTGTGAGTCTCTGACTGATGATATATTTTGTATTTGCAGATTTCGCAAACACTGTACATGCCATACATTGAAAAGACACCATTGTTCAAAGGATGTTCGGAAGAATTCCTTCAACAGATTGTGCGTGCTATTTTCATTCTGACAAATTATGCATGTTGATCTGGTGTATAAATTTGAAGATATTCCCAAGATTTTTCTAATGCGTCTTTCCTCCTTGCAGGTGATTAGGCTGCAAGAGGAGTTCTTCTTACCAGAAGAAGTTATTTTGGAGCAAGGGAGTGCGGTTGACCAGTTATACTTCGTCTGTCAGGGTGCACTGGTTAGTCCAATCCTTAAAAAATGATCAAAGCCTAAACCAAATTGGTTAATTATCGAATCTTTTCGTTTTCATATGTTTTTACTATTGTGTGCATTTCCGTAATATACTGGTTATCGTTAAATTCCTTCTGGTGGTTCCACATTTTTATATCTAAGAGTGTGACTTCTCTAAGCAGGGATGCAAATCTCAGAGCATGAACTCCAATGAATACTAACGGGGTATAGCTACAGAGTGTACACAATCCACACATATATTACCCAGAAATTTTCAGTGATATATATCTTATGCCGTTGTATATACTCTTGATATTAATGTTGTATTCACATATTTTTCGCACCACCTGTTTATCTTTGTATTTATAAATGTACTGTCGATTGTGACAGAAGTTCTCTAAGTACCACTGTATCATAATGTACATGCACCACAACTAAGTTGTTCTTTTCGGGTACATTTCTAATGCCACAAATTGTGTCCCAAGCTAATGGGTGCAGCCATGCTTAGCTGAAACTTGACCTTACAACTACTAGTTATTATCCATCTTAGTCGACATATATTCTTCCATTCAGGAAGGTGTTGGCATTGGCGAAGATGGTCAAGAGACTATTCTAATGTTGGAGCAAGGGAATTCTTTTGGAGAAATTGCTATTCTCTGCAACATTCCACAGCCCTACACTGTTCGTGTTTGCGAACTTTGCAGGCTCTTACGGTTGGATAAGGAGTCCTTCGCACACATATTGGAGATTTATTTTGCTGATGGAAGAAAACTTTTGAGCAATCTTACCGAGGTAAACAGTAGAAACCACCAACATACCATTAATTATTTCATCAAATTCCAGTATTCATGGATACTGCATCTTTTTTCTTGATGTGCTATTTCCGACTGCAGAGTAACGAATATGGCAAACGGGTTAAACACGTAGAATCAGATATCACATTCCACATAGGGAAGCAAGAGGAAGAGCTTACCTTAAGAGTGAATAATGCCGCTTTTTATGGTGACCTTCATCAGTTGACTGGCTTAATCCGAGCTGGAGCCAATCCAAAGAACACTGATTACGATGGGCGGTCTCCTTTGGTACGAATTCTAAGACTTGGTTATATGGTTCTTATCTAATTCAAAATGTTGCGCCCTCCATGATAAATATTGCATGCCTGATGTAACAAGCATCTTCGTTGCAGCATCTTGCAGCTTCCAAAGGGTATGAAGATGTTGTGCACTTCCTTATCCATGAAGGGACTGATATCAATCTGACTGGTATGCTCACTCGTCAAAATGCATCCCTGCAGCAATTTTCCAGCTTCTTGCATATACACTTGTATAGTTATTATGTGATCACACATTTTTATGCACTTAATCTTTGCTTGATAACAGATAAATTTGGGAACACACCCTTACTAGAGGCGGTGAAGCAGGGGCATGAACGAGTGGCCACATTACTCTTCAGCAAAGGAGCCAAGCTGAACCTCGAGAATGCCGGTAGCCATCTCTGCATAGCAGTATCGAAGGGAGACTCTGATTTCATTCGGGGGGCTCTAGCTTATGGTTCGGATCCAGACTCGAAAGACTACGACCACCGCACTCCTCTCCATATAGCAGCTGCAGAGGGCTTTTATATTATGGCAAAGTTGCTGGTAGACGCTGGCGCAAGTGTGCTTGCAACAGACAGGTACCACCAAACAATACTTCATCTTTTATCTGTGCCATCAAGCTTGAAACCACTTAGAGTGTAATACTTTTGCTAAAGAAGTACTCAGTTTGTAACTTTGAAGGCATGTTTGAGCTTGACATTGCCAATTATGCAGACGCGGTACTACTCCTCTGGATGAAGGACACAAGTCCGGGAGTAAGCCACTTATAATGCTGCTTGAACAGGCGAAAGTTGACGAGCTCTCCAAGTTCCCCACACGAGGCGAAGAAGTGAGAGGCAAGTTCAGAAGCTCGCACCTCTGCGAAAATCACGTGCACATTGTTCATTTATGACAAAAAGAACTTCTGTTGGCAGATAAGATGCATACACGACGATGCTCCGTGTTCCCTTACCATCCATGGGATACTGATGCCAAGCGAAAGGAGGGGGTGATGCTGTGGATTCCTCACACTATCAATGAACTCATCAGGTCAGCCCAAGAGAAGCTGGGTTTGTCCAGCTCATGCCTGCGCTTGCTCTGTCAGGATGGCGCGACGGTCCAGGATGTGGACATGGTCAATGACGGGCAGAAGCTCTATCTGGTTGGAGACAAGGACATGGGTGACAGCGAGTAGAAGGTGCGCCAATCGCTGAAATGAATAATCATATTGTGTTGCATCAAAATTTGCTTTTTTTTTTGGGGGTCAGGTATTTCTGAAAGAGTAGCCTATTTCCCCCCTACCTTTTCTGGTATGCTGGCTGGGTGCTGTGCTGTACATATATATATAAACAAGAGAACGGCTGGACTGATTCTCGATGTTGTGCAAATTATAGTTGAATGGAAATAAAATGTGGAGCTGAAATGAATTGTGCATCAAGATGTCCACAAATTGGTTCCACTCTAAAGTTGAGCTAGTGTTTTGTACTACAATGAGTAAGTGGCAGGACCAAAATATTTTCAGTTAAAATGTAAAATTGAAGACGGATGTGGATGAAGATCTCCACAAAAGAAGGGAAATGTTTATTGTGCACAATTAAGAGAAGAGGGCCATGGAGCGTACAAGAGCAATGTTGGGCATGGAACAAAGGCTGCTGCTGTAGTTACCGTGTGTGTGTGCGGCGCACTTGACTGTCAGGAAATTTGAGCTGGTTCTCCGTTGTTTCTGCGGAACTTCCCCTTTGCTGCTGCTCTTTGGGAACTAGAATGTCTCGTTAGATCTGCACTATCTTGTCATAGCTGCTCATTCTCTGGCTATCTATGTAGTTGAACTGACTCCAATTCCCTGTCCGTGGCACCATATACCTGTCATGTTCATTCAAACCCCAGTTTTTTAGCTCTGGTACGACTTAACTTGTAGCTCCATCACTGCGTTATTATTTGCATGTATGAATAGTAGGCAGGCTCTCTTCTCTGTGTAAAGTCCACAATCATGAACTTGCAGATGTCTGACTTTTCCCTGAATGATGGACCATCACTGTCCAAATATGCAGTTCGGCAGTATATTAGCCTCCTCAGCTGATCTAAATAAACCTTGGGGAGTTTGCTCTGGAAACAGAACAATACTAGTACATCGTTGCTGATAAAATTTTAGTAGGCGTATGTGTAAATATAGAGGGCTGGGAACATGTGCTGCTGAGTTCGCAGGGCAGGATTATTGCAGCTTCCCCTCTGCTGCTGCTGCTGCTGCGTTGTCTCCTGATCATCCCCAGGTAGGCGGCGATCTCTTCGTTATCCACGCCACCGTCAAGGACACGCCGTCACCCTGTGCACAACAGTAGCCGGCTCAGCCAACGCACTTCACGTGAAACTCAAAAACTGAGCCAAAATGTGAAGCAGTATGCATATTCGCTTAACAGCCAGATCTGAAGATGGGGGTGCCATCAGTGCAGTATTGTTCATTTGCTCAACAGAAGCAATCAAACTATGGAGATCCACTTGGCTGGAAAAACAACCCATGCATGCTAGCAAGATAAAGAGAATGTTCTCTAGGTACAACTTCCCTTCATTGATTAATCATGATAACTTCATGAAATATTTTTACATAGTTACACACCATCATACTACAAGTTTTGTAGTGTGCCCCAAAAAAAGAACGATAGAAGTATTTCACTCTTCTTTGCAGATTCATAAATAAATACACAGATGCAACAATCAAACGTGCCATACTTGCAGGATATCAAATATCTCGTAAACTTACTACATCAAGGCAAGGTACCGACAATAGATAGAAGACTACTTCTGAATTAAGCCTGACAAGGAGGGAGTATTTGTCAGTCAAAGGTAATTCGTTCCGAAAAACTGAACACTGCACAGGAGCCATTACCCCTGCCTAGATCAATCAACCATTATATAAAGTAAATGTATAAAGATACCTCAAGAACAATTACTTCGAGTCTTCGACAGTCCAGCTTAGCTTATGGTAGCCACCACATGTGTTGCATGTTTGTCTTGAATCTCACACAAAGAGTGAAAATGTCACGAAATTTCATACTGGTCTTGTTCATGTAAATCTGAATCTAGCCGGCACTTCCCCTCTGCAAGCTGCTGCATAGTCTTTGGCGAGCTGCGGTGCAGCTTTCTTGTGAGGGCATATGAACTTCTCCATGAATACCTTCTCGCGCAGCACGACTGCAGCATAGTAGTCTCGTCCATGATCTAGCAATCCATTTTCCTTAAGAAACTTTACAGCATAGTACCGGGGCCTTAGCCGGCCCTCTAGGCTGTAAGTGAGCAATGTCAACCGATGAGCCACGTATGCCGGTTCCAACCCAACTTCAGAGACCAGGAACCCGGACTTCCTCTGCAGCAGGTCCTTGGACAACGTCAGCACCATTGGAGCTTTGCAAACAGCAATGCGCACCTCAGCATCCGACCACCTGAACATGTTCTTCAAGTGGTCCACTTTGGCTGTGATCTTCTCCTCGCCGTAGAATGCGACCTGCAGTGCTTGCCTGAACATCCCGGAACCCCGAGGCACGCCTATACCTTCAGCACATGCAACCATTGCCTGGAGACGCTCCAGGTTGGTGCTAAGCAACCATGGCGCGCAGGTGCACAGCTTGGCAATATCGCAAGGATCGAGCCCGCACTCCTCCAGGAACGCGACGTTGGGCTTGATCACAAGCTCAAGGTCGGACGAGAGAAGGCAGGAGCCATACTTGAGCGCCCGGAAGAGCTTCTCGGCGGAGCCGAAGAGGTGCAGGTAGTATTGTAGGCTGGAGACGATGGATCTGCAACGGAACTGGGCGCCGCCGAGCGAGACGAGGCGCGCGATCTCAGGACGCGAGAGACCGAGGCCGGTGAGCCCGACGACGACGGGGGCTAGGGTCCTCTCCACGCCGGCGCAGAGGAACTTGGGGTCCTTGGCGACGAGGGCGGCGACGTGAGCGCTGGAGAGGCCGAGGCCGGCGAGGAAGGCGAGGACGGCGTCGGGATTAGAGGGGGACCTGAGGTGGTTGAGCTTGGCGGAGGCCTTGAGTGCCTGGGCCCCGGTGAGGCCGCAGGTGTCGACGAGGTAGTTCTCCACCGCGAAGCTAGGGTTCGGGGAGACGACCGGCGCGGCGGCAGAGATGAGGCGGCGGAGATGGGAGACGGGAGAGGCGGACCGAGACGAGAGGAGCTGGGTGAGGACGCAGCGCTGAAGCCGGAGCATGGCGGCGCGGCGGCGGGGGTGAGGAAACGAGCCGCCGGTTGGTGCGAGAGAGATTCGTGAAGGTGAAAGCAAACTCAGGAAGGAATTCCACGGGCCTTCTCACTCCATGAGGGAAATGGGCCTTTTCACTCCATGCGGCTCCAAATGAGCCCAACCTTTTTCTTTCTGAAAGTTCAAATCGAGCCCAACGTGTTATTAGCTTCCGGCGCCAAATTCAGGCTCCATTTGGTGCAAAGGTTGATAAAAACTATGGGAAGGGACGGGAACGTTTGGTTCCTAGGTGTATATACACCCTATATGAAAAATTAAATTAGCAATTCAACAAAAAGTCAAAAATCTGAAAATATTTTTGAAATAAACTTGACATTCTATTATACTTGTGAGAAAATTTTCACAAAAATAAAATCACCCTTTGACTTTTTTTCAAAAAAGACAAATTTTCGGTCAAAATAGTGTGAATATTGACTTATAATAGCAAATAAAACTTGTCTTTTATAATGAAGTCAATTTTTTCGTGAAATTTATGTACTAGTGCAAAACAAAATCAAGTTTAATCTAAAAATACTTTTGAACTATTTTGACTTTTTGTTTAATTATTAAAAAAATCTTCATATAGGGTGTATATACAACCAGGAACCAAAGTGTATTTCCCCCGTGGGAAGCTAGAAAACAGAGGAACCCCTGGGAATAGCCTGGTTAAACTCTGGATTAGGAGCCCGTAGGAAAATTGAAAAGATGTGTTCGGTAAAGCAAAGGAAGGCAAAGGTATCTATAGGTCCCACTAGTGTAATTCATGGTCAGGCTATGTCTCATCCATCCGTGTGATGCCTCCATCTGGCAACGATGGGGGCATAAAAAGCATGGCTATAAGAGCATATTTCTCCCTAAGTGGTTTTGGTGATTGATGACAGTGCTTTTGCGGATTAATCGTGTGCATTGAGCATTTTAGATATCTCATGTCTAGGCACAAGACGATTCGGTGCCCCTCGGAGCCTATCAAAGACGGTTGTTCTCTACGTTTCTTTTCGGTGGATTTGAGTCGTAGGAAAGCCGTACTATTAAGAAGGGCTCCGCTTCGGAAAGGTTAGGGTGGAATCAACACGTACACATCTGTTTCTTTGCACCACCTTTCCTTTGCTTCGATGGAGCACCGTCTGTTTATCCATGTCTCTGCGATATGAAGGCAGCCAAATGATAACGCTTCTGTGGCGTGCGGTAGTACTGCTCAAGGGAGCGGTAGTACCGCAGGGGCCAGCGGTAGTACCGCTCCTGGTGAGCGGTAGTACCGCTACCTCCAGCCCTGAAGCTGATACATGCGGATGTAATTTTTTACATCCTCCCTTACGCGGTAGTACCGCGATGGCTGTCCGGTACTACCGTGCCGGACTTTTGCACTAACCCAACCTCAGCGGAAGTTGTTACGGAAGTAATTTATTACGTTCGTGCATTTCCAGTGCCAGTTGATGCCTGCCTTACGGTAGTACCGCTCGTTGCCCTGTGCAACAGGCCCTGATCTGGTCACTAGCGCGCAAGCGGTAGTACCGCACCCTGCCGCGGTAGTACAGCAACCCTTTGCGGTAGAACCGCGGCAATGTGCGGTAGTACCGCGCCGCGCGGGCTGAGTGAGGGGATAACGGTTGGATCTTTTCCCCCACTGTATAAAGGGGGTCTTCTTCCCCAAGAAGACCACCTCTCCCCTTCCCAAGCTCCATTGTTGCTCAAACCTCCATTTTCGCCCGATCTCTCTCCCTAGCCAATCAAACTTGTTGATTTTCTAGGGATTGGTTGAGAAGGCCCCGATCTACACTTCCGTCAAGAGAAATTTGATTCCCCCCACTAATCCCTTGCGGATCTTGTTACTCTTGGGTGTTTGAGCACCCTAGACGGTTGAGGTCACCTCGGAGCCATATTCCATTGTGGTGAAGCTTCGTGTTGTCGTTGGGAGCCTCCAATTAAGTTGTGGAGATAGCCCCAACCTTATTTGTAAAGGTTCGGTCGCCGCCTTCAAGGGCACCAATAGTGGAATCATGTCATCTCGCATTGTGTGAGGGCATGGGGAGAATACGGTGGCCCTAGTGGCTTCTTGGGGAGCATTGTGCCTCCACACCGCTCTAACGGAGACGTACTTCCTCTCAAAGGGAAGGAACTCCGGTAACACATCCTCGTCACCACCGGCTCCACTCTAGGTTATCTCTTACCTTTACTTGTGTCTTGTGCAAGTTTTTATTGTGTTGTATCCCTTGCTTGCTTGTGTGCTTGTTGTTGTTGCATCATATAGGTTGCTCACCTAGTTGCACATCTAGACAACCTACCTTGATGCTAAGTTTAATTTGGTCAAGAAAAGCTAAAAATTGTTAGTTGCCTATTCACCCCCCCCTCTAGTCAACCATATCGATCCTTTCAATTGGTACAGAGCCTTGTCTCTTTATTAAGGACTTTACCATCTGAAGAGTATGGTTGGCACCGGAGACGAGGGGGAGGAGCACTTCAGTGTGAATCCGTCCTCGTCTACGGCCGATGGGGGATCCTCGGTCTCTCGTGAGGAGTTCAATGCGGCTACGAACACATTGAAAATCTCCATGACAGCCGAGGTTAAAGGCATGTTTAAGGAGTTTCTTGAAGGCCTTAAATTATCCACCGCACCGTTGGAAGTGGTTGATCCCGCTAACAAGGTGGCAGATGCTAACTCCAAAAAGGGGGAAGCTAGTAGTGATCAAGTTCCTTTGCCTAGTGGTAGGAGTGGGAGTGGAATCTTTGCCCATGTTGAACCTCCCCTTACCTATGGAGGACCGGTTCCCTCCATGCATATGGATCATGTTGGTCCTCATCCTAAGCTTGTGAAAAATGAGGATTTTGCCACTTGGGTGTATCGCTTTAAACGTCATTTAAATCATAGTTCTACTAATCTTTGGAGAATTATTGAGCAACGTTTCTACCCGCATGATCCAAGCAACTTCACTCCTAGAGAAGCCGCGAATCATCAATTCAACGAGTCCGCTCTCTTCATTCTCCAAGAAGCTATTCCTCCCGAAGATATTGCGCATCTCCGACCTTTCACCGTGGCCAAGGAAGCATGGGAGCATGTTGTTTCCTTATACAAGGGAAGCGCAAGCATTCAACGCTCAAACTTTGAAGTGGTACAAGATGAAGCCGATGAGTTTGCCATGATTGAAGATGAAGAACCTCGAGAGCTTTATCAAAGATTAACTACTCTCGCGGTCTCACTCCGAGATCATGGGAGCAAGGATACGGATGACAATTGGATCAAGCGCAAGTTTCTCAAGGCCATGATGCCTTACCATAAGGCCATGTCCTCCGTCATATGTCAAAGGCCGGACTACCACGCCTTGTCCTCAAGTGAAGTGTTGGATGAGTTTGTTGCAATGAGGATCTTGGACAAGACCGCCGACAATGCGGTGTTGCGTGCTCAACGATTAGAAGCCCAACCTTGCTTTGAAGGCCAAGGCTAGTGCAGAAGAAGAGGAGATTTGCCCCGAAGACACCAAATATGCCTATCATGAGCACATGGCTCTTGCTTCACGGCAATTTTGGGGGCAACAAGAAGAACGCAAGGCCCAACTTCAACAAGAACAACTCAAGTGGCACCAAGGGCAAGCAACGTGTGAGGACGTACTATAATTGTGGCAATGTGAGTCACTTTGTTGTGGATTGCCCTTACGAGAAGAGGGAAGACAATGGTGGCAAGATTATCCGAAAAGACACGGCCAAGTCTTTCCCCAACAAGAACAACTTCACCAAGAAGACTCCTCCCAAGGGGTTGGTGGCACAAGAAGAGTACAATGAGGATGATGATGTTGATGAAGATGGTGAGACGGTTTCCATGGCCTTCGTTGCCATTGCAACAACTCCACGGGTGTCCCTCTTTGATTCACCCAACGAGAACATCACCGCCAAGTGTCTCATGGCTAAAGCCACCAACAAGGTAACCCCCAACATCAAGTCTACCATCACTACTAATCCTTCCTTGACGGATTGCATTGATGAAAGTGAGGGGGCGAAGGAGGAGGGTAATGAATTTGAGTCTTTCATGAGTAAGCTCAAAGGTAAAACCAAGAAGCACTTCACTGCTCTCTTGGAACAAAGCCAATGACATGATGGAGGCTCACGAAGAGACCATCTCTAAGATGGAAGGGCATAGTCGTGACTATGCCGATGAGATATCAGATCTCTCTAATGCACTTGAGGAAGAGCGTGGTCATCGTTTGGCTCTTGAGGAGTCACACAATGATGGTCATGCTAAATTAAAGAAAGATCTTGATCATGCTCTTGTTGTCTATCGTGTGCTCAATTCCGAGAAGGCCACACTTGGGGCCATGGTAGACTCAAGGAGGAGTTTGATCTACTTGACAAGGCTCACAAGGCCTTGAAGAGTGTTCATGATAGCCTCAAAGAGTCTCATGATCAACTCCAAGTGAAGCTAACCAAGGAGAAAGCCACATTTCCTCATATGCTTTTAACTGATAAGGCAAATGCTACTAACCCATGTTGTGAGCATGTGCATCTTGTGGAGGAGAATGCCAAGTTGAAGGAGCAACTTGAGAAAGGCCTTGTGTCTTGCATACAAGGTGAGAAGAACCTCAGCGACCTTTTGAGCAATCAAAAGGAAGTTGTGGCCAAGGAGGGGATTGGGTTTGCACCCAAGTCCAAGAAGAAGAAGAATGACAAGACCAAACAACCTCCTACTCTCAAGCAAACGTTTGTGAAGTAGGGAGAGGGTACTCCTAAGGAGAAGAAGAATAATGCGAAGGGTGGTGGTGTCAAGAAGGGCAATGCCACTTCTTCTAACAAAGCCGGCGACTTTAACCCTTCTTATTGAAGGAAATATGCCCTAGAGGAAATAATAAAGTTATTATTTATTTCCTTATATCATGATAAATGTTTATTATTCATGCTAGAATTGTATTAACCGGAAACATGATACATGTGTGAATACATAGACAAACAGAGTGTCACTAGTATGCCTCTACTTGACTAGCTCGTTAATCAAATATGGTTATGTTTCCTAGCCATAGACAAAGAGTTGTCATTTGATTAACGGGACACATCATTAGGAGAATAATGTGATTGACTTGACCTATTCCGTTAGCTTAGCACTTGATCGTTTAGTATATTGCTATTGCTTTCTTCATGACTTATACATGTTCCTATGACTATGAGATTATGCAACTCCCGTTTACCGGAGGAACACTTTGTGTGCTACCAAACGTCAAAACGTAACTGGGTGATTATAAAGGTGCTCTACAGGTGTCTCCGAAGGTACTTGTTGGGTTGGCGTATTTCGAGATTAGGATTTGTCACTCCGATTGTCGGAGAGGTATCTCTGGGCCCACTCGGTAATGCACATCACTTAAGCCTTGCAAGCATTGCAACTAATGAGTTAGTTGTGGGATGATGTATTATGGAACGAGTAAAGAGACTTGCCAGTAACGAGATTGAACTAGGTATTGAGATACCGACGATCGAATCTCGGGCAAGTAACATACCGATGACAAAGGGAACAACGTATGTTGTTACGCGGTTTGACCGATAAAGATCTTCGTAGAATATGTGGGAGCTAATATGAGCATCCAGGTTCCGCTATCGGTTATTGGTCGGAGACGTGTCTGGGTCATGTCTACATAGTTCTCGAACCCGTAGGGTCCGCACGCTTAAAGTTCGATGACGGTTATATTATGAGTTTATGTGTTTTGATGTACCGAAGGTAGTTCGGAGTCCCGGATGTGATCACGGACATAACGAGGAGTCTCGAAATGGTCGAGACATGAAGATTAATATATGCACGACTATATTCGGACACCGGAATGGTTCCGGGGGTTATCGGATATATACTGGAGTACCGGGGGGTTACCGGAACCCCCCGGAGGTTATTGGGCCTCATGGGCCCAAGTGGTGGAAGAGGAGAGGCGGCCAAGGGGCAGCCGCGCGCCCCTCCCCCCAAAGTCCGAATTGGACAAGGAGGGGGGCGGCGCCCCCCTTTCCTTCCCCCCTCTCTCTCCTTCCCTCTCCTCTCCTAATCCAACATGGAAGGGGGAGTCCTACTCCCAGTGGGAGTAGGACTCCTCATGGGGCGCGCCAAGGGTGGCCGGCCCCCTCCCCCTCCTCCACTCCTTTATATACGGGGAGGGAGGCACCCCCTAGAGACACAACAATTGATCCCTTGGATCTCTTAGCCGTGTGCGGTGCCCCCCTCCACCATAATCCACCTCGGTCATATTGTAGCGGTGCTTAGGCGAATCCCTGCGTCGGTAGAACATCGTCCTCGTCACCACGCCGTCGTGCTGACGGAACTCTCCCTCAAAGCTCGGCTGGATCGGAGTTCGAGGGACGTCATTGAGTTGAACGTGTGCTGAACTCGGAGGTGCCGTGCGTTCGGTACTTGATCGATCGGATCGTGAAGACGTACGACTACATCAACCGCGTTGTGCTAACACTTCCGCTTTCGGTCTACAAGGGTACGCAGACACACTCTCCCCTCTTGTTGCTATGCATCACCATGATCTTGCGTGTGCGTAGGAATTTTTTTGAAATTACTACGTTCCCCAACAGTGGCATCTGAGCCAGGTTTTATGCGTAGATGTTATATGCACGAGTACAACACAAGTGAGTTGTGGGCGATACAAGTCATACTGCTTACCAGCATGTCATACTTTGGTTCGGCGGTATTGTTGGATGAAGCGGCCCGGACCGACATTACGCGTACGCTTACGCGAGACTGGTTTTACCGCCGTGCTATGCACACAGGTGACTAGCGGGTGTCAGTTTCTCCAACTTTAGTTGAACTGAGTGTGGCTACGCCCGGTCCTTAAGAAGGTTAAAACATCACTAACGTGACGAACTATCGTTGTGGTTTTGATGCGTAGGTAAGAACGGTTCTTGCTCAGCCCGTAGCAGCCACGTAAAAATTGCAACAACGAAGTAGAGGACGTCTAACTTGTTTTTGCAGGGCATGTTGTGATGTGGTATGGTCAAGGCATGATGCTATATTTTATTGTATGAGATGATCATGTTTTGTAACCGAGTTATCGGCAACTGGCAGGAGCCATATGGTTGTCGCTTTATTGTATGCAATGCAATCGCCTTGTAATTGCTTTACTTTATCACTAAGCGGTAGCGATAGTCGTAGAAGCAATAGTTGGCGAGACGACAACGATGCTACGATGGAGATCAAGGTGTCGCGCCGGTGACGATGGTGATCATGACAGTGCTTCGGAGATGGAGATCACAAGCACAAGATGATGATGGCCATATCATATCACTTATATTGATTGCATGTGATGTTTATCTTTTATGCATCTTATTTTGCTTTGATTGACGGTAGCATTATAAGATGATCTCTCACTAAATTTCAAGATAAAAGTGTTCTCCCTGAGTATGCACTGTTGCCAAAGTTCGTCGTGCCCAGACACCACGTGATGATCGGGTGTGATAAGCTCTACGTCCATCTACAACAGGTGCAAGCCAGTTTTGCACACGCAGAATACTCAGGTTAAACTTGACGAGCCTAGCATATGCAGATATGGCCTCGGAACACTGAGACCGAAAGGTCGAGCGTGAATCATATAGTAGATATGATCAACATAGTGATGTTCACCATTGAAAACTACTCCATTTCACGTGATGATCGGTTATGGTTTAGTTGATTTGGATCACGTGACCACTTAGATGATTAGAGGGATGTCTATCTAAGTGGGAGTTCTTAAGTAATATGATTAATTGAACTTAAATTTATCATGAACTTAGTACCTGATAGTATTTTGCATGTCTATGTTTGTTGTAGATAGATGGCTCATGCTGTTGTTCCGTTGAATTTTAATGCGTTCCTTGAGAAAGAAAAGTTGAAAGATGATGGTAGCAATTACACGGACTGGGTCCGTAACTTGAGGATTATCCTCATTGCTGCACAGAAGAATTATGTCCTGGAAGCACCGCTAGGTGCCAAACCTGCTGCAGGAGCAACACCAGATGTTATGAACGTGTGGCAGAGCAAAGCTGATGACTACTCGATAGTTCAGTGTGCCATGCTTTACGGCTTAGAACCGGGACTTCAACGACGTTTTGAACGTCATGGAGCATATGAGATGTTCCAGGAGTTGAAGTTAATATTTCAAGCAAATGCCCGGATTGAGAAATATGAAGTCTCCAATAAGTTCTACAGCTGCAAGATGGAGGAGAATAGTTATGTCAGTGAGCATATACTCAGAATGTCAGGGTATAACAATCACTTGATTCAACTGGGAGTTAATCTTCCGGATGATAGCGTCATTGACAGAATTCTTCAATCACTGCCACCAAGCTACAAGAGCTTCGTGATGAACTATAACATGCAGGGATGGATAAGACGATTTCCGAGCTCTTCGCAATGCTAAAGGCTGCGGAGGTAGAAATCAAGAAGGGGCATCAAGTGTTGATGGTCAATAAGACCACCAGTTTCAAGAAAAAGGGCAAAGGGAAGAAGAAGGGGAACTTCAAGAAGAACAGCAAACAAGTTGTTGCTCAAGAGAAGAAACCCAAGTCTGGACCTAAGCCTGAGACTGAGTGCTTCTACTGCAAGCAGACTGGTCACTGGAAGCGGAACTGCCCCAAGTATTTGGCGGATAAGAAGGATGGCAAGGTGAACAAAGGTATATGTGATATACATGTTATTGATGTGTACCTTACCAGAGCTCACAGTAGCACCTGGGTATTTGATACTGGTTCTGTTGCTAATATTTGCAACTCGAAACAGGGACTACGGATTAAGCGGACACTGGCTAAGGACGAGGTGACGATGCGCGTGGGAAACGGTTCCAAAGTCGATGTGATCGCCGTTGGCACGCTACCTCTACATCTACCTTCGGGATTAGTATTAGACCTAAATAATTGTTATTTGGTGCCACCGTTGAGCATGAACATTATATCTGGATCTTGTTTGATGCGAGATGGTTATTCATTTAAATCAGAGAATAATGGTTGTTCTATTTATATGAGTAATATCTTTTATGGTCATGCACCCTTGAAGAGTGGTCTATTTTTGATGAATCTCGATAGTAGTGATACACATATTCATAATGTTGAAGCCAAAATATGCAGAGTTGATAATGATAGTGCAACTTATTTGTGGCACTGCCGTTTGGGTCATATTGGTGTAAAGTGCATGAAGAAACTCCATACTGATGGACTTTTGGAATCACTTGATTATGAATCACTTGGTACTTCCGAACCATGCCTCATGGGTAAGATGACGAAAACACCGTTCTCTGGAACTATGGAGCGAGCAACTGATTTATTGGAGATCATACATACTGATGTATGTGGTCCAATGAATGTTGAGGCTCGCGGCGGGTATCGTTATTTTCTCACCTTCACAGATGATTTAAGCAGATATGGGTATATCTACTTAATGAAACATAAGTCTGAAACATTTGAAAAGTTCAAAGAATTTCAGAGTGAAGTTGAAAATCATCGTAATAAGAAAATAAAGTTTCTACGATCTGTCGTGGAGGAGAATATTTGAGTTACGAGTTTGGTTTACATTTGAAGCAATGCAGAATAGTTTCGCAACTCACGCCACCCAGAACACCACAACATAATGGTGTGTCCGAACGTCGTAATCGTACTTTACTAGATATGGTGCGATCTATGATGTCTCTTACTGATTTACCGCTACTGTTTTGGGGTTATGCTTTAGAGACGGCCGCATTCACGTTAAATAGGGCACCATCAAAATCCGTTGAGACGATGCCTTATGAACTATGGTTTGGCAAGAAACCAAAGTTGTCATTTCTTAAAGTTTGGGGCTGCGATGCTTATGTGAAAAAGCTTCAACCTGATAAGCTCGAACCCAAATCGGAGAAATGTGTCTTCATAGGATACCCAAAGGAAACTGTTGGGTACACCTTCTATTATAGATCCGAAGGCAAGACATTCGTTGCTAAGAATGGATCCTTTCGAGAGGAGTTTCTCTCGAAAGAAGTGAGTGGGAGGAAACTAGAACTTGATGAGGTAACAGTAC
Organism: Triticum aestivum; assembly: GCF_018294505.1. Classification (NCBI taxonomy): domain Eukaryota; kingdom Viridiplantae; phylum Streptophyta; class Magnoliopsida; order Poales; family Poaceae; genus Triticum; species Triticum aestivum. Next base: position 163,358,021 of record NC_057814.1, on the reverse strand, counting down.
CTGCTCCCTTATTGGAAAATAGTTCATCACAGAAACCGGTTCGTGTGACATCTACACCAATTAGTGAGGAAGTTAATGATGATGATCATGAAACTTCAGATCAAGTTGTTACTGAACCTCGTAGGTCAACCAGAGTAAGATCCGCACCAGAGTGGTATGATAATCCTGTTCTGGAGGGTATGTTACTAGACCATGACGAACCTACGAACTATGATGAAGCGATGGTGAGCCTAGATTCCGCAAAAATGGCTTGAGGCCATGAAATCTGAGATGGGATCCATGTATGAGAACAAAGTATGGACTTTGGTTGACTTGCCCGATGATCGGCAAGCCATCGAGAATAAATGGATCTTCAAGAAGAAGACTGACGCTGACGGTAATGTTACTGTCTATAAAGCTCGACTTGTTGCAAAAGGTTTTCGACAAGTTCAAGGGATTGACTACGATGAGACCTTCTCACCCGTAGCGATGCTTAAGTCTTTCGAATCATGTTAGCAATTGCCGCATTTTATGATTATGAAATTTGGCAAATGGATGTCAAAACTGCATTCCTGAATGGATTTCTGGAAGAAGAGTTGTATATGATGCAACCGGAAGGTTTTGTCGATCCAAAGGGAACTAACAAAGTGTGCAAGCTCCAGCGATCCATTTATGGACTGGTGCAAGCCTCTCGGAGTTGGAATAAACATTTTGATAGTGTGATCAAAGCATATGGCTTGATACAGACTTTGGGAGAAGCCTGTATTTACAAGAAAGTGAGTGGGAGCTCTGTAGCATTTCTGATATTATATGTGGATGACATATTGTTGATTGGAAATGATATATAATTTCTGGATAGCATAAAAGGATATTTGAATAAGAGTTTTTCAATGAAGGACCTCAGTGAAGCTACTTATATATTGGGCATCAAGATCTATAGAGATAGATCGAGACGCTTAATTGGACTTTCACAAAGCACATACCTTGACAAAGTTTTGAAGAAGTTCAAAATGGATCAAGCAAAGAAAGGGTTCTTGCCTGTGTTACAAGGTGTGAAGTTGAGTAAGACTCAATGCCCGACCACTGCAGAAGATAGAGAGAAAATGAAAGATGTTCCCTATGCTTCAGCCATAGGCTCTATCATGTATGCAATGCTGTGTACCAGACCTGATGTGTGCCTTGCTATTAGTTTAGCAGGGAGGTACCAAAGTAATCCAGGAGTGGATCACTGGACAGCGGTCAAGAACATCCTGAAATACCTGAAAAGGACTAAGGATATGTTTCTCGTTTATGGAGGTGACAAAGAGCTCGTCGTAAATGGTTACGTCAATGCAAGCTTTGACACTGATCCAGACGATTCTAAATCGCAAACCGGATACGTGTTTTTATTGAACGGTGGAGCTGCGAGTTGGTGCAGTTCTAAACAAAGCGTCATAGCGGGATCTACATGTGAAGCGGAGTACATAGTTGCTTCGGAAGCAGCAAATGAAGGAGTCTGGATGAAGGAGTTCATATCCGATCTAGGTGTCATACCTAGTGCATCGGGTCCAATGAAAATCTTTTGTGACAATACTGGTGCAATTGCTTTGGCAAAGGAATCCAGATTTCACAAGAGAACCAAGCACATCAAGAGACGATCAAGTTCAGGTGGGAGACATAGAGATTTGCAAGATACATACGGATCTGAATGTTGCAGACCCGTTGACTAAGCCTTTTCCACGAACAAAACATGATCAGCACCAAGGTTCCATGGGTGTTAGAATCATTACTGTGTAATCTAGATTATTGACTCTAGTGCAAGTGGGAGACTGAAAGAAATATGCCCTAGAGGCAATAATAAAGTTATTATTTATTTCCTTATATCATGATAAATGTTTATTATTCATGCTAGAATTGTATTAACCAGAAACATCACTACTAGGAAAAGGCCTACTAGTGGCGCACCAGTTTTGCCTACTAATGGCGCACTACTGGTGCGCCACTAGTACCACGCCACTAGTATTTTTTACTAATGGCGCACCACTGGTGCGCCATTAGTATCTGGTATACTCATGGCGCACCAGGCAGTGCGCCATTAGTATAGGCCACGGTGCGCCATTAGTATGCCTCCCAGGGGGCCATATTTACCCATGTGCTTTGCCATACTAATGGCGCACTGCGGGGTGATGCGCCATTAGTATCCTTTGGCATACTAATGGCGCACTGCGGGGTGATGCGCCATTAGTATCCTTTGGCATACTAATGGCGCACTGCGGGGTGATGCGCCATTAGTATCCTTTGGCATACTAATGGCGCACGTTGGGGTGATGCGCCATTAGTATGTATATTAGGGATTATTTTTTTTCTTTTCTAATATTTGCACAGATTACAAAATATATTATTGGACAGAATATAAGCAGCACCACACAGCAACAGCAGATTCAACGAATACAATAGAAGATTAGTCTCCGAATACAATTCATCATATTAGTCTCCGAATTCAAAAGACCGAACAAAGATAGAACATTACAAGTCTCGAGACCGCGAGTAGTGAGTTTGTCTTCACATTACAAGTCGATATCGATCATCTAAACTACCATCACATAGAAGAGAGCTGCAGTCATCACGATGAGCATCATCGCGATGAAACTGGTCTTCATCCGGTTCCTCCAACGCTCCCTCCTCTCTCCCGCTAGATAGCGCGCGTATCTAGATTCCGCCTCCGCCCTAGTGGTGTACCCTTTGTAACTGTTACCGCTGAAATGGTGAACCTGTCTCCGACACTCCTCCCAGTCGTCGTAGACTCCGGGAACCTTACCCTTGTACACGACATACGACGACATCTCTATGCACTAGCCAAACAACAGACAATACATAAGTAATATATAAGTATGCAACAAAAGGATCGGAAGAGAAAAGCAAGACATTAATAGCACGATTCATGGTCCTACTAATAAATAGCATCGATTACATCTAAGTTGAACGACTATCCAAACCAAAGAGACATACAAGTTCATTAAAGTTTAATTACAACATGAGCTAATCAATGTTTCAGAACTACACATAGCATCACTACTTTCGACTCGACTCATGGGACCGGAGCGTGGATGAAGCCGCCGTCTGTCGTGATGGTCATGAAGTCGCGGGCGTTGTCAGCCTGCATTTGTAGCGTTGTGTCTATCTCACTGTTGGACGGTTGAAATTTGAGGTAGAACTCCCCGAGGTACGAAGGACATCTTGATGGATGATTTCTGCAAACTCCGACTGGATGCGAAAGAATTCTTGTCGGATGTCCGCGTCCTGGATTGCCGCCAAGCTTGCGGCCCAATCTTTGAGATTATTTGGTAGCAGAAGGTGATTATGGTCCCGTACGATCGCCCGCATGTGATGGAGGGCATAGTAGGCATCCTTCTGACCGCCAGGCGGCTGCTTGACGCAGGGGAACGTCGTATTGTGGGTGAACACGTGCCTGCCGTACCTACGAGCTGGCCTCTTAAAGGTGCCTCCAGATGCGGCGTAGCCGGGGAGAGCATCATCAAGAACTTTCTTGATATTTGTGTAGTCTATCTTGGAGTCACGGTCCGGGTCGAAATACGTGGCCATGGAATATTTCGGGCTTAAGAGGATGAGTGTGCAATGTGTGTCACTGCACAGAACACGGAATGTTAGAAAAAAAAGAACGATCAAAATCTAAGAAATCATATGTTACGGGGCGGTTAGGAGATGACTTACTCGGGAAAGTAAGGCACGAGGAAGTTATCCTTATCTGGGTTTGCTAGAATGACGCCTTCGAGGTGTGAACTCGCGACTTGCCGGTCCCCAGTGCTGCCCAAGATCTTGGCACGCATGTAGAAGGGGTCGACTATCACAATGTCCGGGGTCTTGTCTCTAATGATCCGCATCTCCATACTCAGCGAAAACAGACGAACGAAGGTGTAGTGCAGCGGATGAAGGTTAAGCATAGCAAAGATGTCATCAAACCGCAGGACGATCGTACCCCCGACGGCGCTATCCACAAAGCCCTTGCCCTCTGGCACCTTGGCCACGAAAACCGGGTATGCCACATCATTCTCTCTGAGACGCCGCTTCTCCAAAGAAAGAACACTGTCATGCAGACTCCACATAGCACCGGTTGCAGCATTGAGCATATTTGTCGGTAGCATCGCCCTACCCGCCACATGCACCCTCCTCGAGATATCCTTAGGTGAAGGTGGCCCGTCCTGAGCACGGATAGTACTCAGTGCCGGCTGGCTCGCACTGGCGCCCTTGTTAGTCTTTCGTTTCCGTCCCTTCTTCCTGATCTGCTGTAATGGGATCGAGTTCTGCTCACAGACCGCCTTCTTGAGCGTGTTGGGGCTGATAATATTTGGCACCTCAGCTATCTGAGGCTCGGTGAAGGCGGCAGCTGGAGGCATCTCCTGAGAACTGAATGCCAGACGACGCCTGTTGCAATTGGGTTTCTCCACCGTACCAGCTAGATCGCGGTCGTCTTTTTCAGGGTTGGGTTCTTGAGAAGGAGGCCCGCAGAACTCGTCACCGTACCCATGTTCGGCAAAGTACTTATCGACGTTGGAAAATGTACCGCCGTCATTGTCGTCGTCGTCCGGATCCTGTGCCATATGCATGTCCGGATCCTGTGCCATAGGGATGTCCGGCATGTCCGGTAGCGTTGCGCCGTTCTTGCCATGGCTTGGCGCTGGCACGACTGGCGGTCTTGTCTGTGGGGTGGTGTCCCTCGCCCCCAAACGAATCTGGCTCTTCGGCCAAAGCAGGGGCCAGCTTACGCAGGCGCTGAGGGTCATCACATCATCTTCGTCGGCCCCAGTGGGTCGAATCGGAGGTAACAACTCGTTGCAGCCTGGCAGCACCCGAACCAGTTCAACCCTATACAAGGTGGGTGGCATCAGATTACCGTGGAACATGCGGTTGCCCGGTTGAACGATTCTGCCCTTGGCGACATCGACCAACTCGCCGCCCACGAAGTGCAGAAGAGTGCAAGGAACATCGGTGGCGCCCTACGAAAACATGTAGGGCGTCCGGGATGCCCTGTCAAAGGCAAGGAGGTGAAGTCATCGGCCGAGAGGCTTAGTTACCGTGATGCCGTCGAGCTCGGCTAATGTCGAGGCACCGCCAACGGCGGGCGTGCAACTGACGGAGGGGCCGCTTGCTGGCGAGGTGCCGGCCGGCGTACACCCGGGTGCATTAAGCTCCAATGCCCGTGCCGGCGCCGGAGACACGAATACCACCTCCGCCGGAGACACCAATGGCGCCGCCTGCGCATTGTGCGAGTTGCTGGCCGTGAAGCTGGGAACCGGGGGAGGCCCCTGTTGGCCGCCCGCAATCCACGTCGTCAGCCCCTGAATCAAGGTAGGCACAATGGCGGTGAGCGTCGTTCCTAGTTGTTGTTGCACTTGCTCTTGGACAATCTCCGGAATCCGCGCCACCTGTGCCTTGAGTTCTTGAACCTCGCGCGACTGGCTTTCCGAGCTGGTCTTTTTCTCCTTTCGCCCACCAGCGGTATAGTATGACGACCATTTTGTGGACAAGCCTTTGCCGGCCACACGACCAGCTGACGACGGCTTACTGAGATTATCCTTGTTTTTCATTACGTTCAACGCCCTATTTAAAGGGGTGTCAAAAGGGGAGCTCTGAGATGACCCCGCGCTACTGCTTTCAGCCTCCTGCGGAAGGAATGTGAACCATTTAGAAATTTGGCTTCATTAATTAGAATGCAACCATATGGAGCTAATTACGCGGGGGTGTATTCCTTACCAGAACAAGCTCAAGCGCCCTGGTCTTCGGATCCGTGGTAAGCTCCTTTGTTACCGGGTCCTCCTTGTACCGGGCCCTGACAAAGTTCCTGGTCTGCTTGTCACATAATTTCTCGAAGCGGGGCGGTAGGCCTTGCTCGGCACGCTCCGCGTCCTCCTTGTCCCATATAGGCTCTGCCACTCTGTAACCGCCGGGACCGAGTTGGTGGACCCCTAAGTTCAACTCCCGCATTTCTTTCCCCCACTGACTTGATTCAGAGGTTGCGCTGCTCTCGCACTTGATCTTGAACTCCTTGTAGTCATCTTCGCTCATCAAAGGATATTTCGCCTTGATATTCTCATAACTATCACCTTTTTCAATCATTGCCTTCACCGTGCTTCTCCATGTAGACAGGGCCGTGCTCATCCTCGTGAGGGCGGCACTGTTCACTTTATTCCCTGAGAGGCGTGTGTTTGCAAACTCAGCGGGGAACTTGTATCGTTCGTGCAGCTTCGTGAAGAGGAGGCTGCGCAAATTCCCTCGGTCCTTATGCCTTAGGTTCTTGGTGTTGATCGAGACGGTGCTCCGAAGAATGCACCCGAGCTGAACCGAGTACCCCTTGACTACTTGTTTGGGCGCCGTTGGATGCGCGTCGGAGTTCACTTCAGTAAATTCCTCCTTGACGGTGCCGAGCACGTTCGGGCGCCGGTCCTTCCGTTGCCTCTTCGGTTGGCTGCCATCTGTGCGTGCGCCGCCATCATCAGTGGTGGCATCCTCGGCGGCACCATCAGTGGTGTCATCCCCGACGCCACTAGGGGTTGTGTAGTCAGGATCGGTGTCTTCCGCGGCGGCGTCCTCATAGCGGTGAGGTTCTTCCTCCATCTCCTGGGACAGCTCCCAGAATTGCTTGCCACCCGAACCGCCGGCCTCATCGTTGTGGGCCATGTTTCGCTCTAAATAGGAAAAAAGTTTGGTCAAAAAGTTGGTTATTGTCAAGGAACAAGATCATGGTCTCATCATTTAGGGTTTGTCGACACCGAGGCATCCTAAAAGCTAAGCTTTTATCATTTAGGGTTTGTCGACGCCGAGGCACCCTAAAAGCCTAAGCGTACATCATTTAGGTTCTCATCGACACCGAGGCACCCTAAAAGCTAAGCTGGGAAGGAGAATTCTAAGTTGGGCCTAATCACTTGGCTCTATTGCCACCTATGGTTTAATGCAGCAAGAATAAAGGGGCAGTTGATCCTACTTAATTAAGTACTAAGACCCCGGCCCATGCATTAGTCACAAGTACCCCATATGTCCTATTTTTAGCAAAGTCATGCTAAAATTCATGGAAAATTTCAGCATGACCTTTGCTGAAAATAGGACATATGGAGTACCCGAATTTGCCGGAACGGAAGTTAATCGACATTCCGACAAACTCAAGGGCCTCTCGGGGTACCTGCAAAATCATCACGACACGATGGTCGGAGACAAAACCCAGCAAACTAGCACCACAATGTGCCTCTACTTTCATATGGATGAAAAGGCCACAATGTGCCTCTACTAGCACCACAATCTTAGTTAACTTCTGGGGACATCAGAAAGTTAACATCCGCCTGATTATTATGAGGACTTCACTGCCACTGTTTACTCAAACTTAAGTTAGTAATTAAAAATATAAAATAGGATAACCCAGTGACAGGACTGTTGGTTGATGTCACAAAAAGTTGCTAGTCTCAACATGTTCTACAGTTGTTAAAATTATCTTACTGTATTTAGAACAAACTAACACCACAGAGTCTACTAATTCAAGTAGAAGCAGCCATCATTCATTACAAATTTGAATATATGATATTCCAGAAAATAATCTGTCTACAAAATGAGATACATCCCGTTTGAACTACCAAAACTGTAACCAACGTTATTACCTAATTATGAAAAAAGTGCAGTACATATAAATTATTTCATCACTGAGAGGAGATAACCAAAAGTTTCCAAGCAATATGATTAAGAAAATGGGATTTAGGCATCCAAATGCCACAAAAGACCAAATCACATTTTTAAACCAAGTTACACAAAGAAAATGCACCTAAGCACCAAGAGGAACTGTTACAACTCCATAAGGTATATCCAAGTCACTGCTGCTCATATTCAAAAAACCTAACTCCAATATAACCAGAAAGATTTTAAAACATTATATCTCCCTGCTGACACGAACTGAAAGCGTAACAAAAATACCATCTTGTTTTGTTGATGCGTTGGTGTTTCAGAGCAGAGGTAAGAAAACCAGAGACCATACATGTAGTTTCTAACATATGCAAGATTACTTAAAAATTGGAGAGCCATGTCGTTTCTACTGGACCTAAATAGAGCTAGCTGCTGGTGTTGAACAATAAACAGCCACACCACACACTAAGACAAGTAACTGAAATGACTCTCTTTGTATTGTAGTAGAAGAAGAAACAAGAGAGAGATGCAAGATAGTAGTATATATAGGTGAGTCAACCTATTATTCTAGGCAGCTGCCTTGCTGGTGATTCAGTGTCGTCACAACTGGATCCCTCCCACTCGACCTGCGATCTTCTACAAGGAAAAAGTAGCAGCTCAGTCAACCACCATATAATTATACAAGGAGAAAATGTTACTTGGCACAAGTGTAAACAAGAAGCTTGAGGTAGCAGCAGATTGAAGTGATAAAGTGCAAAGGAGAAGCTTGAGCTAGTAAACAATTTCTGAATGTTATAAAGTGGGGAAAGTAAAATAAAATTCATGACTAGTCATGGCAGTAGAAAAGAGATGAGATTTCACAAAACCAGAGCCAAGCATAGTCCAGAATGTCAAATTTTCAGTTAGTTAATTATTACAGTCCTTTGCTAAAAGAGATGATCCGTCCAAGAAATTTAATACTAGATGCATGCAGTCTGTTGAGGATCTTTTAGTGAATGACTAACAACAAGTAGCCGAGCTTGCCCAAGAAAGATTAGATTCAGAAGTGCTGGCTGCTGCTAGTGAATGGAGCTGACAGTTATACAGTGTCAATTGGCAGTAAGTAGAGTGAGATGATCAAACGTTTGTGCTGAATAGCAGTGGCAGTGTAATGTTAACTAAATACAGTTGGCAGTGTATAGAGTTTCTGTGAGATGCAGTCATCTTTTACTCCAGTTCTTATAGTATTTTGGAGTACATTGCCTGTTATGCTACTTGCAAGGTTAGCATAGGTTCAGAAATGGGGACTAAAAAATGGTGATTTAATTCTCCAATTCAATTTTCATTTTCAAGTTTAAATTTGAATTTCAACAGTAGTGATTTTACACCAAGTTCAACAGTGATTTTACCTCGATTTCAACGGCAATTTCAGCAGCAGAGTCGGGGGCGGGGACTAAAAAAATCTTAACCCTAACAGCATAGTGGAGCGCGTGGAAGACGAGGTGGGGCGGCGGGTAGACGGGCACCTTGGCGTGCAGGCGCTCGAGGGCGGCGGGTAGACGGGCACCTCCCCGGAGAGCGCCTCCAGCCATGTCTCCTCCACGAGCAGCTCCGGACTCGGCGAGGCGGAGGTTGCGGCGCGCGCGGGCGAGGGCGAGGTTGGTGTCGGCCCTGCGGCGCTGCTTAGGCGAGTGTGGGGTGGGGTCGGAGGGGAGGATGGGGAGAGGGAGGCGGCGGGGGAGCGGATTGGGAGCGGACGGAGAGGAACTTGCGCGAGGGAGAGGGACGAAGGGGAACTGGCGAGGGAGAGGGAGGAATTAGCTATAGGGGGAAACTTACTAATGGCGCACCACGAAGCGGTGCGCCATTAGAATGTTTTTTTATATAGCAATGGCGCACCCACGATCGGTGCGCCATTAGTAAACTTTTTTTTATATAGCAATGGCGCACCAGCCAGAGGTGCGCCATTAGTAATCTTTTTATTTTTATTTTTTGTTGCATCTAATAATTTTTTAGAAAATGAATATGAATATGAAACAGTAATAATTTTTTATAAAAACAGTAATAATTTTTTAAAAAGTATAATCAAATTTGTTATTTCAAAATATTTATGAATATGAAAAAAATCATCAAATTTATTATTTGAAAATATAATCAAATTTGTTTTTTTTGCAATTTTAGTTGCATTCATTTGTGACGGGGAGGGTGCGGGGGAGGGTGCGGGGGGTCGTCGGCGGCGGTGGAGCGGGCCGGGGAGGGTGCGGTGGGTCGTCGGCGGCGGCGGAGCAGGGAAGGATGCGGTGGGTCGTCGGCGGCGGTGGAGCGGGGGAGGGTGCGGGGGGTCGGCGACGGCGGCCGGTGGAGCGGGGTAGAGGATGCGGGGGGTGCTCGGCGGCGAGGGGGACCGGATCTGGCGAGGTGGGATAGCGATCGAGATGGAGGGGGATCGAGATCGAGTATCCATGAAATTTAAAATATTCATGAGTTCAAAAAGTGCCCATGAAATACAATCGAGAAATGAAGGCTACAATTTAAATACAATTGATCTTAGCTAGCTATCTGTTCACAATCTTCTTGCCCTTATTTTTCGTAAATGGAGTTCTTCTCTTGAACAGACGTCCTTTAGGTAGGGTGGTCCTGCTTCTTCTTGTGGTGTATGCTGATACTTCATCGTCGTCGTCATGTTCCATCTTCGGGTCGCCGTACTTGTCGAAGTCTTGCTCATTGGCGACTCCATCCATTTCGATGATCTTCCTTTTGCCTCTCCTCATGACAACACGACTGGGCTTTGACGGGTCGGTAATGAAGAAGCATTGGTCCACTTGGGAAGCCAGTACCCATGGCTCATTTTTCGCGGTGACGTTCGCGCCTGCGGTCTTGGATTTGGCTTCGGGTATAACCATGGTGGTGAAATACCGGTCTTCTTTTATGACGCTCTTGGCCCATCTGACACGGAACATCGGGACCTTCTCTCCAGCGTAGCTCAGCTCCCAGATCTCCTCGATCCTTCCGTAGTATCTGTCCTTGTCGTTACCGGTGTAGGATTCCATCGTTACCCCGGAGTTCTAATAACCATCGCTCTTCATGTCCTTGTCCTCGGTGTAGAATGTGTAGCCGTTGATATCGTACGCCTCATACGTCATCAGGTTGTGCTCGGCGCCCTGTGACAAGGCGAATATGAGTTGTTCTTCCGCGGAAGAATCCTCATGTAAAGGGTACGACAGAAGCTTCTGCTTGAACCAACGCGTGAAACATGAGTTGTGCTCTTTGATTATATCTCCGTCCGTCCTCTGTTGGCCTCGGTCATTGTACGTCTTCTCAATAAAGGTTTTGTGCTCTACCACCCAAGGATCGACCACGTCTATGTGTTGTAGCGCGACTAGGTTTGCTCTTTCAAAGTCGGCGAGTCGACCATCGAAGTCGACATGCATTTCGCGGCGACCCTCACGGTGACCCCATCCAGCGAGCCTGCCGAGGTGCCTGTTGATGGGCAGACCAACGGGGTTCTCGATGCCTAGATAATTCGTGCAGTAGGAGATGCACTCTTCGGTCAGAAAGCCCCTGGCTATGCTTCCCTCTGGACGTGACATGTTGCGAACGTATCCTTTGATGACACCATTCATCCTTTCGAACGGCATCATGCTGTGCAGGAACGTCGGCCCGAGTTGGATGATATCCTCCACGATATGGACCAGCAGATGCACCATAACGTCGAAGAATGCGGGCGGGAAGTACATCTCAAGCTCGCATAGTATCACCACGATCTCTTCCTGTAGCCTTCTGAGTTGCCTCACGCCAACCGACTTCCGAGAGATGACGTCGAAAAAGTTGCATAGGCCAAATAGCGTTTCACGGACGTGCGCGTCCATGATCCCACGGATTGCAACTGGAAGTATCTGCGTCATCAGCACGTGACAGTCGTGAGACTTCATCCCGCTGAACTTCTGCTTCGCTGAGTCTAGGTATCTGCTTATCTTCCCCGCGTAACCGTAAGGAAGTTTTACTCCTACGAGGCAGGTGAAAAACTGATCGATCTCCTCCTGACTTAGAGTGAAGCACGCGGGAGGGAAGTCATTTCCGGTCTTCTTGGCCTTTTTGCCTTTGCGACGACTTTCCGTGTCCTGCTTCGCCTCATCATCATCATCATCATTAGCGTGAAGCTCCTCCCTGATGCCCATTGATTTCAAGTCTGCCCTTGCTTTCGGCCCATCTTTGGTCCTCTCTGGCATGTTGAGCAGGGTACCAAGCAGACTCTCGCACACGTTCTTCGTGATATGCATGACATCAAGGCTGTGAGGCACACGGTGGATCTTCCAGTACGGCAAGTCCCAGAAAACAGACCTCGTTTTCCATACCTTCAGCAGCGGCTCTGGCGCCTTTCGCTTCTTTCCCGGCTCTGGCGCCTTTTGCTTCTTTCCCGGCAGTGGGCAATCTTTCCAATTTTTCAACAGCTCGTCTATTTCCTCGCCGCTCCTCGTACGCGGGCGTCTTCGGGGTTCGGTTTCACCATCGAACAGATCCTTGCGTTTCCTCCACGGGTCATCGTCGCGAAGCCACCTTCGATGTCCCATGAACACGGTTTTCGAAGACCCGGGATCTCTATCTAGCTGGCGATACGTTGTGTCATCCATGCACCTGACGCATCCAGAAAATCCGTGGACCACCTGCCCCGCGAGATATCCGTAACCGAGATAGTCGTGCACCGTCGTGAGCAGTGCGGCTCTCATAGGGAAATATTCTTTCTCTGCGGCGTCCCACGTATTGGCTGGCGTTTTCCACAGCGTGTCTAGCTCCTCTTTCAGCAGCCCCAGATACAGATTGATGTCGTTCCCTGGTTGTTTCGGCCCTTCAATTAGCATACTCATGTGAATGTACTTCCTCTTCATGCACAACCAGGGGGGAAGGTTGTACATCCACACAAACACAGGCCAGGTGCTATGTGTGCTTCTCTGGCTGCCAAACGGATTGACTCCATCGGTGCTCGCGCCCAGCACGATGTTCCTTGGATCCTTCCCAAATTCTGGGTGTTCGAAGTTCAACGCTTGCCACTGGCTCCCATCCTTAGGGTGACTCAGCATCTTGTCTTTTTATTTATCTCCGGATCATTTGCGTCATCTTCTCGCTTCTTCTCCTCCCTATCCGCGTGCCAACGCAGGAGCTTTGCTACCTTAGGGTCCGCGAAATACCGCTGCAGACGAGGAGTGATCGGAAAGTACCACACCACTTTTCGAGGAGCTTTCTTCCTCTTCTTGTATCGAGTGACGCCGCACACCGGACATATGGTAGACTCCGCGTGCTCGTCCCGATAAATGATGCAATTGTTCATGCACACATGGTATTTCACGTGCGGTAAATCCAGAGGACACACGATTTTCTTCGCCTCCTCGAAACTGGTCGGGCACTTGTTCCCCTTGGGAAGACGTTCGTGCCAGAATGACATGTTCTCGTCGAAGCATGCGTCGGTCATTTTGTGTTTTACCTTCATCTCCAGAGCCATGAGCGTTACTTTCAAGCGCGGGCCTGCATCCTTCATACAATGGAGTAACCGCGTCTATCTCCAGTTGATCCAGCTTGGCTTTCTCTCGGGCGGCAGCTCTTGCGTTATCCGTCTGCTTGAGAAGCAGCTCTTGAATATGAGGGTCCTGCACCCAGCCCATTGATGGTCCATCGTCGTCTGCTCCGCCGGCATCTTCATCTTCATGATCATGCCCTTCGTCTGCTCCCGCATCTTCCTCATCATCATGTCCGGCATCTTCTACATGATGACTGTGTACAGCATCACCGTTGTGATCATGTCCTGGAGATTCTTCGTCTTCTCGCCCACCCGAGCCGCGGTGGTTGTCTTGCTGCCCTTCCTCATTTCTTGCCCGACCCCCATGGACGACTTCATAGTCATCTTCATCACCTTGCCACCGATAGCCATTCATGAAACCATGCAAGAGCAGGTGGTCCCGCACCTGCTCGGAATTCGGGTCCGCAATAAGGCTCTTCAACTTGCATCTTCGACACGGACATCTTATCTCCGTCTCGTTCTTTTCAAGCATCTCGGCCTTCGCGGAGCTCAAAAACCTATTCACGATGCCTTCGGTCATCGTGCGGACCATGGTCGCCTGCGGGGTAGAGCAAAACGATATTTTAGAACCAAGAAAAAATTTGGCATGACTTTCCCTAAAAATAGGACCAAAAAGAATGCATAGTGCCAAAATTCTCGCCGAAACCGAAATGAATCAACATTCCGGCAAAATATTGGCAACTATCGCATTTCAAATACCGGTACCTGCAAACACAAACATATATGCAACACCACAAACATACATAGATCTAGCTAGGCCATAAAAAGTGCATGTGCACGTTGTTCGAGAGGGAGAACAACATAAAGATAGCTTCCCCCTTACTTACCTATCAAAAAAAGGTAATTTAACCACTTAATTTGGATGAATTTATGGTGCAAATGAGGTGAGGAGGAGGAGGCAGCCGAGACAAGCTTGGAGGAGGAGGTGGAGAGAATGAAGTGGGGAAAGTGAGTGGGTAGGTGTGGCTGTCCAAAATATCTAGCTCGTCCCAGGTTACTAATGGCGCACCACCACCAAATGCGCCATTAGTAACCCTGGTTACTAATGGCGCACCTGCTGGTGGTGCGCCATTAGTAGTTTTGCAAAAAAAAAACACTAATGGCGCACCAGGGAACAGTGCGCCATTACTAGTTTAAACTAGTAATGGCACACTGTTCCCTGGTGCGCCATTAGTAGTTTTGCAAAAAAATAAAGAATAAAAAAATATAGTAGTGGCGCACTATGTGGCTGGTGCGCCATTACTAGTTAGAACTAGTAATGGCGCACTGTGCCCTGGTGCGCCATTAGTATGTTTGGAAAAATAAAAATAAAAATTGTTACTAATGGCGCACCGTGTGTCTGGTGCGCCATTAGTGTCTTTCACACTAATGGCGCACCAGCACATGGTGCGCCACTGCTATATAGTAGTGGCGCACCACATGTCTGGTGCGCCATTAGTGGCCATTCCATCTATAGCCCTTTTCCTAGTAGTGCATGATACATGTGTGAATACATAGACAAACATAGTGTCACTAGTATGCCTCTACTTGACTAGCTCGTTAATCAAAGATGGTTATGTTTCCTAGCCATAGACAAAGAGTTTTCATTTGATTAATGGGATCACATCATTAGGAGAATAATGTGATTGACTTGACCTATTCCGTTAGCTTAGCACTTGATCGTTTAGTATGTTGCTATTGCTTTCTTCATGACTTATACATGTTCCTGTGACTATGAGATTATGCAACTCCCGTTTACCGGAGGAACACTTTGTGTGCTACCAAACGTCACAACGTAACTGGGTGATTATAAAGGTGCTCTACAGGTGTCTCCGAAGGTACTTGTTGGGTTGGCGTATTTCGAGATTAGGATTTGTCACTCCGATTGTCGGAGAGGTATCTCTGAGCCCACTCGGTAATGCACATCACTTAAGCCTTGCAAGCATTGCAACTAATGAGTTAGTTGAGGGATGATGTATTACGGAACGAGTAAAGAAACTTGCCGGTAATGAGATTGAACTAGGTATTGAGATACTGATGATCGAATCTCGGGCAAGTAACATACCGATGACAAAGGGAACAACGTATGTCGTTATGCGGTTTCACCGATAAAGATCTTCGTAGAATATGTGGGAGCCAATATGAGCATCCAGGTTCCGCTATTGGTTATTGACCGGAGACGTGTCTCGGTCATGTCTACATAGTTCTCGAACCCGTAGGGTCCGCACGCTTAAAGTTCGATGACGGTTATATTATGAGTTTATGTGTTTTGATGTACTGAAGGTAGTTCAGAGTCCCGGATGTGATCACAGACATAACGAGGAGTCTCGAAATGGTCGAGACATGAAGATTGATATATTGGACGACTATATTCGGACACCGGAATGGTTCCGTGGGTTATCGGATATATACTGGAGTACCGGGGGGTTACCGGAACCCCCCGGAGGTTATTGGGCCTCATGGGCCCAAGTGGTGGAAGAGGAGAGGCGGCCAAGGGGCAGCCGCGCGCGCCTCCCCCCCAAGTCCGAATTGGACAAGGAGGGGGGCGGCGCCCCCCCTTTCCTTTCCCCCTCTCTCTCCTTCCCTCTCCTCTCCTACTCCAACATGGAAGGGGGGGAGTCCTACTCCCGGTGGGAGTAGGACTCCTCATGGGGCGCGCCAAGGGTGGCCGGCCCCCTCCCCCTCCTCCACTCCTTTATATACGGGGAGGGAGGCACCCCCTAGAGACACAACAATTGATCCCTTGGATCTCTTAGCCGTGTGCGGTGCCCCCCTCCACCATAATCCACTTCGGTCATATTGTAGCGGTGCTTAGGCGAAGCCCTGTGTCGGTAGAACATCATCATCGTCACCACGCCGTCGTGCTGACAGAACTCTCCCTCAAAGCTCGGCTGGATCGGAGTTCGAGGGACGTCATTGAGTTGAACGTGTGCTGAACTCGGAGGTGCCGTGCGTTCGGTACTTGATCGATCGGATCGTGAAGACGTACGACTACATCAACCGCGTTGTGCTAACGCTTCCGCTTTCGGTCTACGAGGGTACGTAGACACACTCTCCCCTCTCGTTGCTATGCATCACCATGATCTTGCGTGTGCGTAGGATTTTTTTTGAAATTACTACGTTTCCCAACACTTATGTGTTATGCCATGCTAGTGATGGGCATGTTTATGCCAAATTTGTTGGTTCTTCTTATGAGTACATTGAATGGTCTATTTGGGTTCCTAAGACCCTTGTTGCTAGCATCAAAGGACCCATTACAAAATGGGTACCTAAACCCAAGCATTGATCTCTTGTAGGTATTTGCTTCCAGCGGGGGATCATGGTTGCTCGATAGTGGAGCCACAAATCATATGACCGGAAGCAAGGACTTGGTGGTGAACGTGCACAAGGTTTCATCTATGCCCACCAATGTCGAATGGGGTGATGCCTCATCTTCTAAGGTATTGGGTCTTGGCAAGGTTGTCATTTCTCATGATCTCACGATCGAGAAAGTCATGCTTGTTTAGTCCCTTGCATACAACTCACTTTCCGTTCATCAACTTGCACTCATGGGCTTTGCCACTTTCTTTGATATTGATTCCGTGGCCCTCTTATGGAGCAAGACTCTTAAAGTAGCCTTTGTTGGGCATGTCGAGAACGGTCTTTATGTTATTAACTTTTCGGAGCGACCCACTAAGACCGCGACATGCCTAATGGCTAAAGTTGACATGGGATGGCTTTGGCATCGCCGTTTAGCCCACGTCAATATGAGATCTTTGCAAAGTCTTCTCAAGGGGGACCATGTCCGTGGACTAACAAATGTTAGTTTTGCCAAAGATCGTGTTTGCAGTGCTTGTATCAAACGAAAGCTACATGAGATGGCTCACCCTCCCACGACTATCATCTACTCGACGAGGCCTTTGGAGCTCCTTCACATGGATCTTTTTGGGCCTCCATCCTTTGATAGTCTTGGGGGTAGAAAGTATTGCTTGGTGATTGTGGATGATTATTCAAGATACACATGGTGTATTTCTTCAAGAGGAAGAGTGAGACCCAACAAACCGTCATCAACTTTGCAAATGAAGCTCAACGTCAACACAATGCAAAGATTTTGATGTTAAGAAGTGACAACGGCACTGAGTTCAAGAACTACACCTTGGATGAGTTTCTTAGTGATGAGGGGATCAAGCATCAATATTCTGCGCCTTACACCCCTCAACAAAATGGTGTAGCGGAGAGGAAGAACCGGACATTGATGGACACGGCAAGGACCATGATGGCGGAGTTCAAGTCTCCGTAGAACTTTTGGGCCGAAGCCATCAACACCGCTTGTCATGCATCCAATCGACTCTATCTATGCAAAGGCTTGAACAAGACTCCATATGAGATATTTACCGGCAACAAGCCCAACCTCAAGTACTTCCGGGTGTTCGGTTGTAAGTGTTTCATTCTCAAGAAAGGTGTTCGTTTGTCTAAATTTTAGGCTAGAGCTCATGAGGGCATATTTGTTGGTTATGCTACAAACTCTCATGCTTACCGTGTCCTCAACAAGTCCACAGGACTAATTGAGGAGATGTGTAACGTGGAGTTTGATGAGAATAACGGCTCCCAAGTGGAGCAAAGTGGTACTTGTGATGTAGGTGATGAAATTCCTCCCCAAGCCATAAGTAGAATGGGTGGCCATATCCTACCCATTGAGGAACCCCTTGTGGCCAAAGGAGAAGGACAATGTTCCACTCAAGTGGAACCATCACCAACCCAAGACCCACACGCTTCCGAAGAACAAAGTGAAGACCCTCAACCAAATGAACAAGATCAAGGGCAAGATCAACCTCAAGATGGTGGTGATCCACCAAGTGATGCACAAGGTCAAGTTCTTGCTACCGAGCAAGTTCAAGAGAAAGAGTGAGCTCAAGATCAAGAACAAGCTCAAGTCGACGCTCATGGTGATCAAGTTACCGCTCCTCAACTCTCTCTTGAGGAGCAATTGGAGTGTCGTGCCGCCAAGATTTCTTCCAAGCTTGCTACCAAAGAGCATCTCATGAAGAATGTGCTTGGAAGCTTAAGAAAGGGGGTAAGCACTCGTAGACAATTAGCACACTTTGTGAACATCATGCGTTTGTTTCTTGTGTTGAACCCCAAAAGGTCCATGAGTTGCTCGAGGATCCGGATTGGCTTAATGCCATGCATGAAGAACTCAACAACTTCGAGCACAACAAGGTGTGAAGATTGGTGCCAAGGCCAAAGGAGAACCATAATGTCATTGGAACCAAATGATCTTCAAGAACAAGCAAGATGCTCACGGGATTGTCATTCGCAACAAGGCTCGTTTGGTGGCACAAGGCTACTCCCAAGTCGAGGGTATCGACTACGGTGAAACCTTTGCTCCCGTTGCTTGCCTTGAATCTATTCGTTTGTTACTTGCTTATGCTTCTCATCATAACTTCAAGTTGCAACAAATGGATGTGAAGAGTGCTTTTCTTAATGGTCCTCTTAATGAGTTGGTATATGTCAAACAACCCCCAGGGTTTGAGGATCCCAAGTTCCCAATCATGTGTACCAACTCGATAAGGCGCTCTATGGCCTTAAACAAGCCCCACGTGCGTGGTATGACCACCTTACCGAGTTGTTGCAAGATGTGGGTTTGAAATTGGGAAAATCAACCCCACTATTTTTACTAAGAAGGTCAAAGGGGAGTTGTTTGTATGCCAACTATATGTTGATGATATTATCTTTGGTTCTCCTAACAAAGCTTTCAATGATGAGTTTGCCACACTCATGACCGCAGAGTTTGAGATGTCCATGATGGGAGAGTTGAAGTTCTTTCTCGGGTTCGAAGTCAAACAAAGAAGAGAAGGAATCTTCATCAACCAAGCCAAATACACTCAAGACATGCTCAAGAGATTCAAGCTAAGTGATGTCAAGCCGGCTTCTACACCAATGCCTACCAAATACCAACTTGACATTGATCCCAATGGTAAAGCGGTGGATCAAAAGGTATATCATTCTATGATTAGCTACTTGCTTTACCTTTGTGCATCTAGACCGGATATCGTGTTGAGTGTGGGAATTTGTGCACGGTTTCAAGCCTCACCTAAGGAAAGCCACTATGTGGCGGTCAAGCGAATCTTTTGATATTTGGCTCATACCCCAAACTTTGGCTTATGGTACCCTAGAGGAGCAAACTTCAATCTTGTGGGATTTTCGGATTTGGATTGGGCGGGAGACAAAGTGGATATGAAGTCAACTTCCGGAGGGTGCCAATTTCTTGGTTGCTCTTTGGTGAGTTGGTCTTCTAAGAAGCAAAGTTGTGTGTCTCTCCCCTCCACTGAAGCGAAGTATGTGGCCGCCGGTAGTTGTTGTGCTCAACTTCTATGGATGAGGCAAACTTTAAAGGATTATGGTGTCATTTGTGACAAAGTGCCTCTTTGGTGTGACAATGAAAGTGCCATCAAGATTTCTCTCAACCCAGTGCAACACTTCAAGACAAAGCATATTGAGATTCGGTATCACTTCATCCGGGATCACATTAAGCGAGGGGAGATTGATCTTAACTATGTCAACACTCATGATAACCTTGCAGATATTTTCACGAAGCCTTTAGATGAAGGAAGATTTCGTGAGTTAAAGCATGAGCTAAATATCATCAATTTGAGCAATGTGGCTTGAACCTTTGCACACCCCACCATACTCATCATGTTATCTTGCTTAGGTGTAGTCATGGACATAGGGGGAGTGTTGTTCTCTCAATGAACTCTCCCTCCCCCCATTATGCATAAATCGATCAACTCTTTCACATTCGCCATTTTTGATGGTACATGTGCTTCAAAGGCGAGTTTTGGTCATGGGCCCAAGGATAATTCTTCGCAGTGCCATACCAATTGAATCAAACATAGGTGGCTCCGGCCATTGCCCTCTCTTCATGAGGTTTTGGTTCGTTGTTTGGTCCTCATTTTTCTCGTTGCTTATCTTTTAGACCTTGTTTGTGGTTGAGTTGCTTTGGTTGTGCTCTCTCTTGTGTCTCCTCTTGCTTGAAGCTCTTTGTTTTTCGTCGTGCCTTCGTTTGTGTTGCAAAGGCCATTTTCTTTCTCTCTTGCCAAAACCTGCACTTTCTTGGGAATGCAGTACTACTGTGGCATGCCACGGTACTACCGCTGGAGGTGGGTGGCTCCTGTGCTTGCACAACTGCGACCATGGCAAGGTACTACCGCCTCTAGCACGACAGTAAATTTTTACTGTCGCTGGAAGAGCAGTACTACCGCCCGATGTGCAGTACTACCGCCCGGGCTGTACTATCGCGATGACCTGCGGTACTACCGTGTTGTCCAGACCGCGTGGGGGTTAAGCGCGGGCAGGGGGAGTTCCAACTCCCCCATACCCATTCATCTCTTCCCCTCGCATCTCTCTCTCCCTCCTACCCTAAGAACGGCGCCGGAGGACCTCACCGAATCTCCGTCTCCGGCCGCTCTCCTCTCATTTCAACCGGTGGGATCGTTCCCCACCTCGTCCTCTTGCCATGGAACCCGGTATCTCCCCTAGTCCTTCTCTCTTTGCCTCTTTTTTTGCATCTAGGTTTTGGGGGAAATATGAGTTGGTCTTGTGATTTTTGGCTAAATCTTTGCAAGAGGAGATAGTTGGAGAGTGTTTGTGCAGTAGATATGTTATTTGGTGTGAGACAACAACGTAGTTTTTGATCAACGGTAGTACCGATTTCTCTTTACGGATGTTCTCAGATCCGTTCGTGCGAGATCCGCCCCATGCGGTACTACCGCTCCGCCTGGAGCAGTACTACCGCCCGGTGCGCGGATGTAAAATTTTACTTCCGCTCTGAGTGCGGTACTACCGCGCTGAGCGGTACTACCGCTGGCCTCTGCGGTACTACCGTGGTCAGAGCAGTAGTAAAAATTTACTTCCGTGCCGAGTTACAGTACTACCTCTTGACTTAAAATTATTTTGCTTTGTCACATCCAATCTCATTTATAGTTGTTTCATTTTTTGTCCTTGGGCTTTGCAATAATCCTTCTCGCTCTTCTCGTGTGTTGGCGTTGTGTGTCATAGGTGGTGGCTCTGGTTCCATTGCTAGGCACTCGAATCCCAGTCGTGATACGAGCTCAAAGCATCTTCGCAACCAAGAAGCTCCTGAGGGGTCCACTGGCCCAGCACGCAACTTCAAGACAACTGCCACCAAGATGAAGGAGTCAGTTGTCAGCTTGGAAGACATGCCTCTAGTCGAGTTTCAGCTTCGTAGGAAGCTCAACCCCTACATCAAGCCTCGGGAACAAATAAGGGGCAATGACTTGTTTTGGACCAAGCAACAAAATCTCATCTACCTATATGTGATCAAGGCCAAGCAAAACATCTACATACCCGTTCAGTGGATTGACATGGAGCATATGAGGAAGAACTAGACATATTTTGGTGAGCCTCTAGATTTGGTGGAGCAGTTTGGCATTGAGGAGATCATCACGTTCCATCTTGACTATGACCCAGAGATTGTGGCTCAGTTTTTTGCTTCTGTCCACTTCCACTCGGATGTGAAGCGAAGCATGACTTGGATGACTAATGGCAAGAAGATTCAGGGAGTTCTGGACTAAGGGGTCCTCGGGCGTTTAGTCTATTCATTATGGGCCGGACTAATGGGCTGTGAAGATACAAGGAAGAAGACCACCTCTCGTGTCCGGTTGGGACTCCCGTATACGTGAAAGGCAAGTTTAGGTGTTCGGATGTACTATTTCCTTTCTGTTTTAACCGACTTTGTACAACCCTAGGCCCCTCCGGTATCTATATAAACGGGTTTAGACCAAAGGCAGGATCACAACATTGAGAGGCTAGCCAAGTTAGGGTTTAGCTACCACGATCTCGAGGTAGATCAAGTCTTGTAACCCCTGTACCCATCGAATATAATCAAGCAGGAGTAGGGTTTTACCTCCATTAAGAGGGCCAGAACCTGGGTAAACACCGTGTCCCTTTGATTATTGTAACCATCAATCCGCAGACATACAACTTGGGCCCCCCTACCCAAGATCTGCCGGTTTTGACACCGACATTGGTGCTTTCATTGAGAGCTCCACTGTGTTGTCAACAGAAGGATCGATGGCTCGCCTCTTCATCAACGATGATGATGTGTCTAGGGAAACTTTTCTCCCAGGACAGGTCTTTGTGTTTGGCGGCTTCGTGCTTCATGCCAACTCGACCGGCCACCTTGAGCAGGTCGACAATTACGCCCCCGGCCACCAGATCAGGTTCGGAAATCTAAACTACGTCGCCAATATCCGAGGAGATCTGATCTTCGAGGGGTTCGCGGCCTCGAGTGCCGCCCCTACCCTCACGAAGGAAGCTCTTCGGATCCGCTCTTAGATCCCCTTGAGGGGTCGACACTCACGCCCGCCTCAGCCTTAGATCCAGAGCAGGTCGTATCGTCAGAAGACGGGAGGATCAGCCTCGCCGGACTCTTTTCTATCATGGAAGTTCCGACTGGAGACCCAGATGCGATCTTGGACTCGCCTCTGGGCGACGACTCCGAACTATCGATGTCTGTGTCGATCGGGCCCGACCAGGTGTCTATCACCGAACTCAGCCCTACAGATCCGCAGACTCCTACCCAGCTTTCACCCTTAGACGAAGCATTGGGCTTAATGCGGTCTCTCGCCATCACGGAAGCTTTACCTCCGAACTGCGCCCAGCATGGGGCTGGGGGCTAAGTGCGGGGAATTTTATGACCCGCCCACCACCCACTTAATAGCCACTATCGAGGATTTAACCGACATGCTAGACTACGCGTCCGAAGACATCGACGGTATGGACGACGATGCCGACACCGAATCAAGCCAAGTCCCACCTATCACAGGGCGTTGGACAACCACTTCTACCTATGACGTATACATGGTGGACACTCCTGATAAAAAGGACGACGAGGATAATCAGGACAAGCCCGCCGATGAACTACCAAAGTGACGACGCCAGCGGCGCCACTCACGATCGTGTCGGGCAAGGGATAACAACACCGGCACCAGAGACAATGAGACTCCGGATAATGCCGAAGACCCCGAACACCCCGTTGAGCCCACGTCCGAACGGGATGAGAGGGAGGAGGGTCAGTATAGCCCCGAACACGCTGATCATGAAGATTCGGAAGACAACACCTATATGCCAGTCTCCGAAGAGGATTTTAGCATTGGTGACGAAGATTTTATCGTCCCAGAGGAACCTATCGAACAAGAACACTTTAAGAAACAGCTAATCGCCACTGCGTGGAGCCTGAAAAAGAAGCAACAACAGCTCAAAGCTGAACAGGATACGCTCAATGAAAGGTGGACCAAGGTCCTGGCCGCCGAGGAGTATGGCCCCGAGCGACCCGTAAAAAGTTACCCCAAGCGCAAGCTGCTTCCACAATTTGACGATGAAGCCTTTGAGCCAATACCGTCGAAATACAATCAGGCAGATCAACCAGACCGACCACCACGTGGACGGGATAAAGCGGCACATCGAGCCGAACACCAGCCCGCACCCCCTCACCGAAGAGGCAAGGAGACAGCAGCTGCGGGCTATACATATGACCTGCATCAGGACCTAGCCAATAAAGCTGGTCGGACCAGATCGATCTATGGATCAAGAGGCCGTGCCCCGGCACGAGATAATGGCTATGGAGCCCGGCGTGATGAACACTACAATATTCGGGATCAGCACCGACCTTAGATGTCATCCGATCTCCGCCGTGATGTCGCATGGTAGAGGGGTGCCGCACACCCCATGTGCTTTACCGATGAGGTAATTCAGCACCAGTTTCCGAAAGGGTTCAAACCCGTAAACATCGAGCAGTACGATGGTACGACGGATCCGGCCGTCTGGATCAAAGATTTTCTTCTCCACATTCATATGGCTCGTGGAGATGACCTTCACGCCATTAAATATCTTCCTCTAAAGCTGAAAGGACTAGCACGGTGCTGGCTGAACGGCCTCCCAGAGAACTCCATTGGAAGCTGGGAAGATTTAGAGGACGCTTTTCGGGCCAACTTTCAGGGCACTTATGTCCGGCCACCGGATGCTAATGACCTAAGTCACATAATCCAGCAACCTGGCGAATCGGCTCGCAAGCTTTGGAACCGGTTCCTAACTAAAACGAACCAAATCGTGGACTGTCCGGACGCCGAAGCCTTAGCGGCCTTCAAACACAGCGTCCGTGACGAATGGCTCGCCCGACACCTCGGGCAGGAAAAGCCGAAGACCATGGCAGCCTTAACTGCACACATGACCTGTTTCTGTGCGGCTGAAGATAGCTAGTTGGTTCATAGAAGCAACAACTCTAGTGACCCCGGCACTTCTGAGGCCAGGGACGGCAATGGTAAACCACGCCGCAATAAAAACAAATGTCGAAGTAATAACGACGACGCAGATGACATGGCAGTCAATGCCGGATTCAGTGGTTCTAAACCTGGTCAATGGAAGAAACCTTTTAATGGCAACAGGGACGGTCCATACAAGTTGGACAAAATCCTTGAGAGGCCCTGTCAGATTCATGGCACACCCGAGAAACCTGCAAACCACACCAGCAGAAACTGTTGGGTTTTCAAACAGGCCGATAAGATAAACACTGAACACAAGGGAAAGGGACCTCCAAGTGAGGACGATGATGAGCCCCGACAGCCAAACACCAGGGGCCAAAAGCAGTTTCCCCCCAAAGTGAAAACAGTGAACATGATCTATGTCACTCACATTCCCAAAAGGGAGTGCAGGCGCGCACTAAGGGACATCTACGCCGTAGAGCCTGCCACCCCAAAATTCAATCCATGGGCAGCTTGTCCGATCACCTTTGATCACAGGGACCACCCAACCAGTATCCGACACGAGGGTACAACCGCCCTGGTACTCGATTCAATCATCGACGGATACCATCTCACTAGAGTCCTTATGGACGGCGACAGCAGTCTCAGCTTGATTTATCAAGACACTGTCCGCAAGATGGGCATCGACCCATCAAGAATCAAGCCTAGTAACACCACCTTTAAAGGTGTGATACCCGGCGTGGAGGCCCATTGTACAGGCTCATTAACACTGGAGGTAGTATTCAGCTCCCCAGACAATTTCCAAAGTGAAGAACTGATCTTCGACATCGTCCCCTTCGAAGTGGTTATCACGCACTGCTCGGACGAACTGCTTTCGCTCGCTTTAATGCAGTCCTGCACTATGCTTATTTAAAGCTTAAAATGCCCGGACCTCGTGGCACTATCACAATCAATGGAAATATGGAGCACTCCCTCCGTACTGAAGAGCACACAGCGGCCCTTGCAGCCGAGGTATACGGCGACCTCATCAAGCCGAATAATTCGTCAGACATTAAAGCCAATGCCATCTCTAAACGAGTCCGGTCCACACCGCACCGCAATGACTCGACGGATCCGGACCTCGATAGCAGCTTGGCCTCCGCCGACTGCCCTATAAGGTTGCGGCTTACGTCCTGCACGTACATAACTACCCACTCAAAATACCTTGGGCAACGCTGGAGGCACACTGCGGAAACAGTCCATAGTACGGCTTGACCCTATTTGGACATTATACAGTTTTTTACTACAGGTTCATTAAGAGCTCTATCCGCTGTATGGTTGCACCAGGGACCCCTTCAAGGCTGGTTTTCCCCTCCTTTACGGACAATCATCAAATACCCCTGTCAAAGGATCCGTTACTAAGGAGAAACGACGCAGATGTGCGGCAGGGCATCACTAGAATCTTCGAACCATTACTTTTAGGCCCTGTGTTAGACTTTCCCTTACGTAATTTTTTAGGCATGTAACATGACCTTTATATCTATGGCATTATCTGTCGAAACACGCCTTGACGTACTGATAAGGATATAAAGGAAGCAGATGATCCCCCCTTCTTTTTGGGGTTTTATATTGTCTTATCATCCATATTCCATCCTTGCTTTCGACTGACGTTTACGCTTCGGCATGGCCTTTATACCAGGGGCTGTATTCGGCCCTGCAAACTCTTAAGTCTGAACACCTATAGGGAACTCTTCGGTGTCTCGGATATTGCACTATATGCATCGGCTCCGAATCATGTCTTTGGTCTACAGTTGGGTTGCCCGGCTCCTGTGTTTACCACCTTACGTTCCGCAAGTTCGGCTAAGGTAGTAAAGGGAGAACTACTGCTATTGTATTTCCGGTTTGTCCGGTCAAGTACCTCAGTAGATAAAGCCAAAAACTGACTGTCATGATATGCGAGAGTTGGTCAGCGATCCGGTGACTTAAGTGTTATACTACAAATCGTTCGCGATTTATGCCGGGTTATACGAGGGGCTGGGATCCGACCAAGCCGTGTTGCAAAGGCGCCGTACTCCGGATTGCCGTTCATGCAACAGGGGCTAGTACTTAGCCCCACCAATGGACTCCTATGGCTAAGTGAGGATAATAAAGCCACATAGTCTGATTGCCTAGTTCATCTAGCGGACGCCTCCTCCACAGACCAAGACGTTGGATAAAGAGCGGACACGCGTTTGTGAACAACCCAGAAATACTTTCACAGGGGCGGAAGCCAACGACTGGCAATCTTCACATATAAAATGGCCGAACAGGAGGATAAACTGACCAAATCATAAGGCGCAAGTATAAATTCACATCATGAGTTCATTACATGGTCTTTGCAAACCGACCTCCACTACTAATATGATATCCTTTGAACATTGGCCCTCTACAATTCGGGCTCCCTCCAGGACCTCGCCGAAGTACCTCTCCTGCCTTCGGTGATCCTTGCCTTCGGGTGGCCCTACGGTGGCAATTTCGGTGGCCTTCCTCTTCGCCCGTTGCACCTTGACGCGGGCAAAGGCCATTCGGGCACCTTCTATGCAGGCCGACCGCTTTATGGTGTCGATCTGGGGACACACATTTACTAGCCGCCTCACGAGTCCGAAGTAGCTGTTGGGTATGGGCTCGGCTGGCCAAATACGGACTATTACATCCTTCATGGCCAACCCAGCCACCCTATGCTGCTCGGTCAGCTGCTTTAGCTGATCACTGAGGGGCACCAGATGCTCTAGCGCAAGGTACTACGACCAGAATAGCTTCTCCGTCGAGCTCCCCTCTTCGGCTCGTAAGAACTTCGCAGCGTCAGCAACACTCCTGGGCAGATCCACAAACGCGCCTGAAGAACTCCAAACTCGGGTCAGCAAGATATATCTCCTACTTACAAATTTGCTCTGCAGAAGAAAGGCCTTACCAGCCGCTATCTGCCTCGCCTGCTGGATCTCCTGGCAAGTGCCCTGGGCTTCAACCCGGGCCTCCTTCATGCTGTGGAGAGCTTTGGTGAGTTCGGAGGCTTGATCCGAAGTCTTCTGCTCCAAGGACTCGCACTTAGTTATGGCATCCTTGAGCTCTTGTTCGACCTCGTCCACTCGCGCCTCATGTTTTTGGCAGGCAGTTCGCTCCGCCTCCAATTCCTTCGCCGCTTTGTCAGCGGCTGCCCTGCTCACCTCCGCCTCCTTTTCGGCTTGGGCAAGCGCGCTCTTGAGGGACTCGATCTCGGCTGCACCAACTATGAGTATAATCATAAAACTCAGTAAGTTAAAAGAATTAGCACACATATCACTTCGGGTATGAAAAAGTGCCGCGTACCTTGCGTTTCGTCAAACCGCTTGTTGATGCGGCCGAGCTCCTCATCGGCTAGTTGAAGCTTCCGATTGAGCTCGAAAACTTCTGCGGCTTGGGCAGTAGCCGCCAACATGGATGCCTGTCTCACACATTAGCACAGTATGTTAATAATTTGACTGGGGATCCTCTGTCCGGTTTGTTCTAATCTGGACAGAGTCTCAGTGGCTACTGTCTATACATGGGTTTAACCTTTCATATGAAAACCTTGTTAGAGAATTACATCGCATACCTCAAAGCCCATAAGTAGGCTATTGAAGGCTTCGTTCAGTCCGCTTTTCACAGACTGAACCTTCTTCATAACCGCACCCATCAGGGTGCGGTGCTCTTCCACAATGGAGGCGCGTTGCAGCGCTTCCTCCAGAGCAGGAGCAGCCTCCAGATTAACAGAGGCCGCCGATGGAGCCACTTCTCTGCCCCCTCCGTCGAAGGGGGATGCTGATCCGAACCCGGAGCCACATTGGTCTCCGGGACGGTGTTCGGAGGGGGCCCACTGTTGAGACCCTGCACCCTCGGTGGTCGTGGTGGTCGCCGTCCCCCGATCTGCGGCATCCGAGGTATTAACCTCGGGTGCCTTCTGGACGAACTCGTCTGCCCCTCCCCGGCCAGGAGAGGTCCTTTGGGACGACGCCTCGGTGTCCTCCATGGTAGTGGGGGATGGGACCTACGCCGGTCCGTCGCTCTCCACCTCTTCAGGCGCCAGAGAGTTTCTCAATGAGGTCGAGGTGTTCGGGATATTGCGTGGAGGGCTGAAATGCAAGCAAAGATACAATTTGTATAATGGAGGCGGGTAAGCGGAGACTGAACAAGTAAGATTTTTGATACTTACAATTGGGCCAGGGGCTTCACCCTGGAAGCTCTCCTCGGGTTGTGTTCGGACTCCGAGTCCGAACTGACCAAGAGGGTAATCTTCCCCCTCTTCGGCGTCGCCCCCTCCGGGTTCTCGGAGGCCATCCTCTTCTTCCTCCTCGTCTTGCGAGGAGAGTCGCTCTCCACCTCCTCCTCCTCCTCTTCATCCTCGTCTTCCTCGTGAGAGGAGACATCCCCGGTCCCTCCGGACATAGCATTCGAAGGACCTCTGCGGCGGGGCCCGCCCTTGGGCTCCTTGCCCTTCTTCTTGCCCTTCTTCTCCGGCGCCTGGTAGGGCGCTGAGACCAGCATCTCCGTCAGCTGGAGAGTGACTGGGTCTTCGGGTAATGGAGTCGGACTCTTGATCCGCTCTGCCTTCTTGGCCCATCCCTATAAAGAGGTGGGCTGATAAGATTCATATCGATCAGAAATATAGACCGGGCATATCTTCGGAAAGCTAATACTTACCGGCGTGGCCGAATTCTCGGTGTCGAGTCCGACGTCTTCGGTCTCCATAGGCCAGCTCTTCTGGGCCTTGAAGAGTAGCTTCCATATTCCTTCGTGCGTCGTGACGAAGAAGTGCTTCAGGGTCCGCGGTTCCTCCGGATTGAACTCCCACATGGGGGAGGCCCTGCGTTGGCAGGGGAGGATGCGGCAGAAGAGCATGATCTGCACCACATTGGTGAGACCAACATTCTTGCCCAGCACATTGGTGATGCGCGTCTGCAGCATCTGCACCTCCGTCTGGGACCCCCAGTCGAGGCCCTTAGCGGTCCACGAAGTGAGCCTCGTGGGGGGTCCGGATCTGAACTCTGGAATCGCCACCCATTTGTTATGGCGCGACTCGGTGATGTAGAACCACTCTTGCTGCCAGACCTTTACGGTCTTGATGAAGGCCCCCTTGGGCCATGTGGCGTTGGGCAGCTTGCTAATCATGGCCCCACCGCAGTCTGCATGCTGCCTGTCGACCACCTTCGGCTTCACATTGAAGATTTTTAGCCATAGGCCGAAGTGTGGGGGCATGCGGAGTAAAGCCTCGCACATGACGATGAATGCCAAGATGTGGAGGAAAGAATACGGGGCTAGATTGTGGAAATCTAGCCCGTAATAGAACATGAGTCCCCGGACGAACGGGTGGAGTGGAAAACCTAACCCTCTAAGGAAATGGGGGAGGAAAATGACCCTTTCACCGGCCGCCGGAGTGGGGATGATTTGGCCCTCGTCGGGGAGCCTGTGCGCAATGTTTGCGGCCAGGTACCCCGTGCTCCAGAGATTCTTTATCTCCTTCTCCGTGACAGAGGAGGCCTCCCACTTGCCCTTGGAACCGGATCCGACCATGGTCGGAGGTGGTTTGTGGTGATGAGGAAGGTGAAAGCTTTCTTTTGGGCGCTAGATCTTGGGAGATTGGAAGGCTGAGGCTAGAAGAAGGCGTGGGACAGAAAGGAGGAATATATTGCCCTCTTATAGGTGGTGAAAATGCCAACCGCCCACCCACTTATGCCTTGAAACTCGCCTGTTCCCAATGTGAGCGTGCGCCGTAAATGGTTGGATTACCCGAATCTTATTGATGAGCAATCCCGTAATAAGTGGGCACGATCTCTGTTTTGACAAGACGGGCCAAGGAGGCTCGACCTCGAAACATGAAACGTGGAGTATGAAAACGGTTCAAAGCACTGAAGGGTCAAGTATGGCGCTTCGCCGAACAAGTTGTCAGTAAAGACACTATTCTTATTTTTTATATATCCTGCCTTCGCGGCTAAGGGTTGCATTAATTCTACAAAGCCGAATACAGTCCTTTTATGAGGAAAAGCTGATATATGTTCAAGGAGAGGAACCGGACTCGCAATGCCGAAGACAACCTGTGCGCCGAACACGTCGTCATTGAAGATTGGTCCAGGGGCTACTGAGGGAGTCCTGGACTAAGGGGTCCTCGGGCGTTCGGTCTATTCCTTATGGGCCAGACTAATGGGCTGTGAAGATACAAGGAAGAAGACCACCTCTCGTGTCTAGTTGGGACTCCCGTATACGTGAACGACAAGTTTTGGTGGCCGGATGTACTATTTCCTTTCGGTTTTAACCGACTATGTACAACCCTAGGCCCCTCCGGTATCTATATAAACCGGAGGGTTTAGACCAAAGGCAGGATCACAACATTGACAGGCTAGCCAAGTTAGGGTTTAGCCACCACGATCTCAAGGTAGATCAACTCTTGTAACCCCTGTACCCATCGAATATAATCAAGCAGGAGTAGGGTTTTACCTCCATTAAGAGGGCCCGAACCTGGGTAAACACCATGTCCCTTTGATTATTGTAACCATCAATCCGCAGACATACAGCTTGGCCCCCCCTACCCGAGATCTGCCGATTTTGACACCGACAAAGATGACTGCTGAATGGAAGGAGTTCATGGATCTGTTGCACATTCGTGATGAGGGGCTAGATGTGCCCGTTGGTATCTGCCTGCATGCCAACCCAGAGTCTGCTTCCAAGAACAAGCTTCAACCCTACCTTGTTGAGAAGACTTTACCCAATGGCAATAAGTCTTATGTGCTGAATCCGTTTCTCGACATCATGCACCGGATCTTCTGCAACTCTCTTTTTCCTCGCATGGGGGACAAGGACAAGGTGCATTCCTATCTTGTGGACATGATGCTTATTTGTGAGGAAGCGCGTCTTCAACAACCTGGACCACTTGATATCTCTCACACTACAAAAAAGACACATCCGTGACATTTTGGGCCGAACAATTTTTTTCTGTCATACTTGTGACACTTCTATGACGATAATTGTGACAAAACCCGGTATCATCATAGATGTGGTGGGGTCCTACTTCTATGACAAAAAATCATGACAGAAAATGGGCTTTTCGTCCTGGGCGGGTCGGAGACGCAGCTGCATGACATTCTTTGGGCTGTCCATGACGGAAAAAACCGTGGTAGAAGCAAGGGCGAGGAAAATATCGAGGTGTTCCCGGTTACAGTGGGTGGTCGGGGCCGAGCGATGCGCGTTTCTCTCGTACACGCACGCGCGTGGGTGCGAGGCGTTGGGCTCTAACTGAACCCGAGCGATTGCATTGTAGGCTACGCATTACTGAACCCAAGCGATCGATCGATGGCTGTTAACTGAATCCGATCAAGCGATTCCTTCGCTACTACTGCTAACTGAAGCCGATCGATGCTGCCTCTGGATGAACAGTGAGCGTTGCTGGGGGGTTTGGATGGACAGTTCCCGGTGGGGGTGGATGAACAGGACCCCGTGGTGTTTCCTCTGGATGAACAGGACCCCGATCGATCGAGCCGGTTGGGGCTGGATGAACAGGACCCCGTGGAGGGCTGGATGAACAGGACCACCCTGTGGAGGGCTGGATGAACAGTAGACGGTGGAGGGCTGGATGAACAGTAGCCCGTGGAGGGGTGGTTGAACAGGAGTCCGTGGAGAGGGCTGGTTGAATAGTAGCCGGTGGAGTAGCGCGCGGTGGAGGCTGGATGAACAGGAGCCTGTGGATGAATAGTCGCAGGTGGAGGCTGGAGGAGGTCGACGGTGGATGAACAGTAGCCCGTGGAGGCTGGAGGGGGTCGATGGTGGAGATGAACAGTATCCCGTGGAGTCCCGTTTTGCAGTACGCCACACCCCTCCCGATGAACAAGACCCTCGTTTCGACCGTAGCGCTCCAACACAAGTCCGTTTCCTCCGTTTGCGGTACGCCACACCCCTCCCGATCAACAGGACCCCCCGTTTCGACCGTAGGAGGTCCGTTTCCTCCGTTTTGCGGTACGCGAGACCCCTCCCGATGAACAGGATCCCGTTTCAAACGTGGCCGGTCGAACACAAGGCCGTTTCCTCCATTCTGCGGTACGCCAGGCCTCGTTTCCATCGGCTGTTCCGTCCAAGCCCTCCCGATGAACACGACGACGCATTCTGTTCCGACCCAGCCGGTTGGCTCCCCATGAACAAGACGATGACGCTGTTTCTCCGTTCCGACCCAGTCATGTACACGAGCCCTGGCCGTACGTACGCGCGAGTAGGCATTCGAGACCCCGCCCGTATGTACGTACATGGCCGTATTTACTTTCTTGCACCCTGGCCGCTGTACGTACGTGTACATGCTACGTGCGCGCCTCTACTACGACACGTGCGCGCTCTACATCGACCAGTATGTACATACACGTTCGCGACCAGAATGACAACGCTACGTATGCTTCGACCAGGTGGGTCCCCACTGTCAGGCACTTCCTTGCGTGCGAAGATGTAGCTGGTGGGTCCCAACAGTCAGGGGGGGGCGAATCGTTTTTTTGCCCGGATGCACTTCCTTGTGTGCGAAGATGTAGCTGGTAGGTCCCAGCAGTCAGGGGGAAACGTTTTTTTCGCGAAATACAGTGGTCCGTCCAGTGGGTCCCCGCTGTCAGGTGTAGGAATAATTATTTTCCGCGTAATAAGGAGGAACTTCCTTGCGGCTGCCGTGGACCCAGCTGTCAGCCTCTCCATGTACAGTACTCTTCCGATGGAAGTCGGTCATTGACCACATTGACCACGCCGCGCCGAGAGCACCAAGGCAGTGGACGATGGCGAGGCCTAGGAAGGGGACGACGCGGAGCCAGGGAAGACGCGGTAGTGGATGCCCACGCGGAGAGGAGTACGAGGGTTCACTGGTTCGGCTGCATTGTGAGGTTGCCGTCACCGCAGAATAACAGGGGGTGTGGGTTAGTAGAGGGATGGCCTGGCCAGCGGTGGGAGTAGTAGGGGGCGGTGAGGCCTCCGCGGCATCACAGCCGGCCACGGGAGGCAGGAGCATGCGGCCCGACCGGCGCTGCTTTGGGCGGCTGGAGCAAGAATACCAGAGGTTGAAGAAGCACTACGGCCGTTGGATAGACATCGTACGGTCACTGGAGCTAGAATCGTTCATATTGACTAAGTTGACAAAGCACTCCGTCTCTGTCAACTTAGTAGGCCCCCAAGTCAGCCTCCCACCAAGGTGGGTCCCAACTAGCACGGGGAGTATTCATTTTTTTGTGCGTAATAAGGAGGCACTTCCAGTGGGTCCGAGCTGACAGCGGGGGGAACGTTTTTTTTTGCGAAATACGGTGGCCCGTCCGGTGGGTCCCAGCAGTCAGGGGGAAACATTTTTTCGCCAAATACGGTGGCTCGTCCGGTGCGTCCCTGCTGTCAGGTGGAGGAATAATTATTTTCCGCGTAATATGGAGGCACTTCCTTGCGGCTGCCGTGGACCCAGCTGTTAGCCTCTCCATGACAGTACTCTTCCTATGGAAGTCGTTCCTTGACCACGTTGACCACGCCGTGCTGAGAGCACCAGGGCGGTGGAGGACGGCGAGGCCTAGGAAGGGGACGACGCGGAGCCGGGGAAGACGGGGGAGTGGATGCCCTTGCAGAGAGGAGTACGAGGGTTCACTGGTTCGGCTGCGGTGTGAGGCTGCCGTCACCGCAGAATAACAGGGGGTGTGTGAGTAGAGGGATGCCCTGGCTAGCGGTGGGAGTAGTAGGGGCGGTGAGGCCTGCACGGGAGGCGGGAGCAGGCGGTCCCACCGGCGCTAAATTTGGCGGCTGGAGCAAGAAGATCAGAGATTGAAGAAACACAACGGCCGTTGGACTGACATCCAACGGTTACGTCTGCTAGAATCGTTTGTTGACGTATATAATAACTAAAAAAATCTTGCATACGCGTCAACTTAATAGGCCCATAAGTCAGATCATTCCCTCTTTTTTTAATAATTTATATATAGCTCATTGCGACTTCTTATGCAATTTATTGCGGTCCGTTTTTTTGGTTGGCCAGGGCCAATTTCACATATTTCTGTGGGTTCCAAACTATTTTTAATACCGAAATGTCGAGCCAGATTTAAAGTACTTTGAAGATATATTTAAATTAGGTTAATGCCGAGTGAAATAGGAATCTGAAAATGTGAAAAAAATCAGAAATTATAAAGTAATTGCCAATTTGTCATCTGTTTTTATATTTACAACCCATTTCATATTACTTTCAAGATTTGCAGGCGTCTTGAAAGAGTTGCAGCCCATCAGGGCGTAGAAAAATAAATAGGCCTGGATTGGGTATTCTTCAGAAAAAATAAACTGGGCACATTTTCACAAAGAAAAAATAGCTGGGCTAGTCACATGGTGAACATGAAATATAAGCCTGGGCTAGACTGGCCACAGCCCAGTTCAAACCCTGCTCCGTCTCAACAATAACAAAAAAAAATACTGCTCGAGCAGCTATGTCCCAGGTATCAGCCGATCTTGTGCTGTTCTCTTGTCTATTGACTATATACGCTCACAATGTCGTGGGTCCCAGATGTCAGGAAAACACTAGGAGGAAGCATTTTATTTTTCCATACGCTAACATGGTGGGCCCGTACTGTCATCCTCTCCATGTACTTCTGCCGATTCCTGTTGTTTGTTTACCATGTTGACAACGTGAGAGGGCGGCGCCGCGGCGAGCGCACCAAAGCGCGCGGAGGACGACGGCGAGGCCTCGGATGTCGGCGTTAACGATTTAGGAGACGGTGGGGCGGCGATGCGTGCGCTGAGGCACAGCCAGCCGTGGGAGGCGGAAGCAGGCGGCCCCGCCGGTGCTGGTTTGGTTTTGGTGGCTGGAGGAAGACAGGACTGAAGAAACACGACAGACTGTAAAAGCAGCAGGTGTACTTAACAACCTTAACTGAAACCAGCAGGGGCACTTAACAACCATAGCTGAAAGCAGTATGAGTACTTATACAGGTTCAACCGTACAAAGCACGCCTCGAACAGTGCTACTCTGCCTACAGTTAACCAAGGGTGAGGCTGCCAAGCCCCAGGACAAGGCCCAGGCGCCACCCCGTGCATCCACAACCTTCTGAAAGTGGCTTCATCTCGCAATGTGGTCAATAAACAGGATATTCGCTTTAGAGCCATGGAAAAGCAGGAACATAATCTTCTGTCCTATTCTCCAAGATGGACGAGCCTTCATTATTTGAGACCACCCATGAATAAGTATCTTTTCACCTCCAATGGGAATGGAGTAGGTCGACATAAACATCATGTTGTGACCAAGCGCAAGTCTGACCCGACCATGGTCAGGCATCTGTATAGGAACAATAGAACCGGGTAGTTTCTGTTTCAAGAAGATCACAGCTGTAAAACTGTGTATAAGCAATAGTTTATGAACAACATATATAAAAGAAAACAGCTCGTACCATAAGTTTCTCGACACAGTTGGACCTGTTCAACGAGTGCAGCAGTGGCACACATATCCCACGTGGCCTTCCACCATTGAAACGCCCCACAAGGACCTCAAGACGATCAATAAATGTAGGAACTTGTGGATGTCGTCCCAGTCAACTTCAGTGCCATCAGTAACAGCCGAGTTGTTACAGAATAACAAACGAGCAACCTGCTTAACTCTGAAAAAACCTACACGTGCCACCAATTATAAGAAAATATTAGTTGGAAGTAGCATCTTCGTGAGAGATTCGTTGCTACTTCTAAAGTTAAATTGTGATTAGTTAGACAGAATAGGTGGATTAAGAAGTAATCGAGGCAACAAGCAAGAACCATATACAAAACTAACATGGATGAACAATTGGAACGACGTCGGGGTGGAAGATCGCAGTGAAGATGAGACCAGGTTCTGCTATTTCCATCAACATTCGTGCGCCAACTTTCAGTCCGTAACACTTGAGAAAGTTTATCCAAGTTCGGCCATAAAAAAAGCAGTGATCTTCTTGGTTCATGAACCCAACTCGGAAGTTATATCCATGGCTTGTCTTCACTGTGACCATTAAACTGGTGTATTCAGTTATGGCAAGGCCGAGCATCTTGAGTACATGTGTTCTGGCAGAGCAAATAATGCACTGCAGGAAAAATAATATGAGAACACAATGTATTCCCTATATCCAAATCTAGAAATACTTTCCTCCTTCACGTCAGTGTTGACCATGGTAATTTTGCAAAAAGGTACCCACACACCTCTCCACATTTGCAAAGAAGGCCTTCCCTCGTTCATCCTTTTCTCTCACAAGATAAAATACTCATACAAATGCATCTTGATGTTACGTGCAATGCACGGGCATTATGGGGGTTCAGCTGAGAATATAATACTCAGACAGGCTCACGGTTCTGGACTTTGGGCCGCAGGCCCACCCTGCATGTTTGGGGGCCCATGTGTTCTACCTCAGCGCTTTTCATATTGCAAGGGATCGGTACCGTGCTGGTTTTAGATGCTGTCGCAAGGCGAATACACAAAATTGAATAAAGCACGGCAGCTGTTGGAATGAAATTGAACGGCAGTTCCTAACCAGCAATGAGAGTTGCAATTCTATCAACGATATACCATGTGATAAATAATACTGTCGTATTACTTATACACACAGGACACTTGTTTCACCATGCCAGATTATTACATCAAAATCTCTCGTAGGATAGATCAGTTCGGCAGTTGCGTGCTGCTACTGAAGAATTACAAAGTTGATTTGGACCAGCTCTCCTTGCCGTGAAAGTTCGATTTTGAGATCATCCCCTACCACAAGATATGATTTAGATGTGAACCTTGACCATCCTTTAGCATCAATCATCATGCGACCATCCTTTGTACTTACGGTATATTGAGCAGGTTCATTCACACCAAGGCTGCGCATGGTAAGAGAAACTTGGCCGCTGTCACCCGGATTGTTGAACGACTCCCTCGTTGCTCTAGGAATTCTCTGTTTGCAAACAAGAAGACATACCCAAATAGTTAGATCAACACAGTGAATCATGCGAAACAACATGGAAAGAAAAAAGAACGAAACACTTGGGCGGCCAATGCTTACCAAGAAGGTGGACATGTCGGTTTTTGTAAGGACTTTGGTATATGACGTGCGAACTGCAGCCCAGTCTGTTGCTGGTGCAACTGCTCGTTCGGTTGCCGCTGCACGGGCCGGAGCAGATGCAAGTGCAAGTGTTGGTGCAGGTGCCGAAGCCGCTGCTGCTGCCGGAGATGGTGCTCCTTGTAGAGCTGGTGCCGGTGTCGGAGCAGGTGCCGGTGTCGATGCCCGATCCTCCGGTAGATCAGCCTGATCCGCTGACGCAGTCGGTGCCCAATCCTCAGCTGGATCAGACTGAGCTGCTGCCGCTGTCAGTGCTAGAGCAATTGCCGGTGCTTGATCCGTTGCTGAAGGTGGTACCGATGTGCGAGACAGCGGCGATCGTGTCTGGTCTGCTATGATCAGCTTTCTAACTTGACTAGGCTTTGTGACCGTGATCCAGTTTTTTTCTTCATTTCTTTTAAACGCGAGAAGGACTAATTGTGGCGTTTTTGTTAAACCAAACTGCAGTTCATCATAGGGATTCAGCTTGTACTCAGACAACAGACTGATCCAATTTTTTCCAGTAATATAAGTGATGGACAGTGCCTTCGTTACTGACACAACATAAGAAGTGAAACCTGCAAAAATAGCCATTGTAGAGCAAACCAAACGGTTTATTCTGTGATGAATGTCACATGGCAAAACCTGCATCGTAAAATTGCAGGAAAAGAAAGAAAACATGACATTAAATCAATAAGATTTAGACAGTAAATCAATAAGATTTACTTGATGTGACACGAGTGAATCCTTACCAGGAAATCACTATGTTGAAGTACTAAACAGAAGATTGATCGTCCAACTACGGGTGGCATGCAGGGGCCCCGCCTACTCCCACAAGCAGGACAGTCCAAAGGTCGTGACAAATCGTATGGACCGAACATCCATGGGACTGGAAATCCTGGTGGGTGCGATAAACCCTGCAATGCATACAGATATTGGAGTGTAACCATAATTGATAAACCGTCCTCACAAAAAGATGATCTGGATACTTCAAAATATACAGACTGAATTGAGTGGACAGACATTAACATAGACCGTTCTCAGGACTGACCACACACCAAAAGCGGCAGTACTAATAAACAATACAGGGTTCACAAACACAAATCAAGTACTGAACAATAGTACTTACTACAGACAAGCAAAGTTGCACTAATTAAACTCTGCAGACTATTTCTTGCCACCGACCTACGGGATGAACCCCGCATAACTGACTAGGCCATGGACTTCGTGAGAGATGTCTACATGCACCATCACCATCTCGTCAACCTTGGAGAACCTAACAGAGTGGTCTTTCCACTCATAAACATGATGATGAAGACAGGCCGCATCAGATTTGTTGGGAAGCTTTACAAGAACCACACCCTTCGTAATCGAAGGCACAACCAGGAAATTGTTGTGGTCAAGTACAGCCTCGAGAACACGCCTGACAACAATGCTACAGGAAAACACTAGTTCAGGACACGTGGCGACAAGGACACAACAGCTGGATAGTTTAGCAGTAGAACTCATCCTCAGGTCTTCCAGTTCACACGGCATGACTTTGAGAACTTCATCTCCACCGCGGACCTGGTTCTAATTCAAACAGAAACCATATTTTATTACTACCTCCGTTCAGAAATATAAGATGATTTTCGATATTATACTCCATATATGACTACATATACGCACAGAAATGAGTGAACAAAGACACTAGAACATGTCTTCAAAGGCATGAGAGCAGAGGGATTACTTGCAATATCCATAACACAAGTTACTGAGGCAAATATACCCTCTTCAAAGGTAGCATTGATGTTCATAAAGTACTCCCTCCGTCCCAAAATTCTTGTCTTAGATTTGTCTAGATACGGATGTATCAAGTCACATTTTAGTATTAGATACATCCGTATCTAGACAAATCTAAGACAAGAAATTTGGGACAGAGGGAGTAGTTGAAAGTAATCTATAAGAAATCAGTGTCAACCTCTCGCATGTTTTGGTCAAAAGAGGAATTTAGAACCGTCATTTGGCACACAAAAATCACATGCAAGATCACCCAGAAAGTTGTACTACTAGTACTAGTACTGCGTGTTAGATGAAAAAACACGATCAAGATCGAGAAAAAGATCGTCAAGAAGAGATATTACCTGGACTTGCTTAATGAGGGATCCCGGAGAGGGGGGCTTGGACAGGGCGATGGCTTTGAGCTTGTCTGCGGTAGTCTCGGCGGGGTGCTTGCGCTTCTTCGTACCATGAGCCTCGACGGTTTTGGCCAGAGCCATAGACATCACTTCGGCCGGTGCTCCAGCGTCCATCAAGAAACTGTCAAATAGAAATAAAAGAAAATAAACCATAATCACAAACCCAAAAGAAGAACAGAGAGGGAGTTATAGGATCAGTCTCGGGGTTGCAAGACCGGGCCTTGGCCAGAATCAACACCATTGATGCGCTCACCTTTCCTTCTTTGGGAGAGAAGAACAATGGCAGAAGCAGGTCGGGGTTTTCTTGAAGAAATGAGGAACAAGATGAGGGAGAAGCGAGTTGGGTAGAGAGGAAGCTGAGAGAGAAGAGTGAAATGATGGTTGCTTCGTCCGTCCAACTTACTGCTGGAAAGGAGGGGGTTTTGTGATTTGACGGCTCATTGGGCATTACTGCGGCGCTTCGATCGGGGTAGTCTAC
This sequence comes from Triticum aestivum, assembly GCF_018294505.1. Lineage (NCBI taxonomy): Eukaryota > Viridiplantae > Streptophyta > Magnoliopsida > Poales > Poaceae > Triticum > Triticum aestivum. The sequence goes on along the minus strand of NC_057814.1, from coordinate 163,317,891 downwards.
CGTCACTCTACTACGGAGTAATTTAGTGCATGGCTGGTGGACCCCGATGCTGGCTATCCCACACGTCGGCGAAAGTGAGTAATTTAGTGCATGGCTGGAGGAGGATCCGCACGGTAGAGCGTGTCCACTGTTTTTCTGAAGAAAAAATGATTACAGCAAGCGTTTCCACTCTTACGACGGAGGAGTGCGAAACACGGCAGCCACTTGAACATACACAGTGCTCCTACTACTAGGCATGTGCAGTGGTTCATACGTCAGTACTACATAATCTTGTTGCTAGTGTAGTAAGATATGACGACAACAAATGATGTTGTGCGCATGTCAACTATATGAACAGTAATGTAGTAACATAGTACCGCTTTTTCGACTGTCCGGTCGAGAATGAACGGTGAGATCAATGTTAACAGAACTAGGTCTACAGCGCACAGAGAGTACGGTGCTACAGTACTCCACGAAACATGAACCATATGAAGCACGAATAGTGTTAGGCAGGGTGTATGAAGGGTGCACGGGATGGGAGCAAAAGTTCCCTTCTCGACCCACTTTTGGGTGTTTGGCAGAGTGCATGAAGGGTGCATGAGTCCACACTAGTAGGTTAACACAAATACACGAAGAGGAAACAACTATATTGAGATGAGAATGCAACCAAACACACCCACACGCTTTGTGCTACAGTGACTGATCTGCACCGTCTGAGTTTGATCCAACGGTCATGTTGCGCCGAGACATGGACATGCCCATGCAGAGGGCGCCTAAACACCACCGAAGTCCCTCTGCTTCTCGAGGCGCACGACGTTGGTGATGCAGGGGCGAAACGGCTGAAAGGCAATGCAATCTACGGGAAGGCGGAGGGAGCCAGCCGAGGAGCGGGGAATCTTTTGGTTTTCACCATGGTAAAACACCAGTCGACGACTTCTCACATCAGGGAGCAGTGGGTTTTACAGGCGGAGTCATCGTGACTAATTGCTGCCGCGCCTGCTCCCGTCAATCAAAAAATTAAAAATCCTGCCGCGCCTGCTCCCGTCAATCAAAAAATTAAAAATCCTGCCGCACTCAAACACCAGAGCAACGCCGCGGTGGATATTTAAATTTACCTGCCGGCAAGTAGATAAAAAAGGGGTGAAAAAACAAATGTGGCGGCGGCCTAGCTAATCGGTCGAACTAGCCCAACTAGCTAGCCACCGTGCTTCACTGATGTACTCGGCGGGAAAAGTGGTCTTTCGTGATTTGACGACTCATTTACTTGCTTCGGCGAAAACGCGCGGTAGGGCGTCCCACGTCAGGAAGAATATATGCGTGCACCACCCGGGAGGACCCCGAAACCGTGCGGTAGGGTGTGCCATGTCTCGGCACGGAGGAAAAATGTGCGTGTAAAAATTTACTGTATCAGACGTAGTACCTATGGTTCGACCTCGGGACCCAGCCAGTCGGTCGAAAACACCCCACTAGCCACACAGCTTCATCATGCTAACATGGCATGGAGGATAGGTGTGGTTAGCTCCGTCTCGACCAGCCACAACGTCTCTTGTTCTAGGCGATTCTTCTATTTTCCAAGCTTTTTTTAGTTGTAATAACACCACGGCAAGCTAGCGCCGCTCTTCGTGTGTGCCCGTGCAAAGGTTAGACGATGGAGAGAAGAGAGAGATCGCAGACCTGGGACCCACCAGTAAGTGAGTCAACGGTCATGCACGTGTTGACGAGGCACTCCCTCTACTCTACTCAACGTAATACTGTATAAAATCAAGTTATGGGACAAAGCCAACAACCGTTGTTGTTTCAGGCTATCGACTTACGCTTTGTAGTCCAGGTTGCCAGTTCGAATCTCGTCTTTCAGATTTGTTAGTTTTAGGTCCAAATTTGATTAATGACAAGTGGGACCCCCGTGTGTTGTTCCGATATTTCAGTGTAGGATGGTTTTTTTGAACAAACACTTTGCGCGGTTAGACAAGTAACGGCACAAGTTACACGTATTTTGCAAGTTTACGAACAAAAATGACAGCGGCATAGAATATCACATCCACCCCGCAGCTTAGATGCTATGGTGATATGAGTTTTTACACCGTTGGAAGTGAGATCCAATGGCTTGGGAGTAGTCTTTGTAATTATGCGCAATTTCCAAACTCTCCAAAGGTTTTTTTGCAAATAAAACATTCAGGCCTCGTGTGTGCCGCTGCATCTTGGATCCAACGGCTCCCCGTTGCTCATATTAGGTGCTCCCCGTAGCTTAATTACCCGCTACGGTGATATGAGCATCTAGGTCGTATGATCAGTGATCAGATGGCACATGCGTAGTACTTGTACTTTCTGCGCAATTCCCAAACTCTCTCAGCCGTATATTGCAAAAACATTCAAACCTCCTACTGTGGGCCGTTAGATCTCCGTGAACTCGTATCACCATAGAATCTACGGTGCGGGAGCACCTCATATTCTCCCGTGCGAGAAAACATAAGGTGCTCTCGCAGCTTGGATGCTACGGTGATACGAGCTTCGAGGTCGTTTGATCTGAGATCCAATGGCATCTGAGCAGTCTTTGTGCTTGTAAGCAGTGGCCGAACTCTTTGGGGGCTTTTCTGCAAAAAACCATTCGAACCACCGAGGAGGTGTTGGGTCACAAATCCAACGGCTCCGAAGAGCTTGTATCACCAAAGCATCTAAGGTGTGGTAGCACATGATATTCTTACATACAGGAGAATATGATGTCCTCCTTCATCTTAGATGCTACGGTGATACGAGCTTCGAGGTCGTTGGATATGGGATCCAAGGGCATCTGAGTAGTTTTTGTACAAATTGTGTGCAATTCTCAAACTCATCAAGGTTTCCTGTAAAAATATTAAGACATCATGTGAGCTGCTATATCTCAGATCTACAAGCTCCAAGCAACTCGTATCGGCATATAGCATCTAAGGTATGGGGGCACATGATATTCTCCCGGGGAGGAGGGGTGGGGGTGCACAACCAATCGGTGGTTGGGAGGGTGGGGACAAATATAATCTAAACAACCCTAAACAGAGCTTCACAATTTTATCTAAGGTCGAGGGGGTGACCCCCGACAATCATAGCTCCGCCTAATTAAACACAACATTTGCATGTACTGTAGTACTAGACTTAATATTCATGTTTCAGTTTCATGTTCGTTTTAAATATTGAATTGAGGACCATGCATGTCTTACATTTTACTCCCTTCGTTCCTAAATATTAGTCTTTTTAGAGATTTCAAGTGGACTGGCACATACGGATGTATATAGACATATTTTAGAGTGTAGATTAATTCACTCATTTTGCTCCATATGTAGTCGCTTGTTGAAATCTCTAAAAGACTAATATTTAGGAACGGAAGGAGTATTTTTGAATTCGTGTCATACATGCATGGTTTGGAAAAATAGATGCACTATACTTATTGGATTGTTGTTGTGTTCGTGTGTGGGTGTCTGTGTGTGTGTGTGTGTGTGGTCATATGCTTGATACATACAAAGTTTTCTCACCTCCATATTGTTCATCTTTTAAATTTGAATTTGCATTGAAAAACTTACCAGAGATACCATGAAATGTGAAATCCACGTTGAGATCACTATTTCACAAACTCACTCTAATTCAACAACTCGTCATAAATCAATTACCACGTTGAGATTAGTATTTGCAAGGAAAATATGGGCATTGTAATACACATAGATTCGTTCGGCAATTTAAAAGGTTCCTTTCGTATTCTCGAATGGTAGGACCCAACGGTGTACCAGCTAGACCTTGGCTCGTGTTGATCCTAAAAAAATAAAAAATAAAAAAACTGGGCTCGTGTCCTTCTGGTGGCGTGCGTGGTACGCACATTAGGCAACCCCAACCAGTCGAGCCTCCGCATTTTGAGTCGAAATATCTGGCGGCCAGAATTCCAGCCCTAGGAAATTCCACTCATGTCCCCGGTCCATAATGACTACCGATGAACAATGGAGGGATGCTTACTAGACAACGTTACCTACCGTGCCGAGCACGGTTCAATTCCCTCGATCGTCGCTCGCCAAGGTCACCCGTCAACTGCATTGCCTAGTACTACTACTACTACACCAGGATGAGCACAGAATTGAGCCTGTTTGTTCGTGCCTAGTACTTGAGTTAATATATCAGGCAATGCACTGGTACAGAGGGATTATCCTTTTGCTCGGCATATATAACTTGTTTGAAGTCTAACTAAGCAAAATGTTTGACCAAATCCTTTCTTAAGAAATACAATAGGACAGATGTATGGCTTGAAAATTTATTGCATGATGCAGGTTATGATATTGTTTCGAATCATGAATCTTAAGTTTCAAAAAATCCAAAAAAGTCACCATAAATTCTTGAAACTGATCATGGTCACGTGATATGGCACAAATATTACTTCGTAATTTTTTTCTTCAATTTGAGACAAGCTGCTTATGACAAGTTGCACAAATGAAGAGCCAAGGTATTTTGGAACAAAGACCTGTCATGTTAAGGCGAACGCTTTCACTATTGAAACCGTGGGCGTTTACGTGCCGCCACGAGTCCCGCTTCTCATCGGTAGGTGCCATCCGAGCAAGTGTGTGAGTCGACGGGAGGCATGCGAGCAGACCACGGCGCCTGCTGACAGGGAGGCGTGCGAGCAGACCACTGTGCAGGCTCACCGGGAGGTGAGCCCTTTGACCAGGCTCCGCTGCCCACCTTCGTCCCAACTGCTCCCACTTTTAATGTCGCCGGCGCCGCAGTTTAAAATCAACCCCGCACTACCCGGTATCGCTACAATCTTCTCTCTTCCTCTCCAATTCTCCTATCGTCTACCTCCAACCAGCCTGACCTAAACGTACGCCATGCCGCATCACGATGGTCTGCCCTTAGTCTTCCAGTTTCCTAAGGAAGACACCCAGCCGGAGTCTCAAGAACATAAGGCGCTTTGGGACGAGCTTGAACTGGCCTTGCGGGAAGACGCTGCGCCTGTCCCCGCTCCCGTTCCGGCTCCCGTCGCCCCGACTGTGCCAGCGCCCATCCCCATGGCATTGATGGGCTGGGAGCCGCACATTGTCGCCGAGCTTGATGCCACGGGGTTCCACAAGGTCCCCGCCGACTTTCACGTGCCCGTGCACCTGCCAGCGCATGCGCCTGCGCGTGCACTGACGTGCGTGGCCGTGCCGGTGCCCGTGCACACGAATGTCTCCGCCGCGCCGTTGACAGCGTCTGTCCCCGCGCGGGTGCCAGTGCCCCCATCAGCGGCATGGATGGCCGCCGTCGACCGCTTCCTTGCACCAATGCCAGTCGCCTCCTCCCGCCAGTTGACTCGCTCTGAAGTCCAGAACATTTTGGCCTTCCTTGAAGCTAGGCCAACGTCTAGGAGTACGCCAACAACGGCGCAAGGCGCCGCCGTTGCCGTCGGTCAGTGGCCCGACGACACACAGAGCACAGCAGAGGAGCCGCTTTCCACCGCAAGAGGCCGCCGCCGCCGCCGCGTAATCTAAATTTGCCTTGAAAAATGTTCGGATTGCCATGCTTAAAATCCGAACATTTATCATTTCCGTTTATTTGAGATCGATCGTTGTATAATTTAAAGTCGGAGTCAGACTGAACGAAATCTATGGTTTGATCGATTGAATGTTCTGCTAGAGCCGTATCAAATTAAATATAAAATGTCATCAAGCCACATGTATTCCTTGTCATGCAACGACCTAGACTGCTTCAATGTTGAGCGCTCAACACATTTAGCGTGCAGTTAATTTCATGCCAAAAATAGTGCTAATCACATAATAACACGCAAATAATATCCTACTTAATATCCGCATGCACTTAATATACTTCCAAATTAACGTGCATTGCACGTACACACCGACTAGTACTGCTAGCATGTGAAACTGGTGCCGTAACTTGTGAACGCGTCCAGATATGGTCAACGGCAACATCGCCCGCGAGTTCTTCGTGTTTGCCCGTGCGTCTAAACGCAGAAGGGGAGGAGAGAGAGAGAGAGAGAGAGAGAGAGAGAGAGCACACATGGAACCCACCAGTAAGTGAAGGCGAATAGTACTAAAAATAATATTACATGTTATCAATTAAATAGGCCATGGTAATATAAAAACATTATGTGAACAAAGGGAGGTACAACAAACATTGTTGTTCTACGTATGTTGCCTATTGACGTGCGGCTTGAAGCCCCTAGTCGCATGTTCGATCCTTGTCCTTCATTTTTTAATTTGTATATGGGTCCAAATTTGTTTCATGACATGTGGGCCCCTCGGTGTGTGGTTTGTAGCACTTTAATTTGTGGGTCAAAATTTGTTCCATTCCAAGTGGACTATCGGTGTGTAGTTTTGTAGCTTATTTATAATAATTAAAGAGAACAACATAGTTTTTTGCAATAATACCATGGTGCGACGTTGAAGGCGAGAAAGGACGTGCGAGAGAGCGATGACCGAGCCAGAGGGAAATCAACTAGGGGAGTTGCGGGGGTTGCAACGGTGTTTCGAGTAGTTGTGGCCGAATGCTACGAAAATATAATCTAAACCGACCGGAATAAATGCCTACACAAATTAATCCAAGATTGGAGTGCCCCTCGCAATGTAAATAGCTCCGGCTTTGCGAGGGATGGAGAGGTAGCTTCAATGTGTGGAAGATACGACGTGAGAAAGCGAGGTCAATCGAGAGACATATAGATAGAGAGACAAAGTGAGTGTGGTCCGACATTCATTGAACAAATATATATGCTCTGGAGAGATATTGTCTGATTGAGCTTTTGGCAAGGGTGCGGGCTGTAAGATAGAGCTTGAGAGATGATCCAGTCACAGACATGTAGATATATTTTGTGCGTGGGAGGAAGCAAGGTCAATCGATCACATAGGGTCGTCGTGCGATCGAAAGAGTGAGACGGGTTGGAGAGAGTGACCTAGATAGACAATGTGCGTGAGAGAGTATACAATGTGAATAAGTCGAATTGGGCTCAAACGTGGTGATATATCATTTTTGTCTGAGAAAGAGCGAGGTCAATCGAGACATACAAAGAGAGAGAGAGAGAGAGAGGGAGAGAGAGAGGGAGGGAGAGAGAGAGCGTGGCCTGCCATGAGGTCGAAAGAGTGGGGGCGTCTTCGATGGACTGACCTAGATAGACAATCTGAGTGAGAGAGTATAGAGTGTGTCGATCGAGGCCCGAACAGGGAGATATAACATTTGTGTGTGAAAGAAAACGAGGTTAAACGAGACTCAGATAAAGAGAGTGAGATTGAGCGAGTGTGGCCCGCCGTGCGGAAGAAAGAGTGAGACAGTCTCGAGGGAGTGACCTAGATAGACAACGTGCGTGCATGTGCACGAGAGGTTGGGGGCTAGAATAGATAGGCAATGCATGTATTTAGCGCGAGAGGGTGAGAGGGAGAGGGAGAGAGAGAGAGCTCGGCATGGGGTGCAATGGCAGGTGTGTGAGGTAAATACATTTCGTAACAGAGTGGAAAAAGGGGGTTGTGTAGTTGAGAGAGTTAGAGATCGAAACATGGAGAGAAAGAATGGATGTGTGTCGAAAACCGATAGCTTCCTAAGGTGGTTAGGAGAGGAAGATTGAACGATACAGGAAGTATGTAGCGTGTGAGCGCGGGGGGGGGGGTGGGGGGGGCTAAAAACAACATTTGAATGTAGATAGTACGAGACTTAATATCGATGTTTCAATTCGGTGTACATTGTAAGATTTGAACTGAGGACCATGCATATGGGTAATTATTTCGAATTCGTGCCATACTAGGTTTCGAAAAGTTGACATTGACTCGATTTGTTGTGCTATTTTGTAGGTCATATGTTTGAATCCATCCAAAAGTTTTCTCACTACCATGGTGTTCATCATATACATATGAATTTGTATTAAAAAAGTAGCATGGATACAGTGAAATGCGAAATCCACGTTAGAATTGGAGATCGCTATGTGACACACACTCTAATTCAAATAACTAATTATGTGACACACACTCTAATCCACGTTAGCGTGGATACCGTTTTGATTTTTTTTTCAAAAAACTCCTCATTAATTAATTTATAGTATCTCGTTTCGAATGACTAATTATTGCAAGGAAAACACCGGCATGGTAATATATACAGATTCTTTTGCAAATGAAAGAAGATTTGTTTGCATTCTCAAATGTAGGCGCACCAGGCAGATGAGGGTCGTGTCGTGGTGGTCGCTTGTGTCGGACGGACGCTTAGCACCCAGCCACCCACCCCCCTCCCTCCCTCCCCCCTCCCTCCCTCCCCCTTTGCCCCCCAAAAAAAGGACGACGACAAAATAAGTTCACGCTTCCACGTTTCAGATTGAAATATCTGGCGGCCCCAATTCCAGCCCTGCAAAATCTCCCTTCTCCACCATCCCCTTCCGTGCCCAGATTGCTCAAATCCCTAATTCGCCGCCAACCCAAGCAAAGTTCGAATCGCCCCTCGTCTCGTCTCTTTCCCCACCTCTGTGCCGGACGACGACGATGAAGACGACGGTCGCGCTTCACCACCGCACCGGAGCTACCTCATCTACGCCCTCGTCCACCGCACCGGGTGGTCCACCGACAACGTCGGCCGCCGCAACCGACGTGCCTCACAGACACCGACTTCCACCGCATCAGGTGCACTTCACCGACACCGTCTCCCAGCTCACCGGGGCTACTTCACCGAGCACATCGCCGCGCCTCTGCCCCCCGAGGCCGTTGGGGCTTCACCAACGGTCTCGTCCACCTCATCGTAGCGCTCCGCTGCCACTCAAGATCTGCATCCGTGCGCCGGCCAGCCAACACCAGCGCATCACCCTCAACGGCTCTGTAGTGACCCGCACTCTAGCTAGGCGAGCATGCCCAAACGCCGGCCCAAACTAGGTATCCACACATCACTCCCTTGTGCACTATTCCGATGATGTTTGGATATCCTTTCACTGCTCTCTTAGCTTACACGCCTATCCAACTCTGACTTAAAGTCTTATTTCTTCTGGAGATATCATCTGAAACAAGAAAATCCATTTTTTAGCGAAGCATGACGGCGCTACGGGATCTGGTACACATCCTGCACACCCCTATAACCTTGTAAGTATCTGTCCTCCGGTACAACAGCAAGGTCGATTCCTCTTATTTGATCAGCCATTCGCCGTGTCAAAAATGCAGAGGGGGATGCAAGGAGCACAAAGCCTGCACATCCAAGCAAGTGGTAACATGGACTTGTACATGGAACATCCCAAGCGCAAGCAGAGCTGCAGTGAGCCTGTACAACAAGCTAGTGTAAGTCCCTGCATTTCATTTAATTCATACTGGCATTCGTGTATGATTTGTGTGCAGTGGCGGATCCACGAATTCAAGTTACCAGGGGCGAACATTTAACTTAAAAAATACGAAGGCACTTGCACTCCGGAAATCAACATAACTTGAGAAATGTGAAGCTACATGCACTTTGAAAACCAGCTAATGATCCAAAGTAGTTCATATTATAAACACTAAATGATGCAAGCACCAAAAATCACAAAATGCAACATGGTGTACAAGGACTACAAACATGGTCTGTACCTACTTGAATTATTCATTCTTTGGCTGAAAATATCGAAGTGTAATTGCACCTATAACCAGTGCGCAAACTGCATATCAATATATCTATCCTGCACAAGTATGCCAATAGTTTCAAACAATAGATTAGAAAAGTATTTATGCTACGTTGTCATGATACGGGGACTTTCTGATCGATGGCCTCGACGTTTCCTCAAGCCATGAAAATGCACTATAATTTGCTTGTCATCAATGCCTGCAAATCTCTATGTCTCTCTCAACATAGCAAATCATCATTAGACACTAAATCCTTCAATGGGAGCTTGCAAAATGCTTGCATTAGATGCCTCATTAGACACTATATGTTCATCACCAGGAGCATGTAAAATGTTTGCATCAAATCCTTCATTAGCAGTCTGTTCATTAGACACTTCAGGCTCAAGAACAACATGAGCTTGGATGTTTGCACCGGAAACTTGATTAGATACATCAGATTTAGTCAGTTCAGTATTGATTGGGGGAGTTATAAAATAAGTAGAAATTGGTTTCATTTTCTCATAGATTCCCTACATACAAGCAATTTTACAACACCGTCAGGTTTACTATTGGCCAGAAATTGAAGAGTTGAATTAGATATAATCAGGGATGTGATGTACCTGCTCGTTGCGCATGCTACTCTTGCAAGCTGCGACTGTCCGTTTGCGCAAGCTCGATGCCATGCCCGTGCTGCCGCCACTGCCTCCCACGCAAGCTACACCCAGGGTTGGATCTTCATCTTATTGTCCTTCCGTTCGCTTGAAGCCCGGCGACCGCCCTCCAACGAGGGCGCAAGGAAGTGCTGTGTCGGTCTGTCCAGCGGCGGCTAGGTTAGGAGCGAACCAGACTAGAGGCTGGAGCAGATGAATTGGGATTTTACCTGCTGTCGATCGATATGGGAGGTGCTCGTTTGGGCCACGAGCCTGCTATAGGGCCTGCCTTGCACTTATGTTATTGGCCTATCCAAATTGAAACATTTTTCTTCATTTTTTACATTGCCTGCTCGTGCGTTGGGACGAACAAAACTAGCCTGGGCCAACCTGGACGACTCAAACTAGGTGCACACTTTCGAGCCACCGAGGCGGCCACCCATACCAGCCCCTATGGTGGCGTCGCCCCTTTTTGCATGTATGATAGGGGTAGTGAAAAATATTCTATTGGCACTTTTGATTTACCCACAGAATGGTTGAATTGCTTGTTTCTATGAACTGAGTTCGCCAATAATGTGAAGGATGCCAGTCTTTTCATCCTATTGTAGATTGCTTAGATCTCGATATGTCAAAAGTAATCGCATGAAATATACAGTAAAAGCCAGTGTGATGTGTGTGGCTACAACTAGTCTGACTACACGTCCTCATATAACATATCAAGGATGCACCATCTTACCAGATTAACCATCCGACTTACCAATGTAGTGTGGGAAGAAAGAAGTATTGGGACTGCATATCCAAGCAATTGATGCCATGGACTCCTTCGTACAACCTTGTAAGCGAAAAAGAAGTTGCAGTGTGCCTGTACAAAGAACTAGCATAAGTTCAGCTACCCGCTTCTCGGAATTTTAGTTAGCCACTTATTGCAAAATTGTTCAATTACGTTGCTTGGCTTAATTTAGTTTGCTGCTGATTACATAATGCCACAGCCTGTTAATCCTATTATAGACTGCGCCTATCTATGTGTTTGATACTTACTGTTAAGAAATTACCTGTTTGCCTGAACTTAAATAGCTACTTGTTTGTTTAACTGCTTTGCTGCTGCAACAACGGGTTACAATGATGTTAATAACTACTTTTCAGCATCGAATTGAAACTCTTTAATTCCTTGTTTGTTTAACTGCTTTGCTGTTATAACTCCCAGTAGAGATGTTTTGCTAACTTCAACTTTTCTGAATCCAATCGGAACTTTAATGGCAAAACAGGTTAGCCCAAGATCAAAGAACGAGGTCCCCATGGACGTTGTATCATCCCACAGCAGTGGCACCGGCCAAATCGTGCATTATGAATTGCCAACTGCTGATGCTCTAGAGGCTAAATGGTAGAAAGGGATTCTACTTCTGCACTTAGAGATGAAGTTGATATGTTGAGGAAGCAAACAACACAATCAGTAGCAGTACTCAAGACAACCATTAAATATTTGGTGGATTTCAAAACGAAGCAAGCTGAGACTCACCACATTGTTAAGGTCCTGAAGGAAAAAAGGAAATTAAATTCCCACTTGGTAAATCATAGGTGAAATGTTCTTTCCATCGTTGAATAACCTTTGTGTTGTTTGTTCATGTAATCAATCAAACCATTTGTTTTAGAGATCATGTAATAATTGTTTTTTGTTTTTTGGTTTGTAATTTTATTTGAGCACACGTCTGTATTAATTGATAAGACTGCCTCTGAGCCCATTCCGACACGGTGGGCGCCAAACATGGGCGGCAAAACACATTTGATTCAAGCTCATCCGAAAGACCTCTGTTTCTCCCTCAATTTCCCCATTCATACACGATGGGCGGCAAAACAAACTCGACTCGGCCGAAATCGATGTAGGCAAATATTTTCAATAGGGGCAGGTTTGTAACTTCACTCAGACATGACACAACCGCCCTACCTGTCAGTCCCGTTCATACACCATGGGCGCCAACCACCCTCTCCTCGCCCGAAATCGCTCTGGGCAAATATTGGCGAGATGCGAGATTACCATGGTATCCCCAACCAATGAGATGTCCAAATTTTAAACGGGGGCTAAGTTCGTAACTTTCCCATATTTCAGACAGGCGCATCCCAAAAACATGGTTCCCCGTACCTCTCCCTCCATTTTCCCATTCATAACCGTTCGCTCTCGAACACCATCCCCATACCAGCCTCCGTCCGCCACCCCATCCATCGCCGCCATCCTCCACCACATCCATCGCCGCCGTCCTCCACCACATCCATCGCCGCCGTCCTCCACCACATCCATCGCCATCGTCCTCCACCATGCCGGAGCGCCTACCAAGACCGCGTCGTCCACTGCTAGAGATGGATGTTTCTCATCCACGGCGACAGACCAAGAGCCTTGCATCATGTCCTCTTGCTTCATCGGCGCCGTCGTCCTCTTTGCCGGGGCCGCTCACACGACCTTCTCTTCCACCGCAACGGGACTTATCCCCCGATGCACCCGTCTACCATCGCAGATCTGCTTCAACGCCACCAACAGCCATCGCACCCCCGATGCCTACATGGCGCCGCAAGAGAGGTGGTACTTCATATCTCCTCAACTTTTTGATCTCAACCAGAAAATAGATCTTAACTTGGTTACTCTACTTCCTTTTCAGCTCTTAGAATTTAGTTCTTAGTTCGAAGCAAACAATGGCTGCTAAATATCATTTCTCCGGTTTCCCCCTTTTATGAGAATACGTGCTTCGTGTCATAATAGCACTGCTCGACCCATCAAGCTAAACAAGCTTAGTTGTTCACACAAGAAGAGGTGATCCATCAGAATAAGTTGCCAGGCGCCACTAAGTATATAGTTCCTGCTCGTCCTCATGCTCGTGATCATCACCATCGTCATCTCCCCCTTGGTTATAAATTTTTTCAAGTATAGGTGGTGGAATGTTCACAGGACCTTGGAAACACAACAAGGTTAATTAGTAAAGGGAAACTAGCTAACCCACATGCATGTGGATGAAACAATTATAATTAAGGTGGAAGACAAACATACCAAAACCATAAGGATTCCATGCAAAAACAGTGCCACGAGTGGTGGCAGCAAACACAAGACCCTCGTATTGAATTGCATCACAGTACACATCCGTGTACAGAAACTGATTTTTGAGCAATATCCATGGAGGCATTGTTGTGGACTTAACACGGCAGATGCCCTAGCAAAAGGACTTAGGTGTGGAGCCATCGCAACTAGGTTGTCTTGAAGGGGTTAAACGGGACAAAGGACACAGAGAGTTTACCCAGGTTCGGCCCCTCTCAACGAGGTAAAAGCCTACTCCTGCTTTAGGTTGTATTGCTTGGGTTTCGATTACCAGGGAGCGAATACGCTTGACCTAGTTCTTGACTTGTTGTTTCTTGAGTTAACCAGCCGCCGGGTCACCCCTTTATATATAGGTTGATGCCCGACGGCTTACAGAGTCCCGGCCGTCTCATATAAAATGTGTCCAGCTCGGTATCTAACTAAGCCTACCTTACAATACAAGTTGAACATATGGCGGCTCACACCCATGGGCCTCAAGTCATCTCCGGGTCTTGGGCCTTCAGTAAGCTCACTCTGTGAACTGCCATCTTCATATATTCTTGGGCCTCTTCACTATAAGCTGCCAGTGGCATGACCCGGCCCCTCCTTGGCGGGTCATACCCAGTAGTTATATTCCCAACATTAGGCCCCAGGTTGATTTGAACTTGTTCATATCCATCTTCAACACTTGTCTTTAGCAGAATCTTCCATTGTCAAATTTCATGAACTTGTTATAACCCGCCATGACGTCAGCTCACAGAACCATGGTAACCCGCCATGACATCATCACGCATTAAATTCACACAAAGCCCAGAATATCTCAACAGATCCTTATCTTAATGGGCCTCCTGAAAATCGAGGCATCCATATAGCCACATAACCATTTTTCAGCCTCCTCGATTCCCGCACATGCCATATATCCACCTCCTTATAAATAGGGATAGGGGTCCCCTGTTCTCACTTTACCCCTTGCCTCTGCATCTTCTTCTCCGCCGCGCTTCTATAGACCCGAGCTCCGCCGCTGTCGTCTTCCTCCAGCGTCCTCAACTCCGACCGCTGCATCGACATAAACGGATAAGAGAACTACAGCGCATCCCCTCTGCTCATCAGCGCCAATGAGTATCCACTTTTCCCCCGTAGCAGATTCGCATTAGGGTTTCCACCGTTCATCGATGTTCTTCATTGTTCTTCTTTTTCTCTCTAGATCGTGTAGTTTGATCTGAACATGGTACCAAAGTTGTGCAGTAGCAGTTTAGCATCCCTTTTCCATCAAAGATCTTCCCTCTGTACAAAAAATCTCATCTGAGCACATGAGTTCCTCTGCTGCCACCACCTTAGGTTTAGAATTTATTTTATTTTCTGAGCTGCTGCAGATCCAAAATCATAGCACCAACATGTGGAATATGTTTGTCCATCACTTAGCAAAAAATTCACTTTTAGATCCGTTGCACTACAATCGTGCGGGCGGCTCATACCATAAGTCGCAACCCGCCATATAGCATTAGTCCCCTTGTTAAGCTGCCAATATGTGTTCACTATTCGTATGACCCGGCACTACCTTCCGGCTTAATCATGTCAACCTTTATAGCACAATCTTAAACCGGCAATATTTTCCTTTTAGGCCTTCATCCGCAAAAATGACCCAGACTGTCACCTCATGCAACTAGGTTGCCTCCCGGGTTACCGAGCAAACGCTAAATGAACATGTCCAAGTGGGTGTCTTAGCTGCGAAAGACGTCATCCGTTGGAGGGCCCCAGGAGCAGAGACCACTCCTGAGCCCAAAGAAGGCGAAATCATTGTCTTTACAAATCATATGCTCCGAGGGTTTACCCCACCCGGCTCAAAATTCTTCCGTGACGTACTGCATTTCTTCAAGCTTCATCCTCAAGACATCAGGCCCAACTCTGTTTCAAACATCTGCAATTTTCAAGTGTTTTGCGAAGTATACCTTCAACAAGAGCCCACTGTGGAACTGTTTAGGGAATTTTATTACTTAAACCGGCAGACTGAGTTCACAGACGGGCCCAGCCTAGAATTAGGTGGCATTTCAATTCAGAGGTGGAAAGAAGCCACTTTTCCTGCCACCGCGCCTCCCAGTCATCCTAAGGACTAGAATCAGACTTGGTTTTACTGCCAAGACACATCTCTAGAGGGTGAAAATCCCCTGCCGGGTTATCGCGAAAATCGGCTTAGCAACAGACATCATTTTCCAGGATGGATTAGCACAGAAGAACGGGCCAAACATATGCCCACCTTTTCCAAGATCAGAGCCTTAATGGCCAACGGCTTGACTGGAATCGACCTTGTTCGATGTTGGGTCACATGGAGAATTTTGCCCTTAAGCCGCCGGCCTGTCTTAATGTGCGAGTATACTGGTGATGTCAAGGATCCTCAATGCCACTGCTAGATAGAACTGGATGATGATGACATCAATAATATGACCAAGTCTCTGCTCAACGAGATCTTGGAAGATTGCAGCAAGACGGGCTTAAACCCTTTTTGCACCCTTAACAAACCTCCAGCTGTAAGTATTTGAAACAATTTCCCGATTTACTCAGTTATTCACCTAAAACTGCCTTCTTACAGTCACTTTAGTTTACGTAGGCCGATTCTCCTTTCTGGAACAAGAAGTTGCAAGATAAGCCGGCCAACAAGGCCAGAAACAAGCACAAGGTGACCAAGAAGCCTCCCAAAAAGAAGGCAGATGCAACTGATCATTTTACTCTAGATGATGAGTCAGAGGTAGAACTTGACTCCCTTGGCTCATTCTTTGTTCATCTTATTGACATTGATTACTACGAGGATGACGCGGAAGGCAGCCACGCAGATGGTGAAGAGGTAACTATCCTTTCCTCTGACTAAGAATCTCTGCCAAGACAGAAAGTTCGTCAAGCGAGCCGGAAAGTAAGGTTTTCTCACCCTTTAGCTTACTTGGATCCCAACTTTATTTTGAAGAAGCAGTAGCATGAAGTTCGCCGCACAACACGGAACAACGGCGGTGGGATTCTTTCCTCCGGCTTACCCAACACGCCGGCTCCTCGCAAGCGCCGAGCAGAGGTTTCACAAATTTCCGACTTAGCTTCTCCAAAGGCGGGTCTTATTCGACAACCTCTTAACCCTTCTGATTCAAACTATCAGGGAACTTCTCACTCTTCATCTGGTGATTTCACTGGGACTCAGGTTCCTCTGTTCAAGACTGTTCCTGGGTGAGAACACTTAAGCCTGCTTACTTTAACACCTTACTCAATTGGTATACTAATGTGATCATGTGTTTTACTATTAGTGCTATGGCCAAACCCAGCAAGAAGCTGAAAGTTAATAAGCCAGCTGAAGATCCCAAGGTTGCTGATCCGGAGAAGCGGACAATTCTGAGTCGTTGCACCAAACTTCTGAAGCATCCCTTGACGACCCGCTACTAGAACACCACATCCCCATGGATTCCATGGATGTTAATCCAGAACATGCTAAGCCGCCCAGTCCCGCTCAGCCAGCTCAAGAGACTGAGGATTTCATAGTCACTGGGACGGCTTATACAGCACCAGGCAACCCCACCGTCTTATCCAAGCGCAGCGCCAAAGAGGAACTCTCAGCTGCTGACAAAGGCAAGTGGAAACTGGATCTGGAGAGCTATGCCCAATTCAATGCCCATGAGCTTCACGCGGGTTATCTGAACCACCTTCACACTAGCCGTGACTTTGAAGCCGTCTTGGTTAACCTCATGAAGGAACGCTTTGAGGTAAGCACTTAACAAAACCTTCTCATATAAGTATACATCTGTCAGCCGCCAAGTCTACTGAATATGAAAACGTGAATATGTTGTAGACTTAAACACCCTTGTTGATCTTTGTAGACATGTCAGAACAGCTTGTAATTGTTAAATCAGAATGAGTAGTCTCCAAGGGTCGGTTTAAACTGGAAAGTTAAGCCGAGACTTCAAATTGTAGTGCTCAATTTCGCACGTGTAGCCCCCAAGGGCCGGCTTAATCAGCATGGCTAAGCCGGGACGTCAAATAGCAGTGCTCAATTTCGCACATGTAGCCCCCATGAACCGGCTATAGTCGTAGAAATTTAACCGGGTCATCATAGAATTGTCTTCAAAAAAGAGCAATGTACATAAGCCCCCAAGTGCCAAGTAAAATACTTGTATTGTGCTTGGGACTTCAAATAAGGTGATCATCATAACCATATATTGTTGCTGACTCGCCGTATCTTGTAGGCTGAATTAAATATGGAAGAATCTCAAGTGGTGGATCTGAAGCAAACTATCCAGTCCCAACAATCAGAAACTTCAAAGGCTAAGTTAGAGCTGAAAACTGCCTTAGAAAATATTGAAAAGCTGAAGAAGGATTTCAGCACAGAGATAACTGGCTGGGACACCGAAAAGGCAACTCTACTGAAAAGAGCTGAAGATGCCGAAGCTGCCCTTAAACCGGTGACTGATGAGCTATTCGGTTTAAAGCATCAAATCAATAGCATGACCGCTGCCATCTTTGGTGAGTAATACCGTACTTCAATCTTTCATCATCAATGCCTTGAATAATCATTCAACCGGCTTATCAATCTCTTTGGTAATGCAGGATCCAGAGTTTCCCACCTTGGCTCAGACATGTGCATGAAGCTGAAAGCCGCCTACATTCTTGTAGAACAATTATACACTGGTGCTCAAAGGGCTACCTCTGCTGTCTCCCACAAGAAGCAACCACCTTCACTCATCAAGGAGGTATTGGAGAAATTGTCTGTGCTGCCGCAAAGGGTTGAAGAACTAAAGCGTTCAGCTGCCAGAGCCAGTGCCATCACCGCACTAAGCCGGGCAAAGGCATGGCAAGCAGAGCTTGACCCGGAAGAGCTAGCCACCGGTTGCCCTAGCTTAAAAGAAGATGGGCCCCCCCTTCAGCACCAACGAATTCACCAAAATAGTAAGGAAGATGCGTCCTTTGGCAAGCAAACTGGCTGAGGAGACTGATCTCTCCAAGTATTATTCGGTTTATGATGCTGAAAACACAAAGGTGAAGGCGCCGGTTCATGAGGCCATGGACCTTATCCCGCCAACACGTAAGCACACCTTTGCTCCTGACATTGACCCGTCCACCTTATAGACGATGAAGCTGTTTTCAAAGCTTTGACTGGGATCAATTGGACCACATCTGACTTCCAGCCAATGGGTGAACAAGAAGAAGAAGAACCGGCGCAGGATGACCCGGAAGCTTCAACACGCCAAGACCAGGGCCATTGAACCACGACCCAGCTCTCAATCTATCATATAGAAGTTGTGCGCCTCAAAAAACACTTATTATTTTGGGCTACGTGATGCCTTGTAATAGGCTAGTTGAAAACAATGATATGCCATGCCATTGTGCATGTTTATCTTTATAATATTTTAAACCGCCGATCTTGATATGGAAAGATCTGCTGTTTCTGCTCATAATATTAGCAGTCATACAAGTCATATCCATCATATTCCCTGCACACAAGCAGATAACATGTGCCCTGGCGGTTTACCCCTGGGCGGGTCATGATGTCCAATATAAAATTGCTGGCGACTGTATAGTCCATAACCAGGGCGGGTTATCAAAACCTCGCATATTCATATAACAAGTAAATAACATACCCGTGCAATTTATTCATACTGTCGGCTTACAACGCCATATGCAGCAAGGGTAACATCCCAAAGACTTAGAGCGCAGAACTCCAAGCGCATAATCAAAGAACACTAGCGACTTATCGTCCAAAGCCAGGCCGGGTTAACAAAAAACCTCGGATATGCTCAAATATGAGCCATAAAGATTAAGGCTACATGGCCTGAATCGTTTTAAACCATATGTCAATATGGTACAAAAGATGAACCCAAAAAATGTTCAAATAAAATAACAAACCAGAAAAACAAGGCTTTCATAGGCTGCCAAAACCCAACATCAAGTGCTATTCAAGGGCCGCACAGCCACTGAGCTAATCCTTTATTCAAACCTGTAAGCCGGGCCTCACATGACCAATCACCGTTTTAACGTTGACAAGTTCAGGGTCTTTATAAGATTGACTGCCAAGAGTTCGACGAGTCATTCCAGGATTACCTGGTTGGAGTGGCAGACATACAAAGGCAGGATAACCCGGAGTTTTGGTGAATACACCTGGCGTCCAAGCCGATCGAAAGGGTAAATATAACTATGTTCATTGAACAGGAAGCCCCCAAGTGACCTTAAACAAGCCATCAAGGCAGGTTACCTATGTTTGAACTATACATTATAGAAAGTTCTCTTTGGTAACCATTCAACAACGGCAAAAAACCCCCAAAGTTGTTTGGGACCCAGCGTATAAGCCGGATCAAAGGGTAGTCATAGCTATGCTTAGTGAGCAGGAAGCCCCCATGTTATTTGTAACAAGGCGTGCAAGCCAGATCAAGAGGGTAATCATAGCTATGCTCAGTGAGCAGGAAGCCCCCAAGTGATCTTATGAATTGACAATAAAGACTCAGATACTCAGAAATGAAACGACAGAGGCCTTGAATTATCATGGATGCCGGCTTTATTATACTAATCATAATATATACATTGGTAGAAGTATGTACATCACAAGAGCCGGTGGCTCAGGTGTAATAAGGCCGAAGATGAGCAATGTTCCACGGCCGGCGGGTCTCCTCCTCCGACGTGCATGAGTCCTTGTGGTCTCGAACATCAATGAGGTAGTACGACCCGTTGTTCAGATTTTTGCTGACCACAAAAGGCCCTTCCCAAGGTGGGGACAACTTGTGCATGTCTGTCTGATCCTGGATGAGTCGGAGCACCAAGTCACCTTCTTGAAAGGTCCGTGTTTTAACCCGGCGGCTATGATAACGACGCAAATCTTGCTGGTAAATCGTTGAACGAGCTGCCGCAAGGTGATGCTCCTCATCCAGAAGGTCAAGAGCATCCTAACGTGCTTTTTCATTATCAGCTTCAAGATAAGCTGCCACACGTGGCGAGTCGTGACGGATGTCACTAGGGAGTACCGCCTCTGCTCTGTAAACCATGAAGAAAGGCGTGTAACCCGTAGACCTGTTGGGGGTAGTATTGATACTGCATAGCACTGAAGGAAACTCCTCAACGCAACAACCCAGCGTCCTTTGCAAAGGGACCATAAGCCGGGGCTTTATGCCTCTCAAAATTTCTTGATTGGCTCTTTCAGCTTGACCATTGGACTGGGGGTGAGCTACTGACGAAACATCAAGACGAATATGCTCTTGTCGACAGAATTCTTTCATAGCACCCTTAGACAGATTAGTGCCATTACCAGTTATGATGTTGTGAGGGTAGCCAAAACGGAAAATCACCTTTTTAATGAATTGAACCGCCGTTGCCGCATCACACTTGTTGACCCGCTCTGCCTCAACCCACTTCTTAAATTTGTCAACTGCCACCAAGAGGTGAGTCTTTTTATCCTTGGATCGCTTAAAAGGCCCAACCATATCCATCCCCCAGACTGCAAACGCCCAAGTAATTGGAATCATCCTCAATTCTTGAGCCGGCACGTGAGCTTGTCTGGAAAATTTCTGACAGCCATCACATTTGCTAACCAGATCCTCTACATCAGCATGAGCCCTCAGCCAATAAAACCCATGACGAAAAGCTTTAGCCACGAGAGATCTAGAGCCGGCATGATGGCCACAATCTCCTTCATGAATCTCTCGTAAGATCTCACGGCCCTCCTCAGGAGAAACACAACGTTGAAACACCCCTGTAACACTGCATCGGTGCAACTCGCCATTGACAATATTCATCGACTTCGACCGTCGGGTTATCTGCCTGGCCAAAGTTTCGTCCTCAGGCAACTCACCCCGGGTCATATAAGCCAAATATGGAACTGTCCAATCAAGAATAACATGAAGAGCCGCACCAACTGTGCCTCCGGGTCAGGAACAGCAAGATCTTCCTCCGTAGGCAATTTAACTGAAGGGTTATGCAAAATATCAAGGAAAACATTGGGTGGTACCGGCTTATGCTCGGACCCCAGCCGGCTTAAAGCATCAGCCGCCTCATTTTTCCTGCGATCAACATGTTCCACTTGATAGCCTTTGAAATGACCAGCAATAGCATCAACCTCTCGGTGATAAGCCGCCATGAGTGGATCCTTGGAATCCCAAGTTCCTGAAACTTGCTGAGCCACCAAATCTGAGTCACCAAAACACCTCACCCGGCTTAGATTCATCTCTTTGGCCATCCGAAGACCATGGAGCAAGGCTTCATACTTAGCTGCATTGTCAGTACAAGGGAACATCAATCTTAAGACATCACAAAATTTATCACCTCGTGGGGAAGTCAACATAACTCCAGCCCCCGAGCCTTCCAATTGTCTAGACCCATCAAAATGAATGGTCCAATATGTGTTATCCGGCTTCTCCTCAGGCATCTGTAGCTCTGTCCAGTCATTGATGAAATCCACAAGTGCTTGAGACTTGATAGCTGTCCGAGGCATATATTTCAAACCATGGGGTCCAAGCTCAATGGCCCACTTGGCCACCCGGCCTGTGGCTTCTCTGTTTTGAATAATACCCCCTAAGGGGGCAGAACTGACCACAGTGATGGGATGACCAAGAAAATACTGCTTCAATTTACGACTAGCTGAAAACTCCATAGACCAGCTTTTGCCAATGTGGGTATCTCTGCTTAGATTCAATGAGTACCTCACTAACATAGTAAACCGGCCGCTGAACCGGATATTCCTTACCTGATTCTTTTCTTTCCACAACAACTGCTACACTGACGGCTCTGCTATTAGCAGCCACATATAACATCAAGGGCTCCTTATCAACAAGAGCTGCAAGGATTGGCGGCTCAGCCAACTACTTTTTCAACGCCCCGAACGCCTGATTGGCAGCATCACTCCAGACAAAGTGATCTGTTTTCTTCATCATCTGATACAGAGGAATAGCCTTTTCGCCCAAACGGCTTATAAACCGGCTTAAAGCCACAATATGACCCACCAGACGCTGGATGTCATTAATACACGTCGGTTTAGCCAAAGAGGTGATAGCCTTGATTTTCTCCGGGTTCGCTCCAATGCCTCTTTCAGAAACCAAAAAACCCAAGAGCTTGCCTGTTGGCACACCAAAGACACACTTGGCCGGGTTAAGCATCATCTTGTAGACCCAAAGATTGTCAAAGGTCTCTTTCAAATCATCCATCAAGGTCTCCTTCTTCCTGTATTTCACAAAAATATCATCCACATAAACATGAACATTGCGTCCAATCTGGTCATGAAGGCAATTCTGAACACACCGTTGATAAGTCGCCTGGGCACTCTTGAGCCCAAAAGGCATAGACACATAGCAGAAGGCTCCAAAGGGAGTGATGACAGTTGTCTTCTCCTGGTCCTTAACTGCCATTTTGATCTGATGATAACCAGAATAAGCATCCAGAAAACTCAAATGCTCACAACCCGCCGTAGAATCGATGATCTGATCAATACGAGGGAGAGCAAAAGGGTCAGCCGGACAGGCCTTCTTAAGGTTTGTGTAATCCACACACATACACCAAGTGCCATTCTTCTTAAGTACCAGCACCGGGTTAGCCAACCATTCAGGGTGAAAAACTTCAATAATAAAACTAGCTGCCAAGAGCAGGGCCACTTCTTCACCAATGGCCTTGTGCCTTTCTTCATTAAAACGACAAAGGAATTGCTTGACGGGCTTAAACTTTGGATCAACATTAAGAGTGTGCTCAGCGAGTTCCCTCGGTACACGAGGCATGTCTGAAGGCTTCCATGCAAAGATGTCCCGGTTCTCACGGATGAACTCGATGAGCATGCTTTCCTATTTCAGATCCAGGTTAGCACTGATACTGAACTGCTTGGATGAGTCGCCATGGACAAAATCAACTTGTTTAGTATCATCTGCCAACTTAAACTTCAACAAAGGGTCATGCTCCGTGGTTGGATTTTTTAAGGGTGTCATATCTGCCGGGTCAACATTATCTTTGTAGAACTTCAACCCCTCTGTTGCACAAACAGACTCAGCATAAGCAGCATCGCCTTGTTCACATTCCAGAGCTATCTTCCTATCACCATGCACCGTGATGGTGCCTTTATGACCCGGCATTTTAAGCTGTAGATAAACATAACAAGGTCGTGCCATAAATTTGGCATAAGCCGGCCGCCCGAATAAAGCGTGATAAGGACTCTTGATCTTGACCACCTCAAAGGTCAAATTTTCAGCTCTGGAGTCATGGTCATTGCCGAAAGCCACTTCCAATGTTATCCTACCCACCGGATATGCCGACGTACCAGGCACCACCCCATGAAAAATAGTAGAAGACGACTTAAGATCTTTGTCAGTCAAATTCATACGACGAAAAGCATCATAGTAAAGGATATTGATACTACTGCCTCCATCCATAAGCACCTTTGTAAGCTTGTATCCTCCCACCGGAGGAGCAACCACCAACGCCAATTGACCCGGATTGTCAACCCGGGGCGGGTGATCCTCACGGCTCCATAGGATAGGCTGCTCAGACCACTGCAAATATCGAGGGATCGCCGGCTCAACTGAGTTCACTGCCCACTTATGAATTTTCTAATCTCGTTTGCACAAACTCATGGTAAACACATGATATTGACCACTATTCAACTGCTTTGGATTGCTCTGATAGCCAGACTGCTGCTGTTGATTCCCTTGATTAGATTGTTGATTAAAACCGCCTTGATTGCCTTGACCCTGAAAACCAGAGTTTGAGCCGCCCCCTCCAAAGCCAGGCTCGTGAGAGCCGGATCCTGACCCGCCATGCGGGCCATGATTGTTCTGGAAAAAGCTGGAATTTCTATACTCCCTCACGATGAAACAATCTTTCCACAAATGACTGGCCGACTTCTCTTTCGTACCGTGCTTTGGGCAAGGCTGATTCATCATCGCTTCAAGGTTGAACTTAGGCCCGCCAAACCGGGGCACTGATGACTTCCCTTTACGACGCTGGTTGTTACCCTGCATGTTGGTATTGGCCACAAAGTCTGAACCGCCGTCCATCTGCTTGCACTTACCATTATTACCTTGACCCTCCATATTGTGTTGCTGTCCCTTTGCATTGCCATTCTTTCTTCCCCTTGCCGGTCTTCTCCTCATCAGACTCAGGGTCCTTAGTACTATCAGAGTCAGCATATTTGACGAGAGCCGCCATGAGCTCTCCCATATCATTGCAGTGGTGCTTAAGCAGCCCTAGCTTCTGCTTAAGAGGAAGGAAACGACAATTCTTTTCCAACAACAGGACGGCTGAACCGGCGTTGATACTGTCTGATGAATGGATAACGGCCGAGATCCGGCACACCCAATTGGTTGTTGACTCGCCCTCACCCTGTACACAAGAGTCTATAATCCAGAATCGACATTGGCTGCTTGCACGTGTCTTTGAAATTCTGGATAAAACGTGTTTTCAATTCGGCCCACGACCTAATGGAATTAGGCAATCCTTTTACCAAGTACGTGCTGGCCCATCCAACATCATGGTGAAGTATTTAGCACACGCAACATCACTGACGTCCATCATCTCCATGGCCATCTTATAGCTCTCAATCTAGGCCTCTGGGGGCTGATCCGTCATGTAGTTAGGCACCTTGCGGGGGCCCTTAAAATCCTTGGGCAAGCGCTCGTTACGTAGAGCCGGTACTAAACATGGCACGCCAAGGGTTCTAGAGGTCACTCCTGCCTCCACAGACACTGTTGGGTAAGCCGGAGATTGTTGATGAGCCGCCAGCTCAGCCTCCCAACGTGCCCTGCCCTAATCCACCAAAGCCTGAGCATCGTTACCAGCACGCGGCGGGTCAGGCCTACGGGGCTGGTTATGGTGCCGCTCACTGCTTCAAACCGCTGGCGAATCAATATGCCTGCTATAACTTCGGCTTGGACGAGGGGTTGAATGAATCTGATCACAACTGTATGAGTAAGCCGCCTATTGAGCCACCGTTGTCTAAAGAAGCTCTCCAGCCCTCCGTATCTCCATCGCGGCTGGAGACTCACCTTCAGTGGGGAGAGTTGCCAATCGCGTAGTCGCGGCAATCATATTATCAAGAGGGTTAGAATAATGACCCGGCGGTGTCGGTACATGCTGAGGCAGGGTTAAATTCAGATGAGGTGGGTCTGCAACATGTGGTTTATCCGTCGCTCCGGTCCCAGGCGCCTCAACAGCCTGGTTTACCTCAGGTGGATTGCTTGGCCCTGCCCCAGGTGTGTTGAAAAGGTTCCTTGCCTCAAACTCTGTGGGTAGACGGGTCTTATGCCTCCTCCTGATAATAGTGTTCGAAGCGTTCTGATCCAAGGTAAGCTGGAACAACTCTGCTTGGATCTGCTGTGATTGCGCATCCAAGGCGGCTCGCTCTGTCGCCATCCTAGCGTTCTCAGCAGCAAGTTCTTCCTTGGCTTGAGCTATCTCATCTTGCAGTTCCGCTACATCCACCTTATGCTGTGCTTGAGTCTCTAGGGTTACCTCTGCCCCCATTAAAGTAGCCAAAGCATCCAAAAGCTTAGTCAGAACCTGAGCCGGCGGGCGCGCAGAGCCGCCCGCTGCGGCCATTAAACTGGAAGTCGTAGCAGCCACAGTTGTTGAATTGAGCATCGGTTGTGTGCCGGCCATGAAGATCGCAACTCTATTCGGCGGCTCGTAGGGGTCCGGGATACTGTCACCATCAGAACAGCCCCCAAGCCCACCATCTTGCAATTTATATATGGAATCGGCCACGCCCGTTGAGGACTCGTCACCAGAGTAGATGGCCGTCTCTCCACCGGACACAGATCCTTCCTCAAGATCCACTCCTTGAGTAAAACCCACGAACGCGTGCTTCACGGCAGGTTGAACCCTGGCGGGTCGTGCGCGCTGAGCCGTCTCGACAATGTCGGTGTAGGTGACCGGCTCAGGCTCCGACTCACCGATCTTGCTGATGAAAACGTGGATTCCGCCGAAGGGGACCGGGTATCCGTACTCGATTGAGTAGGCCTCGGGGCCCCAGCCAGCATCGTCGATGTAGAGCTTGCCGCGGTGACTCTTGGTCATCCGGCCTACGACATATCCCTTGATCCAAGCGAAGTTGCCCTTCAAGAACTCGAAACCACCGTGCGCTGGCCCCACGGTGGGCGCCAACTGTCGTGGACTTAACACGGCAGATGCCCTAGCAAAATGACTTAGGTATGGAGCCATCACAACTAGGTTAGCTTGAAGGGGTTAAACGGGACAAAGGACACAAAGAGTTTACCCAGGTTTGGCCCCTCTCAACGAGGTAAAAGCCTACTCCTGCTTTAGGTTGTATTGCTTGGGTTTCAATTACCAGGGCATGAATACGCTTGACCTAGTTCTCGACTTGTTGTTTCTTGAGTTAACCCGCCGTTGGGTCACCCCTTTATATACAGGTTGATGCCCGGCGGCTTACAGAGTCCCGGCCAACTCATATAAAACGTGTCCGGCTCTGTATCTAACTAAGCCTGCCTTACAATACAAGTTGAACATATGGCGCTCACACCCATGGGCCTAAAGTCATCTCCGGGTCTTAGCCCTTCAGTAAGCTCGCTCTGTGAACCACCATATTCATATATTCTTGGGCCTCTTCATTATAAGCCGCCAGTGGCATGACCTGGCCCCTCCTGGGCGGGTCATACCCAGTAGTTATATCCCCAACAGGCATGGAAGTAAGGACAGCAACAAGCTTGTCGAAGATAGCAACAACTTGATAGTTCGTGTAATCCCAAGAGCGGTTGGGAACTCGACAAATTGTTATCTTCTATAGATGACAGTCACCATGATCGTACTTGAACGTACATAGACCATCTGTGTGCTCAACCTCTGGGCACTCTGAGACTTTTTGGAAGTGGAACCCGGTGACGAGTGTACACATTCACAAGTTCCCACTCGCAGTTGTGCCCAATATAAACAAACCAATCTCCATTTGCGCCTGCCCAGGCCTTATCCTTAAGTGATGGAATCTTAACATCATACGTATCATTATCAAGCGGCATCAACTTGCACAAGGCGAGGCTTCCGTTGTCCACGCACCAGCGAGCAGGGTTATGGCGAAGAAGATAGGGGAGATCAAACCGCTCCTGGACCCTTGGGTTCTTTGTAATGATGTTATTAGTTGAGTCGAGAATGGTCTTGAATGAACCTGCCATGCTAGCCAAGGTGATGACGTCACACCAATCAATGAGTTCGTCCACCACGTCATCTTTCAGATCGGGGCAAGAATAACGAGGTCGTTTCCGGCCTGTTCCCTCCATGGAGAAGACGATCGAACAATGGCAGAAGGAAGGGTGAAGGCAAATGGAGGAGGGAGGAAGAGCGTGCGACAGTAGTTCCAAATCGAGAGGGAAAGGCAAAGAGGCGGTGGACGGTTTCCATGGTACAGGAAGAGGTGCCCTGGCCTACATAGACGTCCGTTCGGAAATTGTACAAAAGGACTCGACGTCGTCTCACTGACATGTTGGAACGGGACCACATGTCAACGAAACATGGTGTGTCATTTCTCGTGCAAAATGCGATCTGGCCGCGTTGGCCCGAGGTGCCGCATTATTTCTCGACTTTATTTTTTAATGGCGTGCCATTCAGTTTTGAAGCACGACTAACTGGTACTGTATGTAGAGAAAATATAAACTACTCTATCACTACTCCACCTCTAGTACTAGTATCAAAAACGATGGACAAGATATATAGGCTGGAGCTTCAGCGCTTTCTTGCTAAGGGCTGCTCACTTGCTTCTCACACTATCACCCTCTCTCCAGATCTAAAAAAGATGGCCTCTCTCTCCCTCCTCACCGATGGTCACAGATCCACCGGGGAAGAAAAGGACGTGCAGCGTTGACGCACTCGTCATCGGCGAGCGAGGTCACCCACTGATGACAAGGCCGTCCTCTCAGACCTATCGCCCGCGCGGGATGGCCTCCGTCCCCAAGCTCGCTGCCGTAGTGTGTGCGGAGGACGACGACCACGAGCGAATCCACTTCCCGCCGACCCTCAGGTATGCTACCTCTTTTCGAACCATACCCTTGTTCTATTGCCCCATCTGCCATGTCGCTGCATGTGGATCTTTTTCCACTCCACCATCTTCCCAATTTGCTATCCTCTGCTCTGCTGGTCACGCAGACGAAAACCTTAATTTGCACTATTAAAGGAAACCCTACCTCATGCAGACTAATCCATGTCTGTGTCGAATAAGGAAAGGAAGGGAGAAAGTACTGCCCAAGAGACTAGACATCGAACCCGCATCTAGGTTGAAAAGGGGAAAATCATTAGCTAAGGAACGAGTCTCGTGTCTCTTGATTGAAAAAGGGTGAAAAGGGTAGAAAGGCATGACAACGCAATAGAGAATGACCAGGTTGATCGGTTTGTTGGCCTCACATAGGAAAAAGGTGGCTAAAGAGAATAAAAATGGGACGTAATCCACATATGTTGCCTGGATATTTGTTGCTCTGGGCAACCATACCTCCCTCACCACTCTATGCGTCCGTGGAGGTACATCGTACTAGTTCGCCCACTGTCCGAATGGGCCTCCCATGCTCTTATTGCCACTTTTTGCTGTTAGTATAACACCAACGGTAAAGTCAAGCAATGCTACTGCTAAAGTGATGCTACATTTAACTAATGCCGCACTTAGTCTAATGCCACCGCTAAAT
The DNA here is from genome assembly GCF_018294505.1 of Triticum aestivum. NCBI lineage: Eukaryota > Viridiplantae > Streptophyta > Magnoliopsida > Poales > Poaceae > Triticum > Triticum aestivum. The sequence continues at coordinate 163,289,057 of NC_057814.1, read as the reverse complement.
TTAAGCAATGCCATTTAATGTCACTGGATTATTTCAGGGTTAGGTGTTGATTGTGCATGTATTAATGATTTTTCAGCTAAGGCATCCTAATGCTGTTGCACAACCAGTATACCAACGATGAAACTTGTTACTACCTTCAGATTTTTGCACTGTTAAGGCTTATAGATTACATACCTCACTTTCATGAGATAAGTCAATTTTTTTGTACAGTGTCACCAAAATGCCAAGGCGCTGATGTCATTTTATTTTGATTAAACTGCATAAAAAATTATGAAGACAAGAGGAAAGGTCAAGAGTGGGCACCTCCTCCTCCGACTGTTCTCTTGATTCGTTCGATCAAGTTTTATGTTTGATCGATTATCAAGATTGGGATAGCAATTTTGAGGTCCCCTCGAGTTCGAAATGATATTTACCTTGAAGGTACATGGTTTGCAATTTTTTTATACTGTCATTAGTTAATAATGCTAGTTACCTTCAGACTTTTGTATTTGGTTTAATGTTGTTGCACAGCTAGTATACCAATGCTAAAACTTGTTACCTTTACATTTTGTATTGTTAATGCTTATAGAAATCTTCCAGTGCTAGCTTATGGAAATCTGTTCAATAAAACCATTGTACTGTACCCCATAATAAAAAAGTACTCTACTGTTGCACTAGCCACTGGATTAGTGTATATTTGTACTATTCGAATGGTGTTGCATTAGCGTATGGACATATATAAAGTGTGGCAAGCTTTCCCAAATATGTGCTCAAGAAAACTACTACCTGTTTTTCTAAATACTAGACATTTGGGTACTTTAAATTGAACTACGAAAACATCTTATATTAAGGAATAGAGGGTGTAGAGTTCACTCAAATTATCTCGGTAAAGCTAGTCACACCTTTGTTAAAATTAATGTTCATTATGTTATTGATGGAGGTCTGTATGTTTGTCTCTAATGCCTGTCGATTACATACTTGACATCATGATGTAATGTTAAGTCATTTTTTGTACAGTGTGACTGAATTGTCAAGGCGGTGATGGCATTTTATTTTAGTTGAACTACACAAAATATGCTTAAAAGAAGAGAAAAGGTCAGGAATGGTTCAGTTTTTAAGAAAATGCTATGTATGCCTTCGTGACATCAGCCGATGTTGCCTTATTTATTCCTTCAAACAGGTGGTTAGAAACAGTGTTGCTACCTTTTCCCCTTAAGAAATTGGAATGCTTATATTTGTGAGTCTATGCTTCAACTAGTGCCACTTTTATAGTAATCACACTTTCAATATCTATGCAAACAGGGATGCTCGATTTTAGTGGAACTGCACAAAAAGTCCAAATGGTTCAACATTAGGAGCATGTTTTCTTCCAAACCGTTATATCCAATTGGTGGCACTATGAGATGTTCATTACGAAGGTACATGGTTTGCTACTATCTCACTACTCTTTTTGTACTGTCATTAGATAGTAATACTAGTGGTTTGCATGTGAATTTATTGACAGGGTGGACCTACATTGGAGGTGCAGGATATGATTTAATGATTGGATGCTCAACTTCGGTTGTATCAATTTCACCTCTTCCATCACTGCGAACATGGATATCCTTGGTCTGATGAAGAATAGGCGCTATATTTCTCCTCTCTACCAGCAAATCAATTCAGTATGAAATTGTCCAGGGCAAAACATGACAGTATCAAATTGTCCAGTGCAAAACATGACAGGTGCTAAGCGGAAGAGACGTGTTTAAACCGAAAATACAAGGTGGGGTATATGTTTACTAGCTGCTTCATATTTGTACAGACATATGTCTGCCCGTTGCTATTTGGCAAACAAACAAATTGACCGCAATTTTGGTGGAACTGCACAAGAGAATAGTATAGTCACTGCATGCAGTGCCATTTGAAAATAGATACAGAAAGATTGGATAGTCACTTCATGGACTGCACAAAAGTAGTACTGTACTATTTATTGGCCAACACTAGGTGCTTCATTGCTTTGGTATGATTATACAATGGGCATCATTTTGCCTAAGTTAAAGTTTGTACCGAAAATAGTCTCGCCGTGTGATCGAGAGAAGACCAAATCATATTGCAATGGATGTTCCTCCATCATGTGTGGTCCATTCTCATGGTTCCAGCTGTTGGTGAAACCACTTACGTTTGCAAGAGGAATTGTAGACTTCACAAACAAATTTGTCTTTCACTTTGTATTGAATGTTGGCCCAGAGAAGCATCCATGTTAGTAGGAAGAACAGATGTTTTTTCTAGATCTTTGCTTTTGGAGCTACATATTTGTATATGATCTGTGAATCGTTGAGATGCATTAACATGTTACTAGTTGGTTGTGAATTTGGGCTACTAATGTGAACATATTACAATGCCAGGCCTGTGAGTCTCGTGTGAACATTTCGAACGGATCGGCTCTTACTACTGTGCACAGCATGATCCTTATTTCTGTGTTCTCAGTGTTTACAAGTTACTAGCAGTTCCTTATTTCTGTTCGCTCAGTTTTACAAGTTACTACTCGATCACTAGCTAGCCTACTAATACGCTCCTGACAGTTTTAGTTGCGACGCAAGATCCGAACTGGCAGTTTTTTTGAATAAAAATGCCTACCCCTGAAGAAACCGACAAGCTGTTCTGAAGAAAATGCCATGCAAATCTGAAGAAACTGCCGCAAAAACGTTCACAAATGCCTTATCTCCCAGCGAACATTCATCAGCTAATGCGATCCTACACGTACACTATCCGAACTACTCGATCCTACACGAATAATTAGCGGATCACGCACGTACTACCCCCTTTCCGGTTAGCAGGGCTCAATTCAAAAATCTCACCAACCAAGGTAGATGATGAGTGGTGGAATAAATTTTTGACAAGGAGGGAGTACCTCATCTGGATGATTCGAGTGCACTCGTTTGATCGTCATGCCGATGTGCGACCTAGCACGGACGGGACGCACCACTGACAAGACGGGACGACACATCAGTTTTTCCAGTTTTCCACGATAAGCTGGCGCGCTAAGCCATGCCTGCTTATGCATTGAATTTCGATGACCGTCGCGTTTCCCACGACACGCTGCTTCACCTACCTTCCGCCTAAATTACTGGTTCCTGGCGTTCTCCCGTAGCACCGTCACCCAACTCGCCCTACCGGCTCCCCTCGCAACCCCCACCGGCCCGATGTCGCTCGCCACTTGCCCTCGCTCTCGCCACGTCCGTCTTGCCCCCGACCGTCCGCAATAGGCGACGCCAGAGGCACTCACCGCCGGAGCTAGTGTTCGGTTATTCACGGGAAGGAAGACGGAGGGAGGAGACATTCTATCCGTCTTTAGATGGAAATGCGGAGTACGAGGACTTATTGGAGCGCGATCGCCTGGCGGAGGAGCAGCGTATCACCGATTTGCACCGCCAGCGGGGCATGGAGCAGCAGCGCACCGCCGCTTTGAGTCGCGAGCAGAGCGTCCGCGACTAGGCCGACTACATGGAGGCCGGCGCCCAGCAAATAACCCTAGAGGCTGTCGGGCACGCACGCGTGCGCGATGCCGAATTTTACTACCAGCCCGTCAACTTAGAAGCCGAAGCTTCGGTGGACCACGCCGGCATGGAAATGGCCGACGCACGTGAGCAACGCGCCCTATCGCACCTCCGGCAAGTCCGATGCAAGGAGGGGGACGTCGGTGCTGGCATTTAGCGTGTACTACAGATGGCGGCCTGACATCATCTAGTTAGCTAGGAGTAAATCAGTACTTGTACACTAGAGTATTAGTGGGAGTAGATAGTTAACTTGGCTATGTTGGTTGTCAACATGGAAGTTCAGTACTCTATATATGATCAGACCTATTACTATGCTCTGAATGTTGAATTTCCGTGTGAACGTGTGGAATGGGCTGTTATTTTTTTAAATGGGCCGTATTTTTCCGCCACGAGTTTAGAGGCTAACTTGTGGGCCTACTAGGTTGATGCATACACAATCAGGAGATGATTGTACGTGGAGAGGATGACAGCAGGGACCCACCAGGGTCATGGCAGTACGCAAGCAAGTGCCTCCTTATTTCAAGCCAAAAAAATGGTTCCTCCTAATGGATTTCTGACATCTGGGTCCCTTGCCATTGTCAACGTAGTCAAGAAATGAGAGAATTGCACAACGAGCGGCTGACACTAGGGACCCAGTAGCTTCCCCAGTTATTTTTGTTTTTGAGATGGAAGCAGGGTGTCAACTGGGCTGTCCGGGGCACTCTGGCCTGTCTAGACAACCTTTCCTTTTATGTTTACCGCAAGACCAGCCCAGTAGTTTTTTTCTTTCTGAAAATGGCTAGCCCAGTTTTTTGTTCTTTTGCAGAATACCCATCCGAGGCCTACTTGCTTTGTCAGCCCTGCTGAGCTGCAAATCTTTCAAGACGAGAAAATGAGCTATCAGTAATGAGAAATGGGTTGTACATTTTTAAAACACATCAAACCGGCAATTAGTTTCAAAATTCTTCTTTTATTTCGAGATTTTAAATTCCATTGAATTTTATGCGTGGACAATTATTTGGATTTTATACTGATAAGAATTTGTTTTTCAAATTGGTTTGAATGTGACTCGAAAGTTTGGGATTAAAAACAGTTTGGACCGCACCGAAATATGCAAAATTTCCTATAATGTTTTAACCGTGGGCGTAATATGGGCTGTAATGCTAACAAAAAATATGGGCTCCAAAAAATTGTTAATAATTAGCAAATAGGCTGTAAATTATTAGAAATAATGGAAGATGGGATGTATGCTGTTTTCCACAGATTTGAGGCTGACTTGTGCACCTACTATAGGTTGATGCGTATGCTTTCCTAAAAAAAGGTTGACGCGCACATAACGCCGTGTCAACTTAGTCAACACGCGTGAATAGTGACTGTTGGATATCCATCCAACGGCCGTCATGCTTCTTCAATCTCTGCTCCTCCTGCTCCAGCCGCTCAAACAAGCGCCGGCGGGACTGCCTGCTCCCCCCCCCCCCCCCGCGGCCGGCTGTGCTGCCGCGCAGACCTCACCGCCCTACTGTACTCCCATCGCTGGCCTACCCATCCCTCTACTCACCCACACCTGCTGTTATTCTCCGGCGACGGCAGACGAACCAGTAAACCCTCGTATTCCCCTCTGCGTGGGAAACAACTGGCGAGTCTTCCTTGGCTCCGTGTCGTACCCTTCCTAGGCCTCACCGTCGTCCACCGTCCTGGTGCTCTCGGCGCGTCGTGGTCAACGTGGTTTAGGGCATCCATCGAAGTGGACGGTACGTGGAGAGGCTGACAGCTAGGTCCACGGCCACACGCAAGGAAATGCCTCCTTATTACGCGCAAAATAATGATTCCTCCACCTGACAGCTGGGACCCACCGAAAGGGCCTCTGTATTAGCGAAAAAAATGTTCCCCACGCTGACAGCTCGGACCCACCAGCTATATCTTCGCACGCAAGGAAGTGCATCCTTATTACGCACAAAAAATGAATACTCCCCCTGCTAGCTGGGACCCACCATAGTGGGAGGCTGACTTGTGGGCCTACTAAGTTGACGCAGACGGAGGCCTTTGTGAACTTAGTCAATATAAACGATTCTAGCTCCAGTGATCGTACGATGTCCATCCAACGGCCGTAGTGCTTCTTCAACCTCTGGTCTTCTTGCTCCAGCCGCCCAAACCAGCGCCGGTCGTGCCGCCTGCTCCTGCCTCCCGTGGCCGGCCGTGCTACCGCGGAGGCCTCACCGCCCCCTACTACTCCCACCATTGGCCAGGTCATCCCTCTACTCGCCCACACCCCCTGTTATTCTACGGCGACGGCAGCCTCACACCGCAGCCAAACCAGTCAACCATCGTACTCCTCTCTGCGTGGGCGTCCACTGCTGCGTCTTCTCCGGCTCCGCGTCGTCCCCTTCCTAGGCCTCGCCGTCGTCCACCGCCTTGGTGCTCTCGGCGCGGCGTGGTCAATGTTGTCAAGAAACGACTTCCATCAGAAGAGTACTGTACGTGGAGAGGCTGACAGCTGGGTTCACGGCCGCAGCAAGGAAGTGCAACCTTCTTACGCGTAAAATAATAATTCCTCCACCTGACACAGGGACCCACCGAACGGGCCACCGTATTTCGCGAAAAAATGTTTCCCCCTGACTGCTGGGACCCACTAGCTACATCTTTGCATGCAAGGAAGTGCGTCCATATTACGGGCAAAAAAATGATTCTCCTCCTGATAGCTGGGACCCACCAGCTATATCTTCGCACACAAGGAAGTGCCTCCTTATCCTCCCTGACATTCGGGACCCACCTGGTCGAAGCGTACGTAGCGTTGTCATTCTGGTCGCGAACGTGTACGTACATACTAGTCGATCGGTCTGTCTGCAGGCTGCAGTGATGAACAGTGGCCGAGTAAGGAAGGGCATGTGTCGTAGTAGAGGCGCGGACGTAGCATGTCACGCAGTCCCGTCAATATCGTGTACACGTACGTACAACTAGGGTGCAAGAAAGTAAATACGGCAACATACGTGCATACAGGCGGGGTCTTGAATGCCTACTCGGGCATACGTACGGCCAGGGCTCGTCTACATGGAGAGGCAGCGGAGAGCAGCGACGACGTCCTGTTCATCGGCAGCCAACCGGCTGGGTCGGAATGGAGAAACTGCGTCATCGTGTTCATCGGGAGGCAACGGAATGCGTCGTGTTCATCGGGAGAGAACCGGGTTGGACGGAACAGCCAAAACGAGGCCTGGCGTACCGCAGAACGGAGGAAACGGCCTTGTGTTCGACCGCCTGCGGTCGAAACGGGATCATGTTCACCGGGAGAGGTGTGGCGTACCGCAAAATGGAGGAAACAGACTTCTCTTCGACCTCCTATGGTCGAAATGGGGTCCTGTTGATCGGGAGGGGTGTGACATACCGCAAAACGGAGGAAACAGACTTCTCTTCGACCTCCTACGGTCGAAACGGGGGTCCTATTCATCGGGGAGGGGGTGTGGCATACCGCAAAACGGGACTCCACGGGCTACTGTTCATCCATCATCTACTGCCTCGCTCCAGCCTCCACGGGCTACTGTTCATCCACCGGCGACCTCCTCCAGCCTCCACCTGCAACGGTTCATCCACGGCGTCTCCCTCCTGCCTCCACCAGCTACTGTTTATCAACGGGCTCCTGTTCATCCAGCCTCCACCGGCTACTGTTCAACCACCCCTCCACGGGCTACTGTTCATCCAGCCCTCCACCGGCTACTGTTCAACCAGCCCTCCACGGGGTCCTGTTCATCCACCCCCAACCGGCTCGATCGGGGTCTTGTTCATCCAGCGGCAACGACCTCTACTACCACGGGGTCCTGTTCATCCAACCCCCAACAACGCTCATTGTTCATCAAGAGGCAGCAGGTTCGATCGGCTTCAATTAGCAGCAGTAGCGAAGGAATCGCTCGATCAGGTTCAATTAACAGCCAGATTGATCGATCGCTCAGGTTAAGTAACGCATAGCCTATAGTGCAACCGCTCGGGTTCAGTAGGCGAACGTCTCACTCGGGTTCAGTTAGAGCCCAACGCCTCGCACCCACGCGCGTACATGTACGAGAGAAACGTGCAATCCCTCCGTGCATCGCTCGGCCCCAACCACCCACGTAATCGGTAACTCCCCGATATTTTCCTCGCCCTCGCTTCTACCATAGTTTTTTCCGTCATGGACGGCCCAAAGAATGTCATGCAGCCGCGTCTCCGGCGCGCCTAGGATGAAAAGCCCATTTTCTGTCATGATTTTTTGTCATAGAAGTAGGATCCCACCACATCTATGATGATACCAGGTTTCACAATTATCGTCATAGAAGTGTCATAAGCATGACAGGAAAAAAAATCGTTCGGCCAAAATGTCACTAATGTGTCTTTTTTTTGTAGTGCTTGCTCTCGTTGAACCTTCGTCGTTGCTTTGGTTTGTGTTTTTTTGCGTGTGAGACCAGGAGACTTATTCTATCATATGGTGTAAGACATATGCCTTCACTCTTATCCTTTTATTGTCAAGTATTATTAGTAGCTTGTGAGTTTATTTTGTCTTGTGCCCTTTTCATCATGCTCACTTGTTATACCTTGCTTCCATGCTTAGTGTCACTTATATTGTTGCAAGGATTGCCTTGTCTATAAAATATAGGGGGAGTGTTGATCCTAATGTGTGTGTTTTGCAGTCCAAAGCATTTCTTTAGAATGCACACATCTAGGGGGAGCCTGTCTATATTTTAAAGATTTTGGGTTTGCTTATGCTCATTATATATCTCTATGTGCAAATCCCGTATTGTCATCAATCCACCAAAAAGGGGGAGATTGTAAGGGCATATTTCTCCCTAAGTGGTTTTGGTGATTGATGACAGTGCTTTTGCGGACTAATAGTGTGCATTGAGCATTTCAGATATCTCATGTCTAGGCACAAGATGATTCGGTGCCCCTCGGAGCCTATCAAAGACGGCTGTTCTCTACGTTTCTTTTCGGTGGATTTGAGTCGTAGGAAAGCTGTATACTATTAAGAGGGGGTCTGCTACGGAAAGGGTAGGGTGGAATCCACACGCACACATCTGTTCCTTTGCACCACCTTTCCTTTGCTTCGATGGAGCACCGTCCGTTTATCCATGTCTCTGCGATATGAAGGCAGCCAAATGGTAAAGCTTCTGTGGCGTGCGGTAGTACTGCTCAAGGGAGCAGTAGTACCGCAGGTGCCAGCGGTAGTATCGCTCCTGGTGAGTGGTAGTACTTCTACCTCCAACCCTGAAGCTGATACATGCGGATGTAGGCGCGGATGTAATTTTTTACATCCGCCCTTACGTGGTAGTACCACGATGGCTGTTTGGTACTACCGTGCCAGACTTTTGCACTAACCCAACCTCAGCGGAAGTTGTTACGAAAGTAATTTATTACGTCCGTGCATTTCCAGTGCTAGTTGATGCCTGCCTTACGGTAGTACCGTAGGGGCAGATGGTAGTACCGCCCCGGCGGTTCTACCGCTCGTTGCCCTATGCAACATGCCCTCATCTGGTCACTACCGTGCAAGCAGTAGTACCGCACCCTGCAGTGGTAGTACCGCAACCCTTTGCGGTAGTACCGCGGCAGCGTGCGGTAGTACCGCGCCGCGCGGGCTGGCTGAGGGGATAACGGTTGGATCTTTTCCACCACTATATAAAGGGGGTCTTCTTCCCCAAGAAGACCACATCTCCCCTCCCCAAGCTTCATTGTTGCTCAAACCTCCATTTTCACCCGATCTCTCTCCCTAGCCAATCAAACTTGTTGATTTTCTAGGGATTGGTTGAGAAGGCCCCAATCTACACTTCCACCAAGAGAAATTTGATTCCCCCCACTAATCCCTTGTGGATCTTGTTACTCTTGGGTATTTGAGCACCCTAGACGGTTAAGGTCACCTCAGAGCCATATTCCATTGTGGTGAAGCTTTGTGGTGTCGTTGGGAGCCTCCAATTAAGTTGTGGAGATGCCCTAACCTTGTTTGTAAAGGTTCGGTCGCCGCCTTCAAGGGCACCAATAGTGGAATCACGGCATCTCGCATTGTGTGATGGCGTGAGGAGAATACGGTGGCTCTAGTGGCTCCTTGGGAAGCATTATGCCTCCACACCGCTCTAATGGAGACGTACTTCCTCTCAAAGGGAAGGAACTCCGGTAACACATCCTCGTCACCACCGGCTCCACTCTAGGTTATCTCTTACCTTTACTTGTGTCTTGTGCAAGCTTTTATTGTGTTGTATCCCTTGCTTGCTTGTGTGCTTGTTGTTGTTGCATCATATAGGTTGCTCACCTAGTTGCACATCTAAACAACCTACCTTGATGCTAAGTTTAATTTGGTCAAGAAAAGCTAGAAACTATTAGTTGCCTATTCACCCCCCCTCTAGTCAACCATATCGATCCTTTCAATGGCAACAGTGGAGCACGCATGTCCAGCTAAACTTTTCTGTACTTTGCCTCATACTTCCGCCCCCCAAAAAGAGCTTGCACTGGATGTTTTCTTTCCTATAAAACTGAAGGCTGGAGCGACTTTCCTTTGGATTTTGAGGATCTCATTCCTGGACACCGAACGCAATTTGGGAGAATTTTCCTTCATTTTTTATTCCTGTAAGTTTTCCTTCAAAATTCCTTTGCAACGAACGGAGCCTCATTCGTTCATTCCCCCTCTCTCTCTCCCTCTCAAAATAAATCGTTCATTCAACTTTTTTTCTTGAAAACGGATCCGGATCTATTATAAAATTTTACCATAGATAAAATACAAAGCTTCCCAAATATAATAAAAATTACACTGAGGTCTCTGAACCACACAGAACGACCACTACTGTCGCTAGAACAAACCGTCGACGTATCGCTGTCGCCGGTCCCTTACCAGAGACTGCCTGACCTTGTCCAGGATAGCCGGGAAGTCTTTATGCACATGTTCCTAAGAACCAGCGCCCTGGATCCGCAATTGTCGTCGTTGAACCATTGACTCGATATGAAGCACCTCACACGAGATCTCGCCGTCACCTACGCACGATGAGAAAGCCTAACCTCACGCCCAAAAGGAGACGACAGGAATATACGTTGTAGCCCCGTGGACTCCGTCCTAACGGATGATGTCAGAGATAATTCTGGCAAATCCCTTGGTAGGGTATTCCGGCGAGGTGATTAGGTAGTTTCAATTCCTCTACCTAAGGTTATAATTATTGCAAGCAATAAAGTTAATATCATTAGCATATAATGGTATTCGTAGGAACTTTTTCTTTAACTTTAACCATACATATAAGATCTTCAATTTTTACTGTAAGTTCTTTGTTCTTTTTTTGATAATTGAAATTACCTTTCTAGACATGGATCTTTCAACATTTCATTGAGCATGATTCTCTTGCATATCATCAAGAATTTTCTTTGCATCAACAATTTCTTTCTACATAATAGTTTCTCGTGTAGCTGCATCAAACATGTTTTTGGATAAAGAATTTAAAGCGTTATAGAATACATGAAGAATTAGTCATTCCTCCATGCCATATTTAAGACAATTCCTAACAAATTCTTTCATCCGCACACAAGCAGGCACTAGTTGCTCACGATCTTCCTATCTTGCATGGTTTTAGCAGATGGAAAATATTGTCACAAACATAACGCTGCAATTATTCCAAGATGCAGTATGATGGTGACCCTAGGTTTATCGAACCCACGGAACTGATGCTTAACAAGGAGATTTCTACAAGAACTTGTTATCTAAAAGAGTTGTAGTTTCCCAAATCAAATCCCATAGGTGATTAAAAGATAATAATAAAAGATAATAATAAAATAAATAGGCTAGGCCTAAAGGTTTCACCTGCAGTTGTGTACTTGTGCTTGGGGTCCTATTTAGATAAATAGCATGCCACTGGTAACACCGTTGCATATATCTTGTTAACATATTATTGTGGGAGATGCATCCAAATAATCTCATAATGGATTACTGCTGAATCAAGGTTTTATTGTACAACCAAGGCCCTTTTGACTCGCAGGATTACCTCACTTATTAAGGAATAACTAGACCAACATAATGGGCGTTTAATGATTGCACATTATCTACCCACAAAGAATTGCTTTCGGCTACCGTACTAATCTACTATCATTGACGTTCGGCATAGCCCCACACACCTCTATGCCCTTAACCTCTCCTTGCTCGATCTTCGATACCTTAGGTACCTACAAACCCTAGGATCGAGGTTGTGACAAGAAACAAAACCGTTGTGAAACACATAAAAAATGTTATCATCAAAGTATACCAACAACCCCTTAACCCACATACATGATGTTGTGAAGTTATGCCTACTTGAAGATGAATGATTATAACTTATAAGTCTTACGATGCTGCTAATCGCGATGTATCCTTGATTACAAGTGCTATGCTGACGAAGATGAAGGCTATGATGGTGGGGTTATGGCGGCGGCTGCTATAGATGGGAATGACGACAACCTGGAGGCTCTTGATGAATGGTTGTCTGATGTGATTCTCTCCCACTAGTGGTGGACCCAACCCACTGGGCCAGGGTGGGCCAACGGTGCATACACTCATAAAGATTTATTTTTATTTGTTTATTCTACTTATTTTGCTATGGTATAAAGGCTGATTTGTAAATCCAGTGTGGGCCGTATACCTCTGCCACTGCTCCCCACAGATGTCGAAAGGGTTTTATCTTCTTTATAGCGTGGATAGGTGAAATAGTGTTTCGGATCTCCTCCGATGTGAATTAGTCTATGACTTGATTTATCACCTAAAATAGTCCATTTATGTAGGAAATAAAAAAATAAAGAGAATTGCATTCTTTGCAACTATTAGTTCTTAATAGGCAAATCGAAGTGATTCTCTGATAAAAAAATGAGAATATATAGTTTAAACATGAGTACATATGAGTGAAAACCCACTAACCAATGACAATCAGAATGGACAACCCCTCCCCTGACCACCCTCGTCAACGCGGAGAGCTACTACCGACCGCCAATTCTAGGTCGCAAGCACCAAAATGGCGACGCCAATGCAAGCACATCATCGAGAGCTCCTCGATGCCGTTGCTGGTTGTCGCTCGCGCCGCTGCGGCCTTGCAACCGCCCTTGGCCCTGACTACCGGCCAATGGGAGAGCCGGCATCGCCCAAGGCGGTGGACAAGTCGGAGGCACTGAGGAAGAAGAAGGCGCCGCTTGACCCACCGCCTCCCCAAATCTGCGGTCTCGCGCGACGCCGACGCTTTCCACTCGTGCTAAGGCAAACCGTGGGTTATACAATAAAAAGGCAGAAAAATGCATCACACCATGTGATAAATCTTGTCTTGGCAAAGAGAAAGTGTTTCAAAAATGCTCTTATATGATGAGAGGGAGGGAGTAATTTTCTTATTGGCACATCATTCCTATGTTTTTGTGTTTCCTCTTGGGGTCCTGCAAACCAAAGAGCCCTAAAGCCGCGAAAAAAGGGAATCGGCGATAATATCAGCGATTCGGACTGATCCATGTGACATGCGATGTTCACAGAAACTGGGCAGCCGGCGCCGCGGGGGCTCGATCGATCGAGCTCATCAGTCAATGGCATTCGGAGGTGTGTTCATGCCGTGCAAATGGGGAGGTGGCTGCGGCCCAATCGGAGGGTGGGGGAGGAGGAAGAGGAGGCGGAGGAGGAGTACCAGGTGGACGTGCTGCCCGACCGGCTGAAGTCGTCGCGGAGCAGCCGCGCTCCCTCGCTCCGCTCCCTCAGCCGCCTCGCCGACGACGAGGAGGGCGGGTTCCTCCGCGGCCACATCGTCCACCCCGACAACGAGTACGTACCACCGCCCTGCCACGCCACCGATCCTCCGCCCGTTCCCTCTTCTTCCGCAAATTCTTCATTGCAAATTAGGAGAACAGGTTATGTGGCTACAAATCAATGAATTAGAGTTGAATGCTGCAAGCTTCAAGTTCACATTTTTCTCATGCATGTTTAAACCAACACTACTCCCTCCATTCACTTTTGTAAGACCGTTTAGACATTTAAGACAACTGCCAAAACAGTTCAATTTCAGCTGTCTAAAACGTCTTACAAAAGTGAACAGAGGGAGTAGAAAGGATGAACAACTTAAATTGTTTCAGTTTAAGCTATATCTTGACGGGAATGCAGCTAATTTAGTGGTTCGTGGTTTTGTTTTGGGTGGCGTCTCTGCAGGTGGTATCGGATATGGACAAGGTTCATAGTGTTCTGGGCAGCATTTAGTTCATTCCTTACACCCTTGGAATTTGGGTTCTTCAGGGGGCTGCCTTGGAACCTCTTCCTCTTGGACATGGTTGGCCAGATTGCCTTCCTTATTGATATTGTTCTGAGGTTTCTTGTGGCCTACCGTGACCCGGTCACACTCTGCATCGTATACAATCCAACCTCTATTGCCGTCCGGTAATATTCCTGTCTCACATGTTTGAATAATATACCTATAAGGATTGGAACTTGAACTGCAGCACTGCATTATTGCCTAATATTCGCACCCTACGTACGTAGTACTGCAGATATTTGCTTCTCGTCCTTAGATGAACACCACTCACTAAAACGAATGGAAAACACCAGTCATTAAAACAGATAGATTCTAAAAGAAATGTGCTGTGGCTCTTAGTTATTTTAATGTTGCTCCATGAAAACTCTTTCCCAGAGGGGCATTTGCAAGCTGTATTTTCAAAATTTATCCTTGCAACGATACGAGAGTTTTTCATTCGCACAAAAAATATATATGAGAGTTTCATCTAACACACAACTACGCACATTTAGATAATTGTTTGAGAGAGGAAAAATGCAAGAGGGTTTCTGCTCAGGCATTTGTGTTGGCTTTTTGCTCGAGCACGTGAATACAAAGACGAGAACAATATTCCTCCAATTTTGCAGTGCTTAACCCATGCTCTTCCTTTTCTCCTTATTATCTGAAGACCATGCAACCTTTGTTTATGCATATACACACCTCATGAACTGTTTTATTATTATCCAACTCAGACATATAGGAACATGTACTTGTATACGATTCAGACTCGGTGATTTTCTAGCCGAGCTTTCTTGCTCAAACCCAATATGTTCAAGAACTCTTTCACAGACTATACACCACAAGCTACTCAGACGCAACACAAGCAAGAAAAAACTCCCTACTACAGGATTACATCCAACAGTTTGTACTTTACGATATATGTTCTCTGACTACACATGTAACCATGATTTCTCTGCTTTATGAATCCAGATATTGCAAATCAAGCTTCATCTTCGATTTACTTGGTTGCTTCCCGTGGGATGTTATCTATAAGGTCATTCTTTTGCTCCCGGGTTATTTTCACTGATTTCACATACAGTGTGGAGCTTATGATGTAGTTATATTTACCTTATCTGATCTCGTTTTCATATAATGAACTCTAACAGGCTTGTGGACGTAAAGAAGAAGTACGATACTTATTGTGGATTCGCATGACAAGAACTCAGAAAGTTACACAGTTTTTTAGGGATTTGGAAAAGGACATTCGTGTTAATTACCTGTTCACAAGAATAGTGAAACTCATAGTTGTGGAGCTCTATTTTACACACACGGCAGCTTGCATCTTCTATTACCTGGCAACAACACTTCCTGAATCAATGGAAGGATATACATGGATAGGGAGTTTGCAGTTAGGAGACTATAGCTATTCTCATTTCAGGGATATTGATCTAACCACACGTTATATTACATCAATGTACTTTGCCATCGTCACCATGACAACTGTTGGTAAGTTTTGGTCTCATGATTAAACAAATAATTTCCACTTTCCGCAACTATCTTTGTAGAAACATAGTCTGGTATTTTAAATTTATATGATATTCTTTTTCCTTTGCAGGCTATGGTGACATCCATGCTGTAAATCTAAGGGAAATGATATTTGTCATGATATATGTTTCCTTTGGTATGGTTCTTGGAGCTTATCTCATCGGTAACATGACTGCAATTATTGTGAAAGGCTCGGAAACCGAGCGATTCAGGGATAAAATGAAAGAAGCTATCATTTATATGAACAGACATAAACTTGGAAAGGACATCAGAGAACAGATCAAGGGTCATTTGAGGTTGCAGTATGAAAGCAACCGCACTGAAGCCGCTGTTCTTTGGGATATCCCAGTTTCTATTCGTGCAAAGGTGATGATTTATATTTTGGATATCTTGCCATTATTCCTAATACAGTTTGAAAACGTCTTCTATTGTGAGTCTTTGAAGATGTATCATACATTGTGTTGCATTTGCAGATTTCACAAACACTGTACATGCCATATATTGAAAGGACACCATTGTTCAAAGGATGTTCAGCAGAATTCCTTCAACAGATTGTGAGTTTTCTTTTTGTTTGAACAAATTATGCATGTTGATCTATTTTATAATTGTATGAACTTTTCCAATAGTTCTCTCTTGTGCTCTTTACTCCTTGCAGGTTGCCAGGCTGCAAGAAGAGTTCTACTTACCAGAAGAAGTTGTTTTGGAGCAAGGAAGTGTAGTTGATCAGTTATACTTTGTCTGTCAGGGTGCACTAGTGAGTTCAATCCTAGGAATAATTGCTTAATTCTTAGAATCTCCCGTTATTCAGATGGGCAGTTGCTGTTAAATCCCCCCCCCCCCCCCACACACCGCATGCACAGCCACCTATGACGGTATGGCACCCGTAGGTGCAACATCCGGTGATGGTTTGAGATTCACATATTTCCATCGGATTCACTGTAACACATCCCAATTTTACACACTAAATAGTAAAGCATAATCTACAGTGACACCTTGCCGAGAATTTGGTCAGTGGGCCCTGGATTCAACTATCGCTTAATCATCAAGTCAATTTCAATGCTTAATATGCATAGGGATAAGTTAGTACAAGCGAAGTATGCATCGGTTCATCAGAGAGAGTACATAGTGTAGAAACATAAAGTGTGTGAATGTCAGAGCAAGAACTCATGGAGAATAGTAGTGGGATATATCTAAGGAGCATAGGAAATCCACACATATATGATTACCCACAAAATTGCATGGTCATATGTGTCTGAGAAATAAAGCGCAAAAAAGGATACCAGCTTTTTATATATCACATGTATTTGGCATCACCATACGAAGATCTTCGTATTTCAATACACTGTTGATTTTTACTACAGTATCTTGTGTAACATTGTGTCATACTGACTACGCACTACAGCTACATTAATTTGTACTTCTTCTTTTTGTTGGTACATTTCTAGTGCCAGAATATGGCTTCCAAGTTATTAATGGGTGCAGGTGTACCCACTTGCCTGAAACATGGTCTTATGCTCTTGTTGTTCAGAAAGGAGTTGGCATTGGCAAAGATGGTCAAGAAGAGGCCAGTTTAATGTTTGAGCAAGGGAACTCTTTTGGAGAAATTGCTATTCTTTGCAACGTTCCACAGCCCTACAATATTCGTGTTTGTGAACTTTGCAGGCTCTTACGGTTGGATAAAGAGTCATTGACATACATATTGGGGATTTATTTCGCTGATGAAAGAAAACTTTTGAGCAATCTTACCGAGGTAAACAGTACAAATAACCAACATGTCAGTAATTATTTTATTTAATTCCAGTATTCATGGATAGTGCATTCTTTTCTTGATGATGTCGGATTGCAGAGCAATGAATACGGCCTACGAGTCAAACAAATAGGACCAGATATCAAATTCCATATAGGGAAACAAGAGGAAGAGCTGACCTTAAGAGTGAACACCGCCGCTTTCCACGGTGAGCTTAATCAGCTGACAGACTTAATCCGAGCTGGAGTCGATCCAAAGAACACTGATTATGATGGGCGGTCTCCTTTGGTACGAATTGCTAAGGATTTGCTATCTGGTTAAACCCTAAATAATAAAATATTGCATGCCTGATATAACCATAACCATCATCGTCGTCACAGCATCTTGCAGCTTCCAAAGGTTATGAAGAAGTTGCGCAGTTCCTTATCCATGAGGGCGTTGATATCAACTGTACCGGTATGCTCACTCAGTGAAATGCATCCCTGTGGCCATTTCCAAATTCTTGCATATATATAAACTTGTATAGTTATATGATAACACATTTTTAGGCATTCGATCTTTGCTGAATAACAGATAATTTTGGGAACACACCCTTACTAGAGGCAGTGAAGCAGGGGCATGATAGAGTGGCCTCATTGCTCTTTACCAAAGGAGCCAAGCTGAACCTCGAGAATGCCGGTATCCATCTCTGCATGGCTGTATCAAAGAGAGAGACTGATTTCATTCGGGGGGCTCTAGCTTACGGTGCCGACCCAAACTCGAAAGACTACGACCACCGGCATCCTCTCCACATAGCCGCTGCAGAGGGCTTGTATATAATGGCGAAGTTGTTGGTAGACGCTGGTGCAAGTGTGCTTGTAACAGACAGGTACCACCAAACAATACTTCATCCTTTATCCATGCTATCAAGCTTCAAACCACCAAGAGTATAATAATTTCATTGAACGGCCTGATAACCTGCAAGGGCATTGCCATGTATGCAGACGCGGTACTACTCCGCTGGACGAAGGGCGCAAGTCCAGGAGTAAGCCTCTTATAGTGCTTCTGGAAGAGGCAAAAACCGAGGAGCTCTCCAAGTTCCCCACACGAGGCGAAAAAGTGAGAGGCAAGTTGAGAAGCCTTGAAACCTCTGTGAAATCACCTGCACATTGTTCGCTTATGACAAATAAATCTTTTGCTGGCAGATAAAATACATCAACGACTGTGCTCCGTGTTCCCTTGCCATCCGTTGAATACTGATGTCAAGCGAAAAGAGGGGGTGATGCTGTGGATTCCTCACACTATCAATGAACTCATCAGGTCAGCCCAGGAGAAGCTGGGTTTATCCGGCTCACGCCTGCGCTTGCTCTGTGAGGATGGCGCAGCGGTTCAGGAAGTGGAGATGGTAAGTGATGGGCAGAAGCTCTATCTTGTTGGAGACGAGGACATGTGAGAGCGAGTAGAAGGCCAAGTGAAATAAGAAGAAAATTGCAACTTCTCTGTCAGGTAATCATGAAGACTAGTAACCTGTTTTTCGCCGACTTTCTGCTATACTGGTGTTGTGGCAATGTACATAGATACATAAGCAAGAAAACGACCGAACTAATTATCGACGTTGTACATATTATAGTCAATGGAAATAAGATGCGGCGCCGAAATGGAATGTGAACGAAGTTGTCCACAAATTGATTCCACTCTGAAGTTGAGCTAGTGTTTTGATCCCTCTTGGACCACGCTTTGCAGGAGAGGCTTGGAACAAGATCATGCTATTGCCATGGATGCAAAGCGCGGCACCGGCAGGCCGTGTAGCAAAGAGGAGGTCCATTAGTTACAATGGAGCGTCTGCTCAGACATCCCGGTTTTGCTACAGCACACTGCACACGGATGGTAACTGTCTTGGTTATGCGCAAGTGCGCATCTGGTTGCGGCTTGTTCTTCAGGCTGCAGAGGTTGACATGGTTGGATATGTTGTGCTATTGATAGTCTTGGGCATAGGCACCCTTGTATTCGGCTCGTATAATGTTGCCATGACATGTTTCATCTAGTTTTTTCTTTTAGATTTAAAGCTACCATTATATTTCAACTACTTTTTATGGCAATTTTTAGTAGTTGACCATAGAAATTTTTAGTAATTAACCACGGCAAATTTTATTCATGGATCATGGCAATTTTTAGTAATTCATCATGGCAATTTCGTTTATAGATCATCATTTTAGTTTGTAGATCATGAGAATTTTAGTATTTTGACCCTGGAAAATCTAGTTTTGACAATGAAAATTATTTTTTGTATGGACCATGGCAAATTTTAGTGCATGTATCATGGCAAATTTAAGTAATTCACCATGGCAATTTTATTTTATGGTTCAAGGCAAATTTGAGTCATTAATCATGCATTTTAAAGTAATTGGTGACAAATTTCTTTTTAATTATGAACAATGTCAAAATTATTTCATGGATCATGACAAATTTTAATAATTCATCATGGCAAGTTTAGTTTCTTAATTTTTTTTATAATATGTCAAAATTTACTTTAAACGTAGAAGAAAAGGTAGTTGAAACATGTCATGACAAACTTCAGTGTAAATACCATGGCAATTTATGTGTAATAGACATGGCAACTTTTAACAAAAAAATGTCATCAAAACATATCGATATGAGATCTAGTTTCGAAGATCTCGTCGCGGCGGATTTGATGGTGAAAACGAATTTTCATTCAGATTTTTCATTTAAAAGATAAAACATTTTAAAAACTGAAAACTCAAAAAGATTCCCACATGCATGCATGCGGTGACGTGGTAATCTGTTACTATAGGGACGTTCGGCCCCCCTCCTTTCTTGCCACACGTGTGGCAGATATCAGCGTCCATGATTGTTTGGTCCGGTTTCCCTAGTTGACTGGACCAACTCTCTTTTTCTTAATGCATTGCGGGAGCCCACCGCCCTCTGACGAGGTAGAAAAAAACTGTCTAACCGAGGTGTCCTTATTCAATTCAGTATAGCTTCCCCTTCTTTAGTGGAGATGTTTTCCTTGGTTGGGGAGAGAAGGCATGCCATAGGGAGACTTGTAAGGCGTGGAGAATGGGTAGGGGGATCTCCGGTCGAGTAGCGGCCGGGGGGGAAGAAGAGGTTTTTTTTTGAGCAAATGAGGAAGAAGAGGTCGATTCTCTCTGGAGATTGAAGATCGGAAGGAAGAGAAGGAATTCTTTTTTTTGAGAAATCTCGCCTCTTTATTCATTCATAATGATGTTCATAGGTACCCGGTTTGGGTCATGTGGGTTTCCCAACCAAACATGTCGCCCGGGCCCTAAATTACAAGCAAACTTGGCGAGATTGTGTGCTTCAAAATTAAAGTTTCTACGCTCATGAACAAAAGAGCAAGAAGTAAAGAAATTGCTACGATCTATGATTTCATGTACGATTGCCGCATGAGGACCTCCTGTCCCTGATTTTATGTCTTTCACCACCTCCTGGCAGTCAGAGGCCACCAAAACGGTCTAGATGGAGAGGTCATCTGCAAAAGCCAGTGCTTCTCTGCACGCGAAAGTTTCCAAGATGACCGGGTCGGTGATTCCAAAAAATACCATTGCCGACAAACCCAAGTACACGCCATTGGAGTCCCGGCATAGAGCTGCGACCGCACCTCCCCTTTTGTGCCGTGCCACTGCACCATCGACATTAACCTTCATCACACCCGGCGGTGGTGGCAGCCAGCGCCTAGGCTGGGCTGCCATAGGTGCCGAAGTAGCCGGCCTTGCCTTAGCCGTCGCTAGTTGCTCCAGTTCATCAAGGAACCTGTTGACAAAGAGGATGGTCTGTTGCGGAGTCTGAAAAATTGCCTCATAGACAGCTTTGCGTCTAGCATACCAAATTGTCCAAAGAGTCACTGCCATTCTCGTGAAACTTGCATGATCTAGGAAGAAGAGAAGGAAATGAGGTACCCGGCTTGATCCATTTTGGGCCGGATTGCATGAAAGCCTTTTGCTTTATCTAAATAGCCCAACAGTCCAGCCCATTCTGAGTAACCATCGCCACTGTCGCCGCCGGTCGACACCTCGTCCCTTTCCCTTCTCCACCCCCGGGCGAGCTCACCGGCAGTTCACCGCCCCGCCGCCTCCTCCCCTTCCGTCCCGGCGCTTCCGCCTCCAACAATGTGCGCAGCCAGGCGTCTCGCAGCGGCGCTCCCTCGACTGCGAGCACAGCACCGCGCCTCCTCCTCCGCCGCCTCCCCACCCGCTCCCACCCCTTCCGCCGCCTCCGTCCTCGACGACCTCCTCTCCGCGCCCACCCCTTCCGCCTCCGCCCTCTCCCTCCTCCGCGACACGCCCTCCCTCTCCGCCGAGCTCTACTCCACCCTCGCCGCGCCCTCCCACGCCCTCACCCCCGCCTCCCTCGCGCTCCTCCTCTCCCTTCCCTCATGCCACCGCCTCCCGCCCCCCTCCGCGCCCATCCTCTCCGCCCTCTTATCCAAGATCCTCGCGCGTCGTCCCTCCTCTCCCGTCCAAGCCGCCGGCTTCCTCTGTGCCTCCCTCGCCGCTGGCGCCCCGCCGCCAGAGACTTCTGTTTTCAACAAGCTCCTAGCCCCGCTCGCTCGCGCCGGAGACCTCCCGAGAATGACCCAGCTCTTCTCCTCCATGCGGGCCGCCACTGTCAGGCCTGACGCCGTCACCTACGGCATACTCGTCAATGGCCTCTGCAAATCTGGCCGCGTGGGGGACGCCCTCAGGATGCTCGATGGAATGTCTGGTTCAGACTCGGACGTTCGCCCGGATGTTGTCACGGTGAACACAGTCGTGAACGGTTTGTGCAAGAGTGGGAGGGTCCAAGAGGCTGTGACATTTGTGGAGGAGCGGATGAGGAGTGTGCATGGACATGCACCCGACACATTTTCTTACAACTGCTTGGCCGATGCATTTTGCCGTGTGGGGAATGTTGCCATGGCGTGTGAGGTGATTGGGAGGATGGAGAGGGAGGGCCTGTCACCGGATGTCTTCACTCTGAACATGATTGTGGTCGCCTTGTGCCGGGTAGGGAGGGTTTGGGCTGCGCTGGAGTTCTTCAGGGAGAAAAGAACAATTTGGCCTGAAGCCAGGGGCAACGCTGTGACCTACAGCACTCTGGTTCAGGCTTTGCTCAGCACTAAAAATGTGGATGTGGCCATGGAGTTGTTCCATGAGATGAAAGAAGTATGGCAACCACCAAAGAAAACCATGTATTTCATCATGACGTTGGGATTGGCACAAGCAGGGCGGTTGCAGGATGCTTGCTCCATGGCGTCATCGATGAAGAAGGCAGGCTTTCAGCTGGATGCAAAAGCATACAATATTTTGATTGGTGGGTTTTGTAGGGAGAACAGACTGTGTGAGGCTCATGAGTGGCTTGGGAAGATGAAGGAAGCTGGTCTCCGGCCAGATGTGTACACCTACACTACCTTGTTGTCTGGTTCGTGCAAAGCAGGAGATTTCTTGGCTGTGGATGAATTGATGGGGAAAATGATCGATGATGGTTGCCGGCCTTCTGTGGTCACCTTTGGTACACTTATACATGGATATTGCAAAGCTGGTAAAATAGATGAGGCGTTGCACATTTTCCGGTCTATGGATGAATCTGGTGTTCAGCCCAACACTGTGATATACAATATTCTGATCGACTTTCTCTGCAAGAGCAGAAATGTTAGTTTAGCAATTAAACTGTTTGATTGGATGAGCGAGAAGCATGTGCCCGCAGACGTAACAACCTTCAATGCATTGCTGAAGGGACTTCGCGATAAGAATATGCCGGAGAAGGCCTTTGAACTGATGGACAGGATGAGGGAAGAGAGGTGCACCCCTGATTCCTTGACCATTGAAGTTCTCCTTGAATGGCTGCCTGGCATTGGTGAAACAAATAGATTAAATAATTTTATGCAGCAAGTGGGGTGTACGGCACCGAAAAGGACAACTACATAAGAATATGCTAGTTGGCACAATGAAGTAGTCTTTCTCAAATTATGCAGGCATGAATTTTGCTTCAGCTTAATCAGCAGTTACAATACCTAGGTGGAATTTGTGATGGGAAGGTCAGAGCTGATGAGAATTGTCTGCACTCTGCAATCTCAGTCGTGGCTTACGGTGACAACTGGTTATGTTTTTCAGTCATTACTAGTCATGACACTGTTGGTTGGGTACTCATCAGTTCCTTTTTCTGATGTTTGCATCCATGAGCGCCATTATTGAGGAGTGCAGAAAGCAGTTATATCAGTTCTCAGCTGGTCAGTGGATAGTAGTGTAACAGGCAGCAACACATTCTTGACATGCGGCCGTCTACATCAAATGAGGCTCTTATTCTTCATCAGATAATTATTGCTGAAGAGACTTCGTATAGAATATGCCTGAAAAGGCCTTTGAATCGATGGATCGTATGATGGAAGAGAGGTGCACTCCAGATTACGTGGCCATTGATATTCTTATGGAATGGCTGACTGTCATTGCTGAAACAGAAAGATGAAAGGATTTTATGCAGCAATGGGACAATGTGGCACCCAAGAGGATAAATTGATAAGAATATGCTTAGTCGACACCAAGAGTTTTGCTCAAAGGAGGGAGCCATGAGTTTTGCTTCAGATTAATCAAGAATAGCAATACGAAGGTGTAATTTGTGATGGAAAGAGCCGTGTTGGATAGAAAACCAACTCCTGAAGCCTGGCTGACCTAATATAATGGCTGCCCCTGTGATCAGAATTGTCTGCACCCTGCAATCATAAACAGCCAGCAGTACGTTCAGTTATAGGCCATACTGAATTCTGTAGGGTCTCATTCATCACATATGTGATTTGTGACAGCTGACCAAGTTTTTATGTGCTAATCAGGGCACTGTTGGTCGGGGGCTCATCGGTTCCTTTCTCTGGTGTTTGCCGGCACCTGCATTATAACTGAAGAATGCAGAAAGTCGATACATTGCACATTTACAACCTAATCACTTCAGCGCTCAACTGCTTAGAAGATGGTAGGGGGGCATACAGCAGCAGATGGTTGTCATGCAACCATCTATATGTATATATATCAAGTGATCCCCTTGTTCTTCAGCAGATAAAGGTGATAGTTGCACTTGGGAAAGATAAAAAACGTGGGCGTGTTAAGGGTGAGATTCTGTAAAGAGGAAAGCCTCTTTGCATTGGCTATATTACCATATTTTATTTATTATGATTGAAGAGATTATCTGCAACATGACTTATTCTATGTGTACGTACTATAATTGAGTTCTAATGGTAAAAACATGTATGCGCAGATTTCTTGATGATTGTATAAATCTTAATTTGAAGAATCTAAGTGCGTACTATGTTTGGAATTATTAAGAATTGCATATTCACCATTTTACAGGACAACTTATCTTGGAACACTGCAGTTAATCAGCTTAATTTTATATGTGATGGTACTCATGACAGAGCATCAAACCCATGACAGTTAGTTTACCTCATTTTCACTGTGCAAGAAATTGTATGCCTATTAAATCTGTCTCATGGTGGAGGAGGGACTGTCTAGTTGTTGCAGCACCATATGTATGGTTATGTGGTAAGACGATCCATATTTCACATCCTCATCTTTCCAGCAATAATTTGCCTGTTAGTTCAGTGATTGTGGCTTTGCATGTGAAATCTTAGAAATTCGACCAAGCTCTAAATTTTCAGTTTGTTGCGAGTATGTTCACGTAATAAATAGCATCAGGAAGTTGTGTCTCGCATCTGCTGCATATGGCTAATAATTAGTCCCTCAGTTAAGAAATATAAGAGCTCTTATGTTTGTTTACAGAGGGAGTACCACATTGCCGAGACAAAAAGAAATGTTGCCAGTCCAAAATGGTACTGTAGTTAAAAACATCCTAACTTTGACGCCTTGCAGGGTTCAGTTGGAAAAGTTGATGCTTTTTTCACCATACCTTATCCTTGTACCATTCTTGATTGTCAATTTCGTATGTTCTTGGGACTTGCAATCAATCTTTGCTGAAAACAGAGGGAGAGATGGATACAGCTGCGATGCTGATGGCTCGACAATCATTAAATTGCACCCCCCAGGAGGTGCACTGCGCCGTGCTGCATCATCATGATAAAGAGGTAACTGAATTCCTGTTCACCTGGTCAGTTCTGATTTTGCTGACAAATGCACGTAACAGAGATAGACTTGTTTAACATGATGGTTCATACTTGAGTTCCTAATCACACTACCAAACCTGACATGCAACTGCTACCCAGGGCTTGTCAACAACATTATTACGACTCACGCTCCTACTAATGCTAGGCTCACTTTTAAGGCATTTGAAGTAGCAAGTGCCGTACAAACATGAAACTGAAACTGAAGTAGGCTATCAAGAGAAGTGATCCATTCGTGTTAGTTTTTTAAACCTCCAAGCATGACTTTTTCCAGAGCTGTGTTCTAGTACTGTCTAACCATGTACTTATGGTACAGGTTAACAGACTTTTGTAAACCTTAACAAAGACCCACATGGATACCTCACTTAAACAAACATTATGTTTACTATCTAAACGTCTTAATAACCTTACGCCCGTCAAAATGCATATTTGCCTCAGAAATATGTGAATGCATCTGCTGGTAACACTAGCTTTATAGTTACATAGCTATGCTGTATTCGGTGATACGATATTTGCACATAAGATGCAGGAAATTTAGGTTGGTGAAGGGCGGTAGATCGCATAAAAGGGAGAGAGTTAATTAGCTTCACTGAAAGTGGCTGCAGATAGGGCGCATTCAGACAGGAAGAGAGGTTCAGGCGCAGATTGAAGAGGAGCAGAGGCTGCCGGTGGCACGCTCTTTGTCAGTTGTTGACAGCCATGTATGCTGACTTGCTCGTGTGTATTGTTTCCTCTATCTACTACCGGAAGTCATGAGGAAGTCAATAGAAGCCATGTTTTTCGAACCGGCCAGCAGAAACAGAGTTGGCAAGTCCAGGGCTAGTCTAGTTTTGGTAAATCTGCTGTTTCAGTCGGTGGTAAATAAAAGTCGTTTTCACGCCTTGTAAATACTACTCCCTCCGTAAACTAATATAAGGGCATTTAGATCACTGAAATAGTGATCTAGTTTACAGAGGGAGTAAGTAGTAATGGGTGCATATTATAGAACAACACAAGGAAATCGACTTTGGTTCATCTGATCCGCTTACTGGCTTATCACAGTGTAATTTTTCCCCATTACCTCCAAACCTGTACTATTCATATGCTATTGCTTAAGACTAGCTACAATGGGTAGTAACATAGACTAGTAACATGCCATGTTACTAGTCTATGTTACTACCTCTATAGTGGGGAGTAGCATATGTGTGGTAACATGGAGCATTTCATTTATTAGGCTATAGACACATCTTGCCTTGATATGTGTGATGTTACTCGTACTAGTAGTAACTAGCTATGTTACCACTATCATCTTTTTCTTCATTTATTACATGCCACATCATCTATTTAACCTAGATATGTGTGATGTTACTATCTATGTTACTCCCACTGTGGGTAGTCTAAATAAATACGGGAGCCGCGTTAAGCGGGCGACTAGTACTGAGTCGTGGCTTTGATGAAGAATTCAACCAGTAGTAGGCTAGTAGCAAGCAAGAAAAATTAGTACTCCCTCCGTTACTTTTTACTCATCATATAAGATTTGGTCAAAGTCAAACTGCATAAAATTTGACCAAATTTATATACAAAAATATGAACATCTACAATACTAAAAGTATATAGTATGAAAATACGTTTCGTGGTGCATCTGATAATATTGATTTCATATTGTGAATGTTCATATTTTTTAATATAAAGTTAGTCAAACTCTACAAAGCTTGACTTTGACCAAACCTTATATGCGGACTAAAAAGAAACGACGGGAGTAGTATTACTGAGGCAAATTTGACAATTTTGACCTCGGGACGAAATCATTTCACAGAATGAACTGGGTGCGAAACTATTTCACTCCCCTGACCTTTTTGTCTAGCGCCCGCCACGTCGGCGCCACACCCTACTGTGCAGCGCCTTGCGCGGCGGCGTTGCACTCTTGTCCACCGTGGCAGCCCCTGGGCCCGCACCCAGCAGTGCAACGCCGGCGTGCTAGGCGCCACACATGTAATGTGCAGCGCCTAGCGGCTAGGCGCCACACATGTAATGTGCAGCGCCTAGCGGCTAGGCGCTGCACTGTGGCTTATCCAGCCACTTGGCTGGGCCCCCCTCCCCCACCCCCCCACCACACACTCTCTCACTCTCTCCCCGAGCTTTGCCCCCTCTCCCACTCTCTCCCCCTCTCAAATCTTCTTCCAAATCTTGCAAATTTGAAGAATTTGTCCGTGGATTTCGAAGTCAAACCCTCCCTCAAGGTAATAATCTCCGATCCCCTTGTTTTGATCCAAGTAAAGTTCTCCCATTGCTCATTTGTTGCTAGTTTGGGGAAACCCTAGTTTTGTTTGGATCTAGAGATTTGCATGGAGATGTGAGATGTTTGTTAGCCAATTTCTATGATTAGGCTTTGTTAGTATGCTAGGGTTATTCTTATGGGTGTTCTTATGTTGGTGCTAGGGTTAGGTTTAGGGCTAGGGTTATGGTTAGGGTTATGGTTATGGTTAGGGTTATGGTTAGGGTTAGGGTTGTTGTTTCATATATATATTAGGGTTTGTATTCCGTGTTAATCCATGGATTAGTACTCATGGAAGCAATGTTACCTTGTGTTCTTTGAATGCTTATAGGGATGGGAAGAACATGTGTGTTTGTTCATCATGGGGACAAAGACGCCTTTTTGAAAGGCAATAAAGAACCGGACCCGGATGAGCTTGACATGGTGTTTGATAGTAGTCCTAGCTATGCGGAGCTCTTGCAACAAGTTAGGAAAGATTTGAATTGGATGGACCCTAGTGATATCATTGAGTTGGAGGGAAGGCATAATGTTGGTTTTGGAATGCACATCCGTTGGAAGACAATGCGTGTCAACTCGGAGCAACGTTGGGTTGCATACAAGGAGACGGTGGCCGAATCACTAGACAAGGCTCTTGAGTTATTTGCAACGAAGAAGGTTGATTCAAGTTTGCATTTGGACTTGAACCGGAACCCCTCCCCTTTGGTTGCTAGTAGCCCCCCACCCTTGAAGCGAGATGAAATTGTTGAACCTCTTTTGACCCAAGAAGTGAGGCCAACATTGAGCCCGTATACAAACAACCAAGATGAATCTTTGCAAGAGGACAATGATGAGTATGCGGACGATGACAATGAAGTTGATCTCCATGACAACAATGTGGGTGATCTCGACAAATATCATTTGCAAGAGACAATGGACCATTCCATCCCTTTTTCCCGTGCATATGCATCGGACTCGGATGACGATGGTCCCGATGAACAAGTTGATGCGGAGGGGTTCACGGTGAAGGAGGCCGAAGCTTTCGAGAAGGTATTTGGTCGGGATCATCGGACTACATTGTTCAAGGATGTTAGTCTCGCGGATGAAGCCGTGGTAGATGGTGACCAATGTGTACCTCTTGGGGTTAGGCCAAGCTCTCACCGTGATTTGGTAGACGACAAGAACCGGATTGCTAAAGGTTCTAAGTTCGACAGCTTGTTGGATTTGAAGATGTGGCTCGACAACTACTCGGTTACGCATTATCGTCCACACAAGGTGGTGAACTCGGACGTCAATGTGCGCTACACGGTTGCATGTGCATGTGAAGATGAAAAGGAGGTCCAACTTGGACTTACAAGAGGCCGTGGTGGTGGTAGAGCTCGTGGAAAGGAGGTCCAACAAGGAATGGCAAGACGCCGTGGCGGTTGTCCGTGGATTGTGCGTGCAAGACCATGGAAAGAAGGTCCAACTTGGCATGTAGTGAGTTGTGTGCCAACTCACATGTGCCAAGGCAAAAGGGTGGATGGCAAGATTGTGTCCGAAGGCCACAAACAACTCACGTCCGAGTTCATCGCTTACAGGCTCTCCAACTCAATATCCACACTTCCAACAATGAGCGTCCAACATGTCATTGACCTTGTGAAAGCCATCTTTCATTACAAGGTGAAATACGGCAAGGCATGAAAGGCGAAGCAAGCCGCATTTAAGATGTTGTATGGTACATGGGAGGAAGCATACAACCGAATCCCTAGGTTGTTGTTAGCCATGGCCGCGACAAACCCGGGCATGGTTCATGTGGCCGAGCCTCATGGGCACCAAACAACGGTTCATGAAGGAAGGAAAGTCAGAGTATTTGGCCGTGCTTTTTGGGCGTTCGAGCAATGTGTGAGGGCTTTCGAACATTGTAGGCCGGTCATCGCAATTGATGGCACGTTCTTGACCGGACAATACAAGGGCACCTTGTTGGTTGCGATAGCAAGTGATGCCAATAACCGGGTGTTGCCATTGGCATTTGCTTTGGTTGAGGTGGAAAACAATGACAACTGGGAGTGGTTTCTGCATCTTTTGAGGACGAAGGTGTTACCCGCTCAAAGGGAAATTTGTGTCATATCGGATCGGAATCAAGGAATTCTTAACGCCGTGGAGATTGACATTCCCGGGCATGCTCCGTTGCACCATCGATGGTGCATGAGGCACTTTTGTTCGAACTTCTATAGGGCATGTGGCCTTAAGGAGTTGGCCGATGATCTTCAAGATTGTTGTCTCGCTTTCTCCGATAAGCGCTTCGCCACTTTGTACAACAAATTGCTCGCACACAAAAAACTTGATCCCGGGGGTCAAGAATTTCTCAATAGGCACATTCAATACCGGAACAAGTGGGCACGTGCTTTTGATGAAGATGGCCGGAGATACGGTCAAATGACAAGCAATATGGCCGAATGCTTCAATAGGGTGCTCAAAGGTGCACGTGGATTACCCGTGACGGCAATAGTTCAATACACATTTGACAAGATGAATGCGTACTTTGTAAAGTACTCGATGGAAACCGATGCACAGATAGCGGGTGAGAACCCACGGAAGTACAAGTACAAGTTCCCACCCAAAGTTGATGAATGGTTGGTATTTCAATCACGGAAGGCGGACTCAGAAGAAGCTATATTATATGACAACGAAGAGTGGAAGTACGAAGTGAAAGAGCCAGGAGGAACCACAAACGATGGCCGGCAACATGGAGGTCGGGCTTTCAAGGTGTCGTTAACACAATGTGATTGCACTTGCGGGAGGCCATTGTTGCTTCATCTCCCATGCTCACATTTGTATGCCGCCGGTCGCGTTAGGAATGTGGACATCAATCACCCACGCACCGTGAGGGAGTCGGAGTTCTCAATCATGACGGTCAAGAAAACATGGGCTCCCCGCTTTCACCCATACTTTGACCAATCACAATGGCCGGAGTATCATGGAGTTCAACTATGGCCGGATCCGGAGTTGAAGGTTGTTAAACGGGGTAGACGTAAGACAAAGCGTCTTAGAGGCGACATGGACGGATGGGGCCATGGTGGGCGCCGCGAAGCGGGCAACGACCAATTCCAAGAGCCTCGTGAGAGCTCCCGTTGTGGGGAGTGCAAAGGTCATGGCCACAACAAAAGAAAATGTACGAAACCAAGGAAAAGGTCCAAGAAAAATGATGCAAGCACAAGCCAACAAGGAGCTACACAAGGGAGCCAACCAAGTGGTAGCCAACCTAGTGGTAGCCAACCTAGTGGTAGCCAACAAGTGCCAAGCCAACCAAGTGGTAGCCAACTTAGTGGTAGCCAACAAGTGCCAAGGCAACCAAGTGGTAGCCAACAAGTGCCTAGCCAACCAAGTGTTAGCCAAAGAGGATCTAGGCAACAAAGAGGTCGGCAACTTGGACTTACAAGAGGCCGTGGTGGTGGTAGAGGTGGTGGTGGTGGTCTAGGCCGTGGTGGTGGCAGAGCTCGACGTGGTGGTAATGGCCGTGGTGATGGTCTCGGCTTTGGTGATGGTCTTGGCCTTGGTGGTGGACTTGGCCATGGTGATGGACAAGCGCAAGTTCGTTATAGAGGAATGTTTGGATACCTAGATGGACCGTTTCCGTATGTTCCTCACTAACTATAATGTATCATATGTTCTTGTTTTTTCATATGTTCTTCTTTTTCATATGTGCTTCCATTTGTTCTTATTGTCCTTACTAACCATTATGTTTCACTCATTGTAGGTATGGCGGCTTCCCAACCCAACAAACCAACAATGAAGGAGGATGGCGAAGATGAGACGGCGGGATGGTGGGAGAAGGCTGCGAAGAAGCTTAGAGAGGAGGATGCAGCCAAGCTAAAGAAGAAGAAGGAAGAGGAGCTAGAGAAGGAGAGGAAGCGAAAACAGACTGCGGCAAATGCGATGCGCGCTAGGGAGCAAGCGTTGATGAGGAAAGTTGAGGAGGCACAGAAGAAGCGTCAACAGGATTTTGAAGAAAGAACCATGAAGCTTTGGGAAATTGCAGCTGAAAAAGAAGAGAGGGAGAAGCAGATATTCATGGAGAGGGTGGTTAAGTAGGCTCACCTCATAAGAAAAAGGGAGGAGGAAGAGGAAGAAGAGAGGAAGAAGAAGAAGGGAAAGGGGCCTTGCTCTACGCAATAGAGCTATTTCATCCTCTTCGATTTGGTTGTGAACTACTATGTCTCCTCTTCGATTTGGTTGTGAACTACTATGTGCCGTGAACTACTATGTCTCCTCCTCGATTTGGTTGTAAGAACTACTGTGTGCGGTGAACTACTATGTCTCCTCCTCGATTTGGTTGTAAGAACTACTATGTGTCGTGAAGTACTATGTGTTATGAACAACTATGTGTCGTGAAGTACTTCGTGCATATGTTCTTTTCACAGTTGTTTGCTTGCTACGTATCAATCCTACTTCACATCTGGGCGCTGCAATCTACAGTTGTTACTTACTATGTTTGCATATGCTAAAAATTCACTAAGTCAAAGTGCAACGCCTAGCATCTGGGCGCTGCAATCTACCGTGTGGCGCCTAGCTGCTGTGGCTCTCTGGATAGCTAAAAAATTCACTAAGTCCAAGTCCAAGTGCCTCAAACTGTAGGCCTACCTTGTGTTGTGTTTGCATAGCTACAGACCTGTGCAGCGCCTAGCTCGGAGGCGCCACACTGTACAGTGGGTTCTTCCAGAATCTCCTCAGCATACGCCGGCTGGCATACCTCCACGCGGGTACTTGCAAGAAACCATGTGAGATAGTTGTTGAACGCGATCGGGCAGTGCTCACGAAGCTGGGCTCGTTTTCCAGCCCTTGCTTGCTCCACACTAAGAGCGAACTGCACGACATACTTCCTGTGATGCTTGGCCCAATCCTTGATCTTCCGCTGCTTTTTCCTATCCAACCTGCAAGTTAGAAACAGAATATTAGCATCATCGAAACCGTCGACAAGCTGCTAAGTGCTCAAGGTTAATTATATCTTACGCGTGTAGCAACTTGTCCGTGTCCTCCCACTCCGGCGGGTGTGGCTGGAACAAACCAAACTGGCGGAACACCCGACGTGGCAGGTGAAGCTCAACCGCCCAGTTGCATATCAGTGGGCACCGCATATGCCAGAGATCCCTATCCCTAGTGCACATCGGATTCAGCCTGAACTCCATAGGGTTACCAAAACTCTCTCCTTTTCCATACGGCTCCTATTCCACCTGCAAAATGGGATTGAATGCAAAATTGATATCGAGTTACAATACAAGCATGATAATCACTTATGCAATGTCGGTTCACCTGCTCAGGCGTGATCGCGTCCAGCTCGCTCTTGTACAACTTGTACATTACCGAGGGATCATCTGTCGTCTCATTTAACACATCCCACTTGTAAGCCCAAGTGGGGAGCCGTAGTGGGTCGTCTTTGTCGTCCCAATCCTCGTACTTCACGGTCTTCGGTCGTCCAACCGGCAAACGCTCCCAGCTCCATATGGAAAGTGCGAGCAGACAACCACCAATACCTCCAGTGTGTCTACAACAGGCTTCGTCCAACTGCACATAACAGAAAACATGGTCAAATTTGCTGCAAGAGCGCATTGATAATGTATCAATGAAGTGAAAAGGAAACAACTTCATACCTGTCGATACAAGTAAGCCAGTGTCGCCGAACCCCAACTCCATTTGCTATCGAAGACGGTCAACGCCTTCAGCCACATCCATGGAGCATTCTTGCCTGTGCCATCAGCAAACATAGTCCTGGATATCACGTACCACATGTAGACACGAGCATATGTCTTCACCATGTCCTCATTAGCATCCTCAGGGCAATGACAGAAGTTCGATGATATCCACGTGAAAGTAGCGCCCGCTGCGACTCTTTCCTTCATCTTATCTTCTGCTTCTGGTTCCCGAGGCTCCGGAGGAACTATACCGATAAGGGCAAACATCTGCGCGCGCCACCCATCAGAATCGGTGTTCATACATAAAGGATTGCCATCGATAGGAAGACCGGTGATCATAGCAATATCCTGCAGCGTCACGGTCATCTCTCCGGTCCGAAGATGGAAAGTGTGTGTCTCCGGCCTCCAATGATCAATAAGCGCGGTGAGTGCTGCAGCATTGTTGGGTGGCGTCGACCGGCGGACCAACTGAATGAATGGGAGAAGTCCTGCCTCCCTTACATACAGTGTGTACCGCTCATCATAACGCATCCCTCCAAGGCTGATCCCGTGAGACCGAAGCTTCAGAGGTGCAAGCTCCTACAAACAAACAAATCATAACATTACATATGGGCATTTGTGTTTGAAAAAAAAATACGAAATTCATAACACCGGCCACTTTCAGTATTACCCGCTGCTCCACCGACATAGCGTACGACCGGTGTTGTTTGTCCCAATGATCATCGAGAAGCCAAACCATCCTAACAATTTCAACAAAGCATTCTTGTCAACACGATTATCTTTTCAATTCAAAAAAACTAAAGTCGGCCTACTACATGCAAGATTCAAAGCATATGTATCCAAAGCATTTTTCTCAATGCGAGTATAATTCAAAGCATATGTATCCAAAACTAAACTAGGCCTACTTCATACAAATAACTTTTCCATAGAAATAACATGTCAATCTATGTATCCAAACTACATAAATAACATGTCAACCTATCTATCCAAACCACATTCTAATCTAACAAGGGTTCCCCAAATCTAATATATGCAAGATTCAAACAAAAATTCCCCAAAACTAATACATGCAAGATTCAAACAAGGGTTCCCCAAATCTTCAAAATATCATATTTTCTATGGATAGAAAGAAGGGGATCGGAGGAGAGTACCTTCTACGATGGATTGGTGAAGAAATGCACGGACCAAATCGTCGGATCGGAAGGATTTGGGAGAGGGGATTGAGAGGGGGAGAGGAGAGGGCCGCCGCCGCGGCTTTTCTGGTTCTGTAACTGCTGGCAATGGGGTGGGTGGGGGAGGAGAGGGCCGCCGCGGCTGGATGTAAGTCACAGTGCAGCGCCCGAGGGCTAGGCGCTGCACATTACAGTGTGGCGCCTAGCCCGTAGGCGCTGCACTGCGGGATGCGGGGCCCAGTGCTGCCACGGTGGACAGAGGTGCAACGCCGCCGCGCTAGGCGCTGCACAGTAGGGTGTGGCGCCGGCGTGGCGGGCGCTACACAAAAGGGTCAGGGGTGTGAAATAGTTTTACTGGCAGTTCAGTCTGTGAATTAATTGTGTCAAGAGGTCAAAATTATCAAATTTGCCTATTACTGAGCATTTACCTGTTCCTTGTCATGCAGGGAGGTGACAAGGAACTGACAGTCGGAGGTGTGGCCTTCCTTCAAATCTGGGACCTGGTCTGACCAGCCGTAACAATGACAGAGTGCCGTCTCATCCAGGGCAATTGATTCCAGGTCGCTTGGTTGATCGCTACAGTCTATAGTGCTTTCTCCCAAGAAAATGCTTCAAGTTGCAGTAAGAATTCTACATCCCGCCAAGGCCAAGTTGGTTGAGGCCAACTTGTTCGTGCTCCTGCCTGCGACCTACTGCATCGGCAACGCCGAGTCAAGATGATCAGCGGAGCAGCACTCGCTCGGAGCGTTGAAATCCATGGCATGGCCGGCATATCACGCGCTTCCGAATATGAGTCTTACAAGTCACGATCTCCTCCCATGAACCGGTCGTAGGTTGCTCTCGTGTTGCCAACATGCAGGCATAACAATTCTTTATAGATAAGTATTTTTTAGCTCCATCTCATGCAGTACCAAGCTACTTCCTCCATCCCATAATATAAGAGCGTTTTTTATACTAGCCAAAAACACTCTTATACTATGAGACGGAGGGTGTAGAAAATAGTACTGCTACAAACATATGGTTATGCTAGCAGAACGTCACCAAAAGTTCTTGTGAATCTCGGCCACCTCAGCTTGCACATCATCACACCAAAATTTACATTTAGCATGGAAAATAAATTGCAGCGCTAGCACATTCTTAGCCTTAGCTTTGGCCTTTGGGGTCAAATATTGAGCCATGGTGGCGAAGACAAAAGTTTAGACCAGAGTCAGCTGGCAAACATGAATGCATATGATTTTTTAGCTACGGTACAGTAGCTAATGCCACTTACTACCAGATATCGTGTCGCCCTTGAACTCCGGCGCATTCCAAATAAGAAATACTACGTGGAGTTTCGCTCGTGCAAGCCATGTAGAGTGGTGACAGAGCGGCTTATCACACGTAAGACGCTGCGAAAAAGGCGACCCCGGCAACTAACTTTTTGCCAGGGTTTGAGCATTTTCTTGGAAGTTAGCTAGGTTTTTGACTTTGGACGAGCACGCCGCTCGTGAGGTCGATCGTGAAAACTCAGGCCAAGTTCGTAGTACAAGGACAGAGCTGCATGCATGCGTACGTGCTTGCTTGAAAATTCCATGCAATGCGACGCGCGCGCTCGCAGGGAAAGAAGGGAATTCCAGTGTTTTGACCGTAACAGTGGACCTGTACGTGTCACGGACGACCGGAGCACGCATAACCGATGGCGAAGCAAAGCTTTCCTGCCTAATTAAGTACGTCTCCATCGATCTCCATGGAGTTGCTCGAGTTAGACTAGTTAGCTAGACCCCAAATCTGCCTTGGCTCTCAAGGCGTTTTCCTGGTCAAACCCCATCTCCCCCCCCCCCCCCCCCCCTCTCTCGATAATAATAATAATAATAATTCTCATAGCTGGAGTGCTTCCGTTGCCCCTCTAGACGAGTGATTGAAATATGTACGTAGTATGGAGCTATACGCTTCATAAGGGTATTTTGAAATTTGGAATGAGAAAATTTAACAGAAATGAATCTTTTTAGGGATGCAAAAAAGAAAGATTTTGTTTTTTCTTAAGGAAATATGATACTCCTACATTGTCATCACTCGTCGGAACTCACGCTCGTGCTGGCGAGCTCGGTCCAACTAATCGGTCTGCCAGCTGACCGAAACGGCGCCCGGCCGCTGCGCGATCTCACCGGCACTTTGCCGTGGACATATATGGCGCTTGCTCTGGTCAACACGGCACGCTTCTGCCGTCGACCTTTTGTTCGCTCCTGCGAGGCGGCGCATGCAGTTTGTTAGAGCAACTCTAGCAGAACCCCGCATCCGTCCCCGACCCGCAAAATAACCATCAAAATATGGGTAGTGGCGAAAAAACCTGCCCGATCAGACCCCGCATTCTGCTCTGGCCCGCAAAAAAATTTGAGGGGCGCGGCAAAATCCCGACCCCAACCCGGGAATACGCGGGTTTCCCCCTCGCGGCTGCGGTGCCCTGCATCACAGAGAAGCAGTTGGCGGGAGGGACATTTCAGCCCGCGCGCCTTACCCCCTCCTTCCGCCGCCGACCGCGCTTGCTTCCGCCCGCCCGCCGCCGGCGATTCCGGCCAAATTTGCGGGCGGAATCGGTCCGCGGGGCCGCCCCACACCCTCCTGCGCCGAGACGCTGCACCGACCCCTCCGGATCCGGCGAGAAGAGCCGCCCTTGTCGCTGCCGCCGCCGGGGATCGACCACCGTCGGGCCTGCCTCCTCGTCGCCGCCCGGGATCACTCACCGCATCCGCCACCGGTTAGTGCATATTTTTGTTATTTTTGCGAGCAGTATAGTTAATTGACACGCTGGTACGCATGTAGATGGAGTTTGGAGTTGAGCCTGTGCGAGAAGTTCTTACTCTCCGATTCGTATGATTCGGACGACTCAGATGTTGAGACCATGCTTGCGAACTTTCGGCAGCAGACATTGGTCATGGCACTTGCCGTGAAGGAGCACGAAGACGAGAACCGGAAGAGGAGGCGAGGATCGACCGTCGGGTGTCTTTGCATTCCTCGGAATCGTCATCTTGGGAACGAGATGTTGATGCAAGACTACTTCGCGGAGAATCCTACATATCCACCGCACCTCTTCCGGAGAAGGTACCGAATGCGCCGATCCCTCTTTTCAAAATTGTACAAGCTTGCGAGGCAAATTGCCGGTATTTTACTCAAAGAAGAAATGCTGCGGGCTTAAAGGGATTTAGTGCATATCAAACAATCTCCGCGGCAATGCGGGTGATTGCATATGGTGTTCCGGTTGGCTATGCCGATGAGTACCTTCGCATTGGTGAAGATACTACAATTGAGTCTGTGCGTAGATTTGTAAAGGTGATCATCCGTGTCTTTGGTCCTGAGTATCTTCGGGCACCCAATGAAGATGACACAAAGAAATTGATGGCATCTAATGAGAGGAGAGGTTGGCCTGGCATGCTAGGTAGCATTGATTGTATGCATTGGACTTGGAAAAATTGCCCCAAGACATGGCAAGGAATGTATTGTGGCAAGTCTCGTGATGCAACAATTGTGCTAGAGGCCGCAGCATCCGTGGATTTATGGATTTGGCATTGCTTTTTTGGTATGCCAGGCACTCTCAATGATATCAATGTGTTGCAACGGTCTCATTTGTTTGCTAGGCTTGCTAGTGGTGATGCTCCTGCTTGCAACTACACTATCAATGGGCATGAATACACAAAGGGGTACTATCTTGCAGATGGTATATACCCTCCTTGGTGCACATTTGTCAAAAGTATCAAATAACCCAAAACTAAAAAACAATGTGAATTTGTAAGGGTGCAAGAGGCAGCCCGAAAAGACAATGAAAGAGTATTCGGTGTTTTGCAATCTAGGTTTGCCATTGTTCGTGATCCTGCTCGTTTTTGGTATCAGAAAACTTTGAAAAATATCATGACATGTTATCCTGCACAATATGATTCTTGAAGATGAGAGATGAATGAACTTGGAATTCTTCTACGACAATGTGGGTAGCCGTGTCAAACCAGCTAGAGACCCTAACCGCATTAGAGCTTTTCTTCAGACATATAAGGAGATTGAAAATGCAAACACACACTTTCAACTTCAGAAAGATCTCATTGAGCACCATTGGCAAAGGGCTGGACAGTGACTCATTTTTGTATTCATGACAAGTTTTGTATTGCATTATTTAAGTTTCCTACGGTGATTTGAATAATTATTTGTAATGTGGATGATTATTGTATTATGTTTGATTTGAATAATTTAGTTTTGCTTTTGATTGTTGTATTATATTGGATTTGATATTTGCGGGCCGATGAGATGCGGGATGCAGCGGCGCAGAGAGCAGACCCCACAAAATCGATCCGTAAAAAAGCATATTCCGTGAATATGCTTTTTTACGGGTCCGTTTGAGGGGTCTGCATCTGTGGCCGTGCACGCCGACCTACAAAGACCATTTTGCATGAACTGCAAATGTGTTGCGGACCGGCGGGATGCGGGATCTGCTAGTTGCTCTTACGGTACCGCGCGCCATGGCACACAAAAATTGTCCCATGCACGACATTACCTGGCCCTGGCCGTGAAGAAGGAGACGACGGATGCATGGTTCGTTTTGATGGAATTCTACGACGCCGTATCGACTGATCGATGGATCGCGCAATGATTTTTCAAACTCATTCGCGAGAGGTCAAAGAGAATGGAGCGCTTGTGTTGATTGCCTACTTCGGTTCCATGCTAGTGCGGCACCTGCTGTTCCAAAGTCTTTGAAAGCAGACCTAACAAGTACTAGGAGCAGTTGTGTATGAGGTTTGGCAGCATGGTAATGATCCAACTGGAATATTTTAATGGCAAGAGGCGTACATAATTGCCTTGTTAATGATGTAAATGCATCTGTTGATGACACTTCTATATAAGTAGTTATTAGAGCATCCATAACAGCCGCTCGACGCGCGGCGCGTTAAAAAAGCGTTTACAGCTTTGGAGAGGCGAGTTTTTGCGCGGCGAGGAGCGCTTGCTCCAGCGACCGCTGCAAATTATAGCGCGCGCGAGCCGCTCCAGCAGTCGGTGCAAAAAAAGCGCGCGCGATCTTAACACAAACAACATATGCACTCCAAACACAACCAAGAAGATCAAACACAAAGTAAATCAACAATAAATAGTTCAATTTTATTATTACAACTCAAACAAATAGTTTATCTTGCAATACAACAAATAATTCAACAATACAACATCAAACATACAAATCATGATGCTCTTTGTCGGCCATTCCATGCCCACTACTCCTCGATGAGATCCTTCTGAAGATTATCATGTGTTTCGGCACGTCGAATGGCATGATAGGAGGCAATAAAACGGGCCACCCTCACAGCCCTCCGCCGCACTCGCACGGGATGTCCCAGGAGCTCATACTAGAGTAGTCTAAAGCTTGGCCACACTAATTCTCTCTTTTTTTTGAACCTCAACCACACTTTTATCTAACCATCCCACGTAGGGATCTCGTCCGAGACAGTCTGCAAAATAAAATCTGGGGGCACATGCAACCACACCTTTCATAACTTATTTGACTCTGCTTCCCTAGCTAACAAGTGAGCAACTCTATTAGCATCACGCCTAACCCACGATACTTTCCAACTATCCCTCGAGGTAAGCAGTTGCTTGACCTCCTCCACAATAGGCCCCATCGGCGAAAAATCCTTCTCCGTGCATTGAAGCTTGCATACGATCTCCTTGCAATCCATCTCGATATGTAGCTTGGCGATGTTCAGCTCCTCGCTACCTGGGCGGCCCTCTTGCAAGCCAGGAGCTCCATCCTCGCTGGATCGCACCCCGGTGGGAGGACATGGCTCCCAGAAACGCACCGTCATGGTTTAGAAAAATCATGTCGGCTCCTCTGCTGTCTCCCCCCTTCGATGTGGCTCCGTCGACGTTGGCTTTCACCCACCCCACCTCCGGAGGCCTCCATTTTTCCTTCACCGCCGGTGTGTACTGCTTGCTCTTGCGACCGTGAATAGATTGCCACTTGCCCATCAGTTGGAAAACTCTTTTCGCTATCGCCTCTGCCTCCTCAATCCGCTGCCCATCGCGTGCATTATTCCTGGCGAGCCAGAGCGCGTATGCACCCTGTACCATGACAGCCCGCTCGTCATCCATAGCTTCCGCGAACCACGACATCAACCATCTCGACAACGCACTCTGGGAGCAAACTGACTCCGGCGGGATCGCCACCGGTACCCCCAATTCCGATTGCATTATCTTCCAGAACTTGGCAGAGTGATAGCAGCCCCAGAATCTATGGTAGTTCATTTCTTCCCTGCCGCAAGCAATGCAAAAAACACCCTGCTTGATCCTCCTCCTTAAGAGTTCCGCTCCCATAGCTAGCCCATTTCGAATCAGCCGCCACATATGAATTTTAACTTTGCCCGGCGCAACAGTATCCCAAAGACTCAGCCAAGACTTATGATCCACCACCGAGGATGAAGAGTATGGCCGTCCGGATCTCACCCGCTTCTGGCTCATGCGTAGATGGTACGCCGAGTGGACCAAGAAGATACCATTCCTGGTATAGTTCCAAGCTTGGTAGTCTTGCACCCCCGCCCCCGACTGGTATTTGAAGAATTTCTTGGACTTCCTCCAGAGCAAACATGTCCTGCACCTTATTTCTATCCCATGAGATGCCATCGGCTTCGAGCAGATCCCTCACGCGAGTAATGTCGTCGATGTAGCTTTGGCCCAGTGGCCTCAGGCTACCTCTCCTCGGGAGCCAATTATCATGGTGGATCAGAACTCGCGAGCCATCACCAATGCGCCAGATCAAACCATCAGTAAGTAGGTCACGACCATGCAAAATGCTTCAGAATGTGTATGATCCCCCAGAAGGACACGTAGCATTCAGAATCGACCCATCGGGAAAATACCGTGCCTTCGGAACCCGTCCACACATCGAGTTTGGCACCTGAAACAAGCACCACGCTGCTTTGGCAACCATAGCTTGGTTAAACGCTTCGGGGTCCCTAAAACCCAAGCCTCCTTCGTGCTTTCGCGTGCACATCTTCTCCCACCCAATCCAATGCACCTTCTTGTGACCATCTGCTTCACCCCACCAGAAGTTTGAAGAAATAGATGACAGGTTCCCACACATTTTCTTGGTGAGTTGGAAGCAGCTCATGGTAAAAGTTGGTGTGGATTGCAAGCCGGATTTGACCAAAACCTCCCTAGCCATTTTTGATAAGCCTTGACCATTCCATCCGGATACTTTCCCATTAGCACTTTCCTTGACGTACTTAAACGTTCCATCCTTAGCCCTCCCCACTGTTGGGGAACGTAGTATTTCAAAAAAAAATCCTACGATCACGCAAGATCTATCTAGGAGAAGCATAGCAACGAGCGGGAGAGTGTGTCCACGTACCCTCGGACCGAAAGCGAAAGCGTTAGATAACGCGGTTGATGTAGTCGAACGTCTTCGTGATCCAACCGATCAAGTACCGATCGCACGGCACCTCCGTTATCTGCACACGTTCAGCTCGGTGACGTCCCTCGAACTCTAGATCCAGCTAAGGTCGAAGGAGAGTTTCGTCAGCACGACGGCGTGGTGACGGTGATGATGAAGTTACCGACGCATGCAGGGCTTCGCCTCAGCACTACGACAATATGACCGAGGTGGAAATCTGTGGAGGGGGGCACCGCACACGGCTAAGAAATCAACTTGTGTGTCTATGGGGTGCCCCGGCCGGCCTCATGGGGCGCGCCCCAAGGGGGGAATCCTACTCCTACTAGGAGTAGGTTCCCGCCTTTCCTAGTCCAACTAGGGAGGGGAAGGAAGAGAAGAGGGAGAGAAGGAAAGGGGGGCCAGCCCCCTTCCCAATTCGGATTGGGCTTGGGGGGGCGCCCCCCCTCCACTTGGCCTCCTCCTCCTCTCTTCCACTATGGCCCATTAAGGCCCATTGACCCCCCGGGGGGTTCTGGTAACCCCCCGGTACTCCGATAAATACCCGATACACCTCGGAACCCTTCCGGTGTCCGAATATAGTCATCCAATATATCAATCTTTATGTATCGACCATTTCGAGACTCCTCGTCATGTCCGTGATCTCATCCGGGACTCCGAACTACCTTCGGAACATCAAAACACATAAACTCATAATACCGATCGTCATCAAACGTTAAGCGTGCGGACCCTATGGGTTCGAGAACTATGTAGACATGACCGAGACTCATCTCCGGTCAATAACCAATAGCGGAACCTGGATGCTCATATTGGTTCCTACATATTCTACAAAGAACTTTATTGGTCAAACCGCATAACAACATACGTTGTTCCCTTTGTCATCGGTATGTTACTTGCCCGAGATTTGATCGTCGGTATCATCATACCTAGTTCAATCTCGTTACCGGCAAGTCTCTTTACTCGTTCCGTAGTGCATCATCCCGCAACTAACTCACTAGTCACATTGCTTGCAAGGCTTATAGTGATGTGCATTACCGAGAGGGCCCAGAGATACCTCTCCGACAATCAGAGTGACAAATCCTAATCTCGATCTATGCCAACTCAACAAACACCATCGGAGACACCTGTAGAGCATCTTTATAATCACCCTGTTACGTTGTGACGTTTGATAGCACACTAAGTGTTCCGCCGGTATTCGGGAGTTGCATAATCTCATAGTCATAGGAACATGTATAAGTCATGAAGAAAGCAATAGCAACAAACTAAACGATCATAGTGCTAAGCTAACGGATGGGTCTTGTCCATCACATTATTCTCTACTGATGTGACCCCGTTCATCAAATGACAACACATGTCTATGGCTAGGAAACTTAACCATGTTTGACTAACGAGCTAGTCAAGTAGAGGCATACTAGGGACACTCTGTTTTGTCTATGTATTCACACATGTACTAAGTTTCCGGTTAATACAATTCTAGCATGAATAATAAAAATTTATCATGATATAAGGAAATATAAATAACAACTTTATTATTGGCTCTAGGGCATATTTCCTCCAGTCTCCCACT
Organism: Triticum aestivum; assembly: GCF_018294505.1. Lineage (NCBI taxonomy): Eukaryota > Viridiplantae > Streptophyta > Magnoliopsida > Poales > Poaceae > Triticum > Triticum aestivum. The sequence continues at coordinate 163,245,943 of NC_057814.1, read as the reverse complement.
TGCGCTATAGTCAATAATCTAGTTCACATCGCCATGTGATTTAACACCAATAGTTCACATCACCATATGATTAACACCGATAGTTCACATCGCCATGTTACCAACACCCAATGGGTTTACTAGATTCAATAATCTAGTTCACATCGCCATGTGATTAACACCCAAAGAGTACTAAGGTGTGATCATGTTTTTGCTTGTGAGAGAAGTTTAGTCAATGGGTCTGCCACATTCAGATCTGTATGTATTTTGGAAATTTCTATGTCTACAATGCTCTGCACTGAGCTACTCTAGCTAATTGCTCCCACTTTCAATATGTATCCAGATTGAGACTCGGCGTCATCTGGATTAGTGTCGAAGCTTGCATCAACGTAACTCTTTATGACGAACTCTTTTATCACCTCCATAACCGTGAAATATTTCCTTAGTCCTCTAAGGATAATTTTTGACCGCTGTCCAGTGATCTACTCCTAGATCACTATCGTACTCCCTTGCCAAAATCATGCTAAGGTATATAATTGGTTCGATACACAACATAGCATACTTTATAGAACCTATGACTGAGGCATAGGGAATGACTTTTCATTCTCTTTCTATTTTCTGCCATGGTCGGGTTTTGAGTCTTTACTCAACTTCACACCTTGTAACACAGGCAAGAACTCCTTATTTGACTGTTGCATTTTGAACTACTTCAAAATCTTGTCAAGGTATGTACTCATTGAAAAATCTTATCAAGCGTCTTGATCTATCTCTATAGGTCTTCATGCTCAATGTGTAAGCAGCTTCACCGAGGTCTTTCTTTGAAAAATTCTTATTCAAGTATCCTTTTATGCTATCCAGAAAAATTCTACATCATTTCCGATCAACAATATGTCATTCACATATACTTATCAGAAAGGTTGTAGTGCTCCCACTCACTTTCTTGTAAATAAAGGCTTCACCGCAAGTCTATATAAAACTATATGCTTTGATCAACTCATCAAAGCGTATATTCCAACTCCGAGATGCTTGCACCAGTCCATAGATGAATCGCTGGAGTTTGCACATTTTGTTAGCACCTTTAGGATCGACAAAACCTTCTGGTGGTATCATATACAACTCTTCTTTAAGAAATCCATTAAGGAATGCAGTTTTGATATCCATTTGCCAGATTTCATAAAATGCGGCAATTGCTAACATGATTCGGACAAACTTTAAGCATAGATACGAGTGAGAAACTCTCATCGTAGTCAACACCTTGAACTTGTCGAAAACCTTTTGCGACAATTCGAGCTTTGTAGATAGTAACACTACTATCAGCGTCCGTCTTCCTCTTTAAGATCCATTTAATCTCAATGGCTCGCCGATCATTGGGCAAGTCAATCAAAGTCCATATTTGTTCTCATACATGGATCCCATCTCAGATTTCATGGCCTCAAGCCATTTCGCGGAATCTGGGCTCATCATCGCTTCCTCATAGTTCGTAGGTTCGACATGGTCTAGTAACATGACTTCCAGAATAGTATTACCGTACCACTCTGGTGCGGACCGTACTCTAGTTGACCTACGAGGTTCGGTAGTAACTTGATCTGAAGTTTCATGATCATCATCATTAGCTTCCTCACTAATTGGTGTAGGAATCACTGGAGCCGATTTCTGTGATGAACTACTTTCCAATTCGGGAGAAGAAGGTACAACTACATCATCAAGTTCTACTTTCCTCCCACTCACTTCTTTCGAGAGAAACTCCTTCTCTAGAAAAGATCCATTCTTAGCAACAAATATCTTGCCTTCGGATATGTGATAGAAGGTGTACCCAACAATTTCTTTTGGGTATCCTATGAAGACACATTTCTCTGATTTGGGTTCGAGCTTATCAGGCTGAAGCTTTTTCACATAAGCATCACAACCCCAATCTTTTAAAGAAACGACAGCTTAGGTTTCTTGCTAAACCACAGTTCATACGTTGTCGTCTAACCGGATTTAGATGGTGCCCTATTTAACGTGAATGCAGCTGTCTCTAATGCATAACCCCAAAACGATAATGGTAAATCGGTAAGAGACATCATAGATCGCACCATATCTAAAAAAGTACGGTTACGACGTTCGGACACCATTATGCTGTGGTGTTCCAGGTGGCGTGAGTTGCGAAACTATTTCACATTGTTTCAAATGAAGATCAAACTCGTAACTCAAATATTCGCCTCCACGATCAGATTGTAGAAACTTTATTTTCTTGTTACGATGATTTTCCACTTCACTCTGAAATTCTTTAAACTTTTCAAATGTTTCAGACTTAATGTTTCATCAAGTAGATATACCCATATCTGCTCAAATCATCTGTTAAGGTTAGAAAATAACGATACCCGCCGCGAGCCTCAACACTCATCGGACCGCATACATCAGTATGTATTATTTCCAACATGTCTGTTGCTCGCTCCATTGTTCCGAAGAACGAAGTCTTAATCATCTTGCCCATGAGGCATGGTTCGCAAGCATCAAGTGATTCATAATCAAGTGATTCCAAAAGCCCATCAACATGGAGTTTCTTCATGCGCATTACACCAATATGACCTAAATGGCAGTGCCATAAATATGTTGCACTATCATTATCAACTTTGCATCTTTCGGTATCAATATTATGAATATGTGTATCATTATGATCGAGATTCAATAAACCATTTGTATTAAGTGTATGACCATGGAAGGTTTTATTCATGTAAACAGAACAACAATTATTCTTTGACTTAAACGAATAACCGTATTGCAATAAACATAATCCAATCATATTCATGCTCAACGCAAACACGAAATAACATTTATTTTGGTCCAACACTAATCTCGAAGGATAGAGGGAGTGTGCAATGGTGATCTTATCAACCTTGGAATCATTTCCAACACACATCGTCACTTCGCCCATAACTAGTCTGTGTTCATTCCGCAACTCCTGTTTTTAGTTACTACTCTTAGCAACTAAACCAGTATCAAATACTGAGGGGTTGCTATAAACAGTAGTAAAGTACACATCAATAACATGTATACCAAATATACTTTTGTTCACTTTGACATCCTTCTTATCCGCCAAGTATCTAGGGCAGTTCCACTTTCAGTGACCATTTCCTTTGCAGTAGAAGCACTCAGTTCCAGGCTTGGGTCTAGCTTTGGGCTTCTTCATGGGAGCAGCAACTTGCTTGCTATTCTTCTTTGAAGTTCCTCTTTCTTTCCCTTTGCCCTTTTCTTGAAACTAGTGGTCTTGTTAACCATCAACACTTGATGCTATTTCTTGATTTCTACATTCGCCAATTTCTGCATCGCGAAGAGCTTGGGAATTACTTTCGTCATCCCTTGCATATTATAGTTCATCACTAAGTTCTAGTAACTTGGTGATAGTGACTAGAGTACTTTGTCAATTACTATCTTATCTAGAAGATTAACTCCCACTTGATTCAAGCAATTGTACTACCCAGACAATCTGAGCACATGCTCACTGGTTGAGCTATTCTCCTCCATCTTGTAGGCAAAGTACTGTCAGAGGTCTCATACCTCTCGACACGGGCATGAGTATGAAATACCAATTTCAACTCTTAGAACATCTTATATGCTCCATGGCGTTCAAAACATTTTTGAAGTCCCGGTTCTAAGCCGTAAAGCATGGTGCACTAAACTATTAAGTGATACGTCTCCGTCGTATCTACTTTTCCAAACACTTTTGCCCTTGTTTTGGACTCTAACTTGCATGATTTGAATGGAACTAACCCGGACTGACACTGTTTTCAGCAGAATTGCCATGGTGTTATTTTATGTGCAGAAACAAAAGTTCTCGGAATGACCTGAAACTCCACGGAGATTATTTTTGGAAATAATAAAAAATATTGGCAAAAGAATCAAGGCCAGGGGGCCCACACACTTGCCACGAGGGTGGGGGGCGCGCCTGCCCCCCTGGGCGCGCCCCCTGCCTCATGGCCCCCCTGGAGCTCCACCGACCTCAACTCCAACTCCATATATTCATGTTCGGGGAGAAAAACACAGAGATAAAAGATTCATCGCGTTTTACGATACGGAGCCGCCGCCAAGCCCTAAACTCTCTCGGGAGGTCTGATCTGGAGTCCGTTCGGGGCTCCGGAGAGGGGAATCCGTCGCCATCGTCATCATCAACCATCCTCCATCACCAATTTCATGATGCTCACCGCCGTGCGTGAGTAATTCCATCATAGGCTTGCTGGACGGTGATGGGTTGGATGAGATTTATCATGTTATCGAGTTAGTTTTGTTAGGGTTTGATCCCTAGTATCCACCATGTTCTGAGATTGATGTTGCTATGACTTTGCTATGCTTAATGCTTGTCACTAGGGCCCGAGTGCCATGATTTCAGATCTGAACCTATTATGTTTTCATGAATATATGTGAGTTCTTGATCCTATCTTGCAAGTCTATAGTAACCTACTATGTGTTATGATTCGGCAACCCCGAAGTGACAATAATCGGGACCACTTCCGGTGATGACCGTAGTTTGAGGAGTTCATGTATTCACTATGTGTTAATGCTTTGGTCCGGTACTCTATTAAAAGGAGGCATTAATATCCCTTAGTTTCCGTTCGGACCCCGCTGCCACGGGAGGGTAGGACAAAAGATGTCATGCAAGTTCTTTTCCATAAGCACGTATGACTATATTCGGAATACATGCCTACATTACATTGATGAATTGGAGCTAGTTCTGTGTCACCCTATGTTATAACTGTTACATGAATAATCGCATCCGGCATAATTCTCCATCACCGATCCAATGCCTATGAGCTTTTCACATATTGTTCTTCGCTCATTTACTTTTCCGTTGCTACTGTTACAATCACTACAAAACCCAAAAATATTACTTTTGCTACTATTACCGTTACTTCCATATTACTTTGCTACTAAATACTTTGCTCCAGATACTAAGTTATCCAGGTGTGGTTGAATTGACAACTCAACTGCTAATACTTGAGAATATTCTTTGGCTCCCCTTGTGTCGAATCAATAAATTTGGGTTGAATACTCTACCCTCGAAAACTGTTGCGATCCCCTATACTTGTGGGTTATCAAGACTATTTTCTGGCGCCGTTGCCGGGGAGCATAGCTCTATTCTTTGAGTCACTTGGGATTTATATCTGCTGGTCACTATGAAGAACTTGAAGGACGCGAAAATAAAAATTTATCCCTCAACTACGAGGGGAGGTAAGGAACTGCCATCTAGCTCTGCACTTGATTCACCTTCTGTTTTGAGTAAGCTTGCGACACCTAAACCTGCTTCTGCTATTAATTCTGATATGTCGCATGTTATTGATGATGCCACTTCTGCTATGCATGATACTTATGATGAAACTACGTCTATGCTTGATACTACTGTGCCACTTGGTGAATTTCTTGATGAACAACTTGCTAGGGCTAGAGAGAATGAAATTATTGAAACTGATAATATTGATGAAAGTGATGATGAAGACTCTCCCAATAAATATGAATTACCTGTTGTGCCTGAGGGCTATGTTATGGATGAAGAAACTGCTAGAGACTTTCTTGCTTGCAATGATAGAAGTGATCTTAAGAAATTATTAGCTAAGCTTAAACAAAAAACTTTGAATGCTAGAATGAAATACGATCCTACTTATGCTACTTCACCTATCTTCGTTACTGATAAGGATTATGAATTCTCTATTGATCCTGATATAATTACTTTTGTTGAATCTGATCCTTTTTATGGCTATGAACCTGAAACTGTTGTGGCACATCTTACTAAATTAAATGATATAGCCACCCTGTTCACTAATGATGAGAGAACCAGCTACTTTTATATCCTTAAAATATTTCCGTTCTCATTAAAGGGTGATGCTAAGATATGGTTTAATTCTCTTGATCCTGGTTGTGTGCATAGTCCCCAGGATATGATTTATTACTTCTCTGCTAAATATTTCCCTGCTCATAAGAAACAAGCTGCCTTAAGGGAAATATATAATTTTGTGCAAATTGAAGAAGAGAGTCTCCCACAAGCTTGGGGGAGGCTTCTCCAATTACTTAATGCTTTGCCTGATCATCCTCTCAAGAAAAATGAAATACTTGATATCTTTTATAATGGACTAACTGATGCTTCCAGAGACCACCTGGATAGTTGTGCTAGTTCTGTTTTCAGGGAAAGAACACCAGATGAAGCTGAAATCCTATTGAATAATATGTTGACCAATGAAAATAATTGGACACTTCCTGAACCAACTCCTAAGCCAACTCCTAAGAAGAGGGGTGCTCTATTTCTCAGTCCTGAAGATATGCAAGAGGCAAAGAAATCTATGAAGGAAAAAGGTATTAAAGACGAAGATGTTAAGAATTTACCTCCTATTGAAGAAATACATGGTCTTAACTTACCGCCTGTTGAAGAAATATATGATCTTAATCCAATACCTATTTAAGAAACTCATGGTCTTGATAACCCGACACAAGTAGTAAAGGTAAATTCTCTCTATAGATATGATAAAGCTGAAATCCCTCCTACTAAGTTTGCTAGCCAATGTTTGGATGAGTTTGATAACTTTATGGTTAAGCAAGAAGATTTTAATGCTTATTTTGGTAGACAATTAAAACACAATGCTTATATGATTGAACACTTGGGTGATTATATGTCTAGAGTTAAAGGTGAACTTAAACTCATTAGTAAACATGCTTCTATGGTTACCACTCAAGTAGAACAAGTACTTAAAGCTCAAAATGATTTGCTCAATGAATTGAATAGTAAGGATAATGATTATGCTGTTAGAGTGGCTACTAGAACTGGTAGAATGACTCAGGAACCTTTGTATCCTGAAGGCCATCCTAAGAGAATTGAGCAGGACTCTCAGAGAAATAATATTGATGCACCTAGTCCTTCTAAAAAGAAGAAAAAGAAAAATGATAGGACTTTGCATGCTTCTAGTGAACCTATTGCTGACACACCTGAGAATATAAATGATATTTCTATTTCTGATGCTGAAACACAATCTGGTAATGAACATGAACCTAGTGATAATGTTAATGATGATATTCATGATGATGCTCAACCTAGTAATGACAATGATGTAGAAATTGAACCTGCTGTTGATCTTGATAACCCACAATCAAAGAATCAACGTTATGATAAGAGAGACTTTGTTGCTAGGAAGCATGGTAAAGAAAGAGAACCATGGGTTCAGAAACCCATGCCTTTTCCTCCCAAACCATCCAAGAAAAAGGATGATGAGGACTTTGAGCGCTTTGCTGAAATGATTAGACCTATCTTTTTGCGTATGCGTTTGACTAATATGCTCAAAATGAATCCTTATGCTAAGTATATGAAAGAAATTGTTACTAATAAAAGAAAGATACCGGAAGCTGAAATTTTCACCATGCTTGCTAATTATACTTTTAAGGGTGGAATACCGAAGAAACTTGGAGATCCAGGAGTACCCACTATACCATGCTCCATTAAATGAAATTATGTTAGAACTGCTTTATGTGATCTTGGAGCCGGTGTTAGTGTTATGCCTCTCTTTTTATATCGTAGACTTGATTTGAATAAGTTGACACCTACTGAAATATCTTTGCAAATGGCCGATAAATCAACTGCTATACCTGTCGGTATTTGTGAGGATGTGCCTGTTGTAGTTGCAAACGTTACTATTTTAACGGACTTTGTTATTCTTGATATTCCCGAGGATGATAGTATGTCTATTATACTTGGAAGACCCTTTTTGAATACTGCAGGGGCTGTTATTGATTGCAACAAAGGCAATGCCACTTTTCATGTGAATGGTAATGAGCATACGGTACACTTTCCGAGGAAACAACCTCAACTCCACAGTATCAATTCTATTGGAAAAATTCCATCGATTATTTTTGGAGGTTTTGAATTTCCTCTTCCTAGTGTCAAAAAGAAATATGATATTCTTATTATTGGGGATGTGCATATCCCCGTTGAGGTAACATAGTGTTATTCAAAATTTCTCCGGTTCCATGTTAGTCGGAATGAGTTTGTTAACAAGACTTGATCAACCTTGTTAGTGGATTCCTTTTGATGAGCATGAGATGGATGAAGTTAGAAAGCACAACCTTCTGTACCCTCTCTCTACTTTCTGTTATTTAGTTGAAATAAAGTAAAAATAGTATTTTCTGTCTGTTTTCTGAATTATCCGTGCAATATAAAAATACCCCGAAAATAAAAGTTCTCCAAATGCCCTGCCAATTTAATATGATTTTTTCTGAAATATTTGAGAATATTTGGCACTGAGAACACAGCAGGGGGAGCTGGCACCTGGCCACGAGGGTCCAGGGCGCGCCCCCCCTGACTCGTGGGCCCACGGTGGCTCCCCTCCACTTATTCCTGCACCCACACACTTCTTCCTCCCAAAAAAATCACCATCCAACTCAAGCACGAGTTCTAGCTTATTTTGCTGCGATTTTCGATCTCCTTGCTCAAAGCACCTCTCACAAAACTGCTTTGGGGGATTGTTCCTTGGTATGTGACTCCTCCATTGGTCCAATTAGTTTTTGTTCTATTACTTTATTCATTGCAAATTTGTGCTGCCTAGGTGACCATGTTCTTGTGCTTGCATGTCAAATTTATATGGTTCCAAGTAGTTCTAATGCATGATATAGGCTCTGGGCACTTGTAGGAGTAGTTGCTATCAATTTTGTTGAGTTTGGTTTACTTTTATTTGAAGTTACTAATAATTTCAGAAATTTTGCAGAGGAAGAAATATGTTTAGGAAAATGTACCAAGGTGGTTCTTCAAGGAAGCAAGGACCCAGGCTTGCAATGCGCGATGCTGACGATGAACCACCAAGGGACGCTCCAGTGCGGGCTTGTGAATGGCCTTCAGAGGACTTCATGGATCAAGCAGGAATCAAGGAAGAATTTAACGCATATTTGCGTAACGCTGATCTTGTGAGCTTCGAGGCAGATAAGTGCCGCCAGTACCACTATCTCACTAGTTCCTTTGTGAGGAGGTTTGAATTTTCATCTTCACGCAATTCTCAAACTGTCCTATTTGATCTTTATGAAAATTCTTATACTATGGATTTAGAGGATTTTACCACTGCTTGCAAACTTCCACAATGGGGTAGTCCTAGTGAACCTCGCAAATCTGAATTTAGAGATTTTCTTGCTAGTATAACTGTGGGTGAATCTAGAGACATAGCACAAGCTACCATAGGGAGCATTCACTTTCCTGCTATACATTATTTTGCTCTCTTCATAGGTAGGTGCATAAATGGTAAGGATGAAGCATGTCACATGTGTGTCCCTGACCTCAGTGTTCTTAGGAGTGCGGTGTTAGGAGATAAACATTATAATTTGGGAGCCATTGTTGCACGTAGGTTGCATCATAATAGATTTAATGGAAATTTCTTTGGTGGAATTTATGCAACCCGTATAGCTAATTTTCTTGGTGAACCATACGGGAGGATGATATTGAGTTGCCTCCTGCTTATTTGGATTATGAGGCTATGGTTCGTCATCATTTTGTTGAGAGGAACGATCAGTTCCTCCAGGACCGACTAATCTTTGATAGACGACGCACCTATCACGTCGCTGTCCCTGCTTCTACTTTCTTTGACTTTCAGGCAAAAGGGAGATATTTTATAACCAGAGAGGAGGCGGAAGAGTATAAGAGGAGGGCTGAGATAGCTCACCTCAAGCTGCAGCCCACGATGCAATGACTACTGCATCTCAGTACGACCCCAACTACAACTTTGGATATCCGCCAGGCCAGCCGTGGCAATAAACCAACTTAGGCCAAAAGCCTAAGCTTGGGGGAGTACGTATCTCTCACCGACATTACATTCATGTTCACACACTCATTGCTAGTTGTCGGTGCTCATACTTTTTCACTGTAATATCTATGCTAGTTTATTTTCCTTTTTATGCTTTCTTCTTGTGTGTTTGATAAACCTTAAGAAAAACAAAAAAAGTTAGTTGTAGCTTTTAGCTAGTTTACTTTCTTGCTGTAGTAGTAATAATTAAAAAGAAAACCCAAAAAGATTTCATGTTCTTCTTTTGCTTGTTGGGAGCTTTCCCATGTAAATAGTTTCTATTTCTTTTCTTTTCTTTGGGGGTCGATAGGAGAAGACCATGATTAAATTGTTAAAGTGGCTCTTATATGCATTATTGTTGATTTAACCAAGAGCCCATATTGCCTTGTCTTCTCATGTTTATTGAATGCTCGCAGATTCCAGCTTAGTCCAATGCACGTGCGCTCTTATTATTATTCACATCGTTCAGTCGTGCAAGTGAAAGGCAATTATGGCGATATATGATGAATTGATTGAGATGAGAGAAGCTGGTATGAACTCGACCTCTCTTGTTTTTGTAAATATGATTAGTTCATCGTTCCTAATTCAGCCTATTATGAATAAACATGTTTGCAATGACAACTAGAGATTATGGTTGCTTATGTCATGCTTAATTAGCTAGGAGTTTATAATGGTTTACCTTGCGTGCCAACATGCTATTAAAATGGTTGTGATGTGGTATGATAGGGTGGTATCCTCCTTTGAATGATTCGAGTGACTTGACTTGGCACATGTTCACGCATGTAGTTGAAACAAAATCAACATAGCCTTCATGATATTTATGTTCATGGTGGATTATATCCTACTCATGCTTGCACTCAATGTTTATTAATTTTAATGCATGTTCATGACTGTTGTCGCTCTCTAGTTGGTCGCTTCCTAGTCTTTTGCTAGCCTTCACTTGTACTAAGCGGGAATACTGCTTGTGCATCTAATCCCTTAAACCCCAAAGTTATGCCATATGAGTCCACCATACCTTCCTATATGCGGTATCTACCTGCCGTTCCAAGTAAATTTGTATGTGCCAAACTCTAAACCTTCAAATGAAATTCTGTTTTGTATGCTCGAATAGCTCATATATCAACTAGGGCTGTCCGTATGTTCCATGCTAGGAGGGTTATTCTCAAGAGGAGTGGACTCCGCTCCTCACTCACGAGAAAATGGCTGGTCACCGGGATGCCCAGTCCCATGCTTTATGCAAATCAAATCAAAATAATTGCAAACAAAACTCCCCCGGGACTGTTGTTAGTTGGAGGCACTCGTTGTTTCGAGCAAGCCATGGATTGATGCTTGTTGGTGGAGGGGGAGTATAAACTTTACCATTCTGTTTGGGAACCGCCTATAATGTGTGTAGCATGGAAGATATCGCCATCTCTTGGTTGTTATGTTGACAATGAAAGTATGCCGCTCAAAATATTATTTATCTCTGCTTTAAAATCGAGCTCTGGCACCTCTACAAATCCCTGCTTCCCTCTGCGAAGGGCCTATCTATTTACTTTCATGTTGAGTCATCACCCTCTTATTAAAAAGCACCAGCTGGAGAGCACTGCTGTCATTTGCATTCATTACTATTAATTTATATTGGGTATGACTATGACTGGATCTCTTTTACCATGAATTACAATGTCTAGTCAGTCTTCCTTGATCTTTAAAGGTGCTCTGCATTTATGTTTTGCGGTCTCAGAAAGGGCTAGCGAGATACCATCTTGTTATATCATATCATGATTGTTTGGAGAAAGTGTTGTCATCCGAGATTTATTATTATTGCTCGCTAGTTGATTATGCCATTGATATGAGTAAACATGAGACCTAAGTGTTATTGTGAATATGGTTAGTTCATAATCTTTGCTGAAAACTTGAATGTTGGCTTTACATATTTACAACAACAAGAGCAAACAGAGTTTGTAAATTTTTTTCTTTATCACTTTCAGTTTATCAACTGAATTGCTTGAGGACAAGCAAAGGTTTAAGCTTGGGGGAGTTGATACGTCTCCGTCGTATCTACTTTTCCAAACACTTTTGCCCTTGTTTTGGACTCCAACTTGCATGATTTGAATGGAACTAACCCGGACTGACGCTGTTTTCAGCAGAATTGCCATGGTGTTATTTATGTGTAGAAACAAAAGTTCTCGGAATGACCTGAAACAAAAATACTGGCAAAAGAATCAAGGCCAGGGGGCCCACACCCTTGCCACGAGGGTGGGGGCACGCTGCCCCCTGGTCGCGCCCCCTGCCTCGTGGGCCCCCTGGAGCTCCACCGACTTCAACTCCAACTCCATATATTCGTGTTCGGGGAGAAAAAAACCAGAGAGAAAGATTCATCACGTTTTACGATACGGAGCCGCCGCCAAGCCCTAAACTCTCTCGGGAGGGCTGATCTGGAGTCCGTTCGGGGCTCCGGAGAGGGGAATCCATCGCCATCGTCATCATCAACCATCCTCCATCACCAATTTCATGATGCTCACCGCCGCGCGTGAGTAATTCCATCGTAGGCTTGCTGGACGGTGATGGGTTGGATGAGATTTATCATGTAATCGAGTTAGTTTTGTTAGGGTTTGATCCCTAGTATCCACTATGTTCTGAGATTGATGTTGCTATGACTTTGCTATGCTTAATGCTTGTCACTAGGGCCCGAGTGCCATGATTTCAGATCTGAACCTATTATGTTTTCATGAATATATGTGAGTTCTTGATCCTATCTTGCAAGTCTATAGTAACCTACTATGTGTTATGATCCGGCAACCCCGAAGTGACAATAATCGGGACCACTTCCGGTGATGACCGTAGTTTGAGGAGTTCATGTATTCACTATGTGTTAATGCTTTGGTCCGGTACTCTATTAAAAGGAGGCATTAATATCCCTTAGTTTCCATTAGGATCCCGCTGCCATGGGAGGGTAGGACAAAACATGTCATGCAAGTTCTTTTGCATAAGCACGTATGACTATATTCGGAATACATGCCTACATTACATTGATGAATTGGAGCTAGTTCTGTGTCACCCTATGTTATGATTGTTACATGATGAACCGCATCCGGCATAATTCTCCATCACCGATCCAATGCCTACGAGCTTTTCATATATTGTTCTTCGCTTATTTACTTTTCCGTTGCTACTGTTACAATCACTACAAAACTTAAAAAATATTACTTTTGCAATCGCTACCGTTACTTCAATATTACTTTGCTACTAAATACTTTGCTGCAGATACTAAGTTATCCAGGTGTGGTTGAATTGATAACTCAACTGCTAATACTTGAGAATATTCTTTGGCTCCCCTTGTGTCGAATCAATAAATTTGGGTTGAATACTCTACCCTCGAAAACTGTTGCGATCCCCTATACTTGTGGGTTATCATTAAGTAGTCATCATATCGAGCTTTGTCAAACGTTCATAACGTGTGCATCTGCTCCTGCAATAGGTCTGTCACTTAGCGGTGCATCAAGGACATAATTCTTCTGTGCAGCAATGAGGATAATCCTCATATCATGGACCAAGTCCGCATCATTGCTACTATCAAATTTCAACTTATTTTCTCTAGGAACATATCAAAAATAAACTGGAAGCTACATCGCAAGCTATTGATCTACAACATAGATATGCAAATACTATCAGGACTAAGTTCATGATAAATTAAAGTTCAATTAATCATATTACTTAAGAACTCCCACTTAGATAGACATCCCTCGAGTCATCTAAATGATCCCGTGATCCATATCAACTAAACCATGTCCGATCATCACGTGAGATGGAGTGGCTTTCAATGGTGAACATCACTATGTTGATCATATCTACTGTATCATTCACGCTCGACCTTTCGGTCTGAGTGTTCCGAGGCCATATCTGCATATGCTAGGCTCGTCAAGTTTAACCCGAGTATTCTACATGTGCAAAACTGTCTTGCACCCGTTGTATGTGAACGTAGAGCTTATCACACCCGATCATCACGTGGTGTCTCGGCACGAAGAACTGTAGCAACGGTGGTCAAAAAGAGGTGGTGAGCCAAATAAATCTATCATAGCATTATAAGAGTCAAAAGTATGGCTACCCAAGAAATTTCCTCCGGTAATGGTATCAAGAATATATCTATACCAAGGATTAGCGCCTACATAAAAATTGCGGAGAAGAACGGAAGTAGATTGCTTCCTGGCAGATCTATTTTGAGCATTGCAAATTCTATACAAAGCGTCTTTTAGATTTTCTCCTTCCCTTTGTTTAAAATTGAGAACTTCATTTTCGGGAGACAACGGAGAAGATAAAGGACTAGCCATAACGACAAGCAAACGGAAAAGAGGCGAACGAAAAAGAGAGGGCGAATAAAATGGCAAGGGTGAAGTGGGGGAGAGGAAAATGAGAGGCAAATGGCAAATAATGTAATGCGGGAGATAAGGGTTTGTGATGGGTACTTGGTATGTTGACTTTTGCGTAGACCTCCCCGGCAACGGCGCCAGAAATCCTTCTTGCTACCTCTTGAGCACTGCGTTGGTTTTCCCTTGAAGAGGAAAGGGTGATGCAGCAAAGTAGCGTAAGTATTTCCCTCCGTTTTTGAGAACCAAGGTATCAATCCAGTAGGAGGCTACGCGCGAGTCCCTCGCACCTACACAAAACAAATAAATCCTCGCAACCAACGCGATAAGGGGTTGTCAATCCCTACACGGCCACTTACGAGAGTGAGATCTGATAGATATGATATGATAATATTTTTGGTATTTTTGTGATAATGATGCATAGTAAAATAAAAGCAAAGTAAAAACCAACAGAAATAACTAAGTGTTGGAAGATTAATATGATGAAGATAGATCCGAGGGCCATAGGTTTCACTAGTGGCTTCTCTCAAGAGCATAAGTATTTTACGGTGGGTGAACAAATTACTTTTGAGCAATTGACAGAATTGAGCAAAGTTATGAAAATATCTAGGTATGATCATGTATATAGGCATCACGTCCGAGACAAGTAGACCGACTCCTGCCTGCATCTACTACTATTACTCCACACATCGACCGCTATCCAGCATGCATCTAGAGTATTAAGTTCATAAGAACAGAGTAACGCCTTAAGCAAGATGACATGATGTAGAGGGATAAATTCATGCAATATGATAAAAACCCCATCCTGTTATCCTCGATGGCAACAATACTATACGTGCCTTGCTGCCCCTACTGTCACTGGGAAAGGACACCGCAAGATTGAACCCAAAGCTAAGCACTTCTCCCATTGCAAGAAAGATCAATCAAGTAGGCCAAACCAAACTGATAATTCGAAGAGGCTTGCAAAGATAACCAATCATACATAAAAGAATTCAGAAGGTTCAAATATTGTTCATAGATAAACTTGATCATAAACCCACAATTCATCGGTCTCAACAAACACACCGCAAAAGAAGATTACATTCAATAGATCTCCATAAGAGAGGGGGAGAACTTTGTATTGAGATCCAAAAAGAGAGAGAAAGCCATCTAACTACTAACTATGGACCCGAAGGTCTGAGGTAAACTACTCACACTTCATCGGAGGGGCTATGGTGTTGATGTAGAAGCCCTCCGTGATCGATGCCCCCTCCGGCGGAGCTCCGAAACAGGCCCCAAGATGGGATCTCATGGGTAAGAAGTTTGCGGCGGTGGAATTAGGTTTTTGGCTCCGTATCTGATCGTTTGGGGGTACGTAGGTATATATAGGAGGAAGGAGTATGTTGGTGTAGCAACAGGGGGCCCACGAGGGTGGAGGGCGCGCCCCCTACCTCGTGGCTTCCTCTTTTGTTTCTTGATGTAGTGTCCAAGTCTCCTGGATCATGTTCGTTCCAAAAATCACGTTCCCGAAGGTTTCATTCCGTTTGGACTCCGTTTGATATTCTTTTTCTGCGAAACTCTGAAATAGGCAAAAAACAGCAATTCTGGGCTGGGCCTCCGGTTAGTAGTTTAGTCCCAAAAATAATATAAAAGTGAATAATAAAGCCCAATAATGTATAAAACAGAAGATAATATAACATGGAGCAATCAAAAATTATAGATACGTTGGAGACGTATCAAGCATCCCCAAGCTTAATTCCTGCTCGTCCTCGAGTAGGTAAATGATAAAAACAGAATTTTTTATGCGGAGTGCTACTTGGCATAATTTCAATGTAATTCTTCTTAATTGTGGCATGAATATTCAGATCCGAAAGATTCAAGATAAAAGTTCATATTGACATAAAAATAATAATACTTCAAGCATACTAACTAAGCAATTATGTCCTCTCAAAATAACATGGCCAAAGAAAGTTCATCCCTACAAAATCATATAGTTTAGTCATGCTCCATCTTCGTCACACAAAAATGCTCTCATCATGCACAACCCCGATGACAAGCCAAGCAATTGTTTCATACTTTAGTAATCTCAAACTTATAAACCCTCACGCAATACATGAGCGCGAGCCATGGACATAGCACTTTGGGTGGAATAGAATATGATGATGGGGGTTATGTGGAGAAGACAAAAAAGGAGAAAGTCTCACATCAACGAGGCTAATCAATGAGCTATGGAGATGCCCATCGATTGATGTTAATGCAAGGAGTAGGGATTGCCATGCAACGGATGCACTAGAGCTATAAATATATGAAAGCTCAACAAAAGAAACTAAGTGGGTGTGCATCCAACTTGCTTGCTCACGAAGACCTAGGGCACTTGAGGAGGCCCATTGTTGGAATATACAAGCCAAGTTCTATAATGAAAATTTCCCACTAGTATATGAAAGTGACAAAACAAGAGACTCTCTATCATGAAGATTATGGTGCTAGTTTGAAGCACAAGTGTGGTAAAGGATAGTAACATTGTCCCTTCTCTCTTTTTCTCTCATTTTTTCGGGCCTTCTCTTTTTTTTATGGCCTTTCTCTCTTTTTTTTATTCCTCACTTGGGACAATGCTCTAGAAAATGATGATCATCACACTTCTATTTATTTACAACTCAATGATTACAACTCGATACTAGAACAAAGTATGAGTCTATATGAATGCCTCCGGCGGTGTACCGGGATATGCAATGAACCAAGAGTGACATGTATGAAAGAATTATGAACGGTGGCTTTGCCATGAATACTATGTCAACTACATGATCATGCGAAGCAATATGACAATGATGAACGTGTCATGATAAACTGGATGGTGGAAAGTTGCATGGCAATATATCTCGGAATGGCTATGGAAATGCCATAATAGGTAGGTATGGTGGCTGTTTTGAGGAAGATATAAGGAGGTTTATGTGTGAAAGAGCGTATCATATCACGGGGTTTGGATGGACTGGCGAAGTTTGCACCAACTCTCAATGTGAGAAAGGGCAATGCGCGGTACCGAAGAGGCTAGCAATGGTGGAAAGGTGAGAGTGCGTATAATCCATGGACTCAACATTAGTCATAAAGAAATCACATACTTATTGCAAAAATCTACAAGTCATCAAAAACCAAGCACTACGCGCATGCTCCTAGGGGGATAGATTGGTAGGAAAAGACCATCGCTCGTCCCCGACCGCCACTCATAAGGAAGACAATCAAAGAACACCTCATGTTTCAAATTTGTTACATAACGTTTACCATACGTGCATGCTACGGGACTTGCGAACTTCAACACAAGTATTTCTCAAATTCACAACTACTCAACTAGCACGTGATATCACTACCTCCATGTCTCAAAACAATCATCAAGCATCAAACTTCTCTTAGTATTCAACGCACTCATAAGAAAGTTTTTACTAATCTTGAATACCTAGCATATTAGGATTATTTAAGCAAATTACCATGCTAATTAAGACTCTCAAAATAATCTAAGTGAAGCATGAGAGATCAATAGTTTCTATAAAACAAATCCACCACCGTGCTCTAAAAGATATAAGTGAAGTACTAGAGCAAAAACTATATAACTCAAAAGATATAAGTGAAGCACATAGAGTATTCTAATAATTTCCGAATCATGTATGTCTCTCTCAAAAGGTGTGTACAGCAAGGATGATTGTGGTAAAGTAAAAAGCAAAGACTCACATCATACAAGACGCTCCAAGCAAAACACATATCATGTGGTGAATAAAAATATAGCTCCAAGTAAAGTTACCGATGGAAGTAGACGAAAGAGGCGATGCCTTCCGGGGCATCCCCAAGCTTTGGCTTTTTGGGGCCCTTAGATCATCTTGGGGGTGCCATGGGCATCCCCAAGCTTAGGCTCTTGCCACTCCTTGTTCCATAATCCATCAAATCTTTCACCCAAAACTTGAAAACTTCACAACACAAAACTTAGCAGAAAATCTAGTGAGCTCCGTTAGCGAAAGAAAACAAAAGACCACTTCAAGGTACTGTAATGAACTCATTCTTTATTTATATTGGTGTTAAACCTACTGTATTCCAACTTCTCTATGGTTGATAAACTATTTTACTAGCCATAGATTCATCAAAATAAGCAAACAACACACGGAAAACAGAATCTGTCAAAAACAGAACAGTCTGTAGTAATCTGCAACTAACGCAAACTTCTGGAACTCCAAAAAATCAGAAAAAATAGGACGACCTAGACAATTTGTTTATTGATCAGCAGCAATTGGAATCAATATTTTATCACGTTCTGGTGATTTTTAACAATTGTTTTTGTGAACAGAAAGTTTCTGGAAATTACAGCAAGATCAAATAACTATCATCCAAGAAGATCAAAAAAATATTATTCCTAAACAGAAGCAAAAACACATCTAACCAGAGGCTAGATCAAATATTTATTCCTAAACAGAAGAAAAAAGCAAAAAAAAACTAAAAATAAAATTGGGTTGCCTCCCAACAAGCGCTATCGTTTAACGCCCCTAGCTCGACATAAAAGCAAGGATAAATCTAGGTATTGCCATCTTTGGTAGGCAATTCTTCAATAAGACATCTATCACCCTTAAGAGTTTCTTTCTTTTTATTAGTTATCAAGATTCTAGGAACAAGATCAAAAAATTCATTTGTAGCAAATGGTTCTTTAATGATAGCAAAAAGATTGGGATGAATACTTATAGATTTAAGATCCACAGTTTCCTTACTAGAGGATTCACCCTTATTTTTACGAATATACATAAGCTTGGCAATTTTAGTTGGAGGACTTGGAGTATTCTTTACGGAAGAAAAAGTGGTTCCCAAGTTGGTAATGATACCCTCAAGTTTATCGATTCTAGTGGAATCTTGATTTATTCTCTCATTAACTATGGGTTCCTTCTCCTTAATATTTTTCAAAGTGACTCCCACCTTAGATCCATATTGGATAATTTGGTTGTGGATCTTTTTATCCAGATTTTCAATTAACTCTACGGTAGCAACTTTATTTTCAATAATTTCAAGTCTTTGCATTACATTCTCCAAAGTTAACATAGTTCCATTAACCAAAAGAGGTGGTGAGCCAAATAAATCTATCATAGCATTATAAGAGTCAAAAGTATGGCTACCCAAGAAATTTCCTCCGGTAATGGTATCAAGAATATATCTATACCAAGTATTAGCGCCTACATAAAAATTGCGGAGAAGAACGGAAGTAGATTGCTTCCTGGCAGATCTATTTTGAGCAGTGCAAATTCTGTACCAAGCGTCTTTTAGATTTTCTCCTTCCCTTTGTTTAAAATTGAGAACTTCATTTTCGGGAGACAACGGAGAAGATAAAGGACTAGCCATAACGACAAGCAAACGGAAAATAGGCGAACGAAAAAGAGAGGACGAATAAAACGGCAAGGGTGAAGTGGGGGAGAGGAAAACGAGAGGCAAATGGCAAATAATGTAATGCGGGAGATAAGGGTTTGTGATGGGTACTTGGTATGTTGACTTTTGCGTAGACCTCCCTGGCAACGGCGCTAGAAATCCTTCTTGCTACCTCTTGAGCACTGCGTTGGTTTTCCCTTGAAGAGGAAAGGGTGATGCAGCAAAGTAGCGTAAGTATTTCCCTCAGTTTTTGAGAACAAAGGTATCAATCCAGTAGGAGGCTACGCGCGAGTCCCTCGCACCTACACAAAACAAATAAATCCTCGCAACCAACGCGATAAGGGGTTGTCAATCCCTACACGGCCACTTACGAGAGTGAGATCTGATAGATATGATATGATAATATTTTTGGTATTTTTGTGATAATGATGCATAGTAAAATAAAAGCAAAGTAAAAACCAACAGAAATAACTAAGTGTTGGAAGATTAATATGATGAAGATAGATCCGAGGGCCATAGGTTTCACTAGTGGCTTCTCTCAAGAGCATAAGTATTTTACGGTGGGTGAACAAATTACTTTTGAGCAATTGACAGAATTGAGCAAAGTTATGAAAATATCTAGGTATGATCATGTATATAGGCATCACGTCCGAGACAAGTAGACCGACTCCTGCCTGCATCTACTACTATTACTCCACACATCGACCGCTATCCAGCATGCATCTAGAGTATTAAGTTCATAAGAACAGAGTAACGCCTTAAGCAAGATGACATGATGTAGAGGGATAAATTCATGCAATATGATAAAAACCCCATCCTGTTATCCTCGATGGCAACAATACTATACGTGCCTTGCTGCCCCTACTGTCACTGGGAAAGGACACCGCAAGATTGAACCCAAAGCTAAGCACTTCTCCCATTGCAAGAAAGATCAATCTAGTAGGCCGAACCAAACTGATAATTCGAAGAGACTTGCAAAGATAACCAATCATACATAAAAGAATTCAGAAGATTCAAATATTGTTCATAGATAAACTTGATCATAAACCCACAATTCATTGGTCTCAACAAACACACCGCAAAAGAAGATTACATGGGATAGATCTCCACGAGAGAGGGGGAGAACTTTGTATTGAGATCCAAAAAGAGAGAAAGCCATCTAGCTACTAACTATGGACCCGAAGGTCTGAGGTAAACTACTCACACTTCATCGGAGGGGCTATGGTGTTGATGTAGAAGCCCTCCGTGATTGATGCCCCCTCCGGCGGAGCTCCGGAACAGGCCCCAAGATGGGCTCTCGTGGGTACAGAAGGTTGCGCCGGTGGAATTAGGTTTTTGGCTCCGTATCTGATCATTTGGGGGTATGTAGGTATATATAGGAGGAAGGAGTATGTCGGTGGAGCAACAAGGGGCCCACGATGGTGGAGGGCACGCCCTAGGGGGGTAGGCGCGCCCCCCTACCTCGTGGCTTCCTCTTTTGTTTCTTGACGTAGGGTCCAAGTCTCCTGGATCATGTTCGTTCGGAAAATCACGTTCCCGAAGTTTCATTCCGTTTGGACTCCGTTTGATATTCTTTTTCTGCGAAACTCTGAAATAGGCAAAAAAACAGCAATTCTGGGTTGGGCCTCTGGTTAGTAGGTTAGTCCCAAAAATAGTATAAAAGTGAATAATAAAGCCCAATAATGTCCAAAACAGAAGATAATATAGCATGGAGCAATCAAAAATTATAGATACGTTGGAGACGTATCAGCTACCGACGTACTAAGCAAAATAAGATGCATAAAGGATAAACTGTTGGGGAACGTAGGAATTTCAAAAAAATCCTATGCACACACAAGATCATGGTGATGCATAGCAACGAGAGGGGAGAGTGTGTCTACGTACCCTCGTAGACCGAAAGCGGAAGCGTTAGCACAACGCGGTTGATGTAGTCGTACGTCTTCACGATCCGACCGATCCAAGTACCAAACGCACGACACCTTCGAGTTCAGCACACGTTCAACTCGATGACATCCCGCGAGCTCCGATCCAGCAAAGCTTCGCCGGAGAGTTTCGTCAGCACGACGGCGTGATGACGGTGATGATGATGCTACCGACACAGGGCTTCGCCTAAGCTCTGCTACGATATGATCGAGGTGGATTATGATCGAGGTGGATTATGCCCCTACAGCCGTGTGCGGTGCCCCCTCCACCATAATCCACCTCGATCATATCGTAGCGGTGCTTAGTTGAAGCCCTGCATTGGTAGCATCATCATCACCGTCATCACACCGTCGTGCTGACGAAACTCTCCGGCGAAGCTCTGCTGGATCGGAGCTCGCGAGACGTCATCGAGTTGAACGTGTGCAGAACTCGGAGGTGTCGTGCGTTCGGTACTTGGATAGGTTGAATCGTGAAGACGTACGACTACATCAACCGCGTTGTGCTAACGCTTCCGCTTTCGGTCTACGAGGGTACGTGGACACACTCTCCCCTCTCGTCGCAATGCATCACCATGATCCTATGTGTGTGTAGGAATTTTTTTGAAATTACTACGTTCCCCAACAGTGGCATCCGAGCCAGGTTTTATGCGTAGATGTTATATGTGAAGGAAATATGCCCTAGAGGCAATAATAAAGTTATTATTTATTTCCTTATATCATGATAAATGTTTATTATTCATGCTAGAATTGTATTAACCGGAAACTTGATACATGTGTGAATACATAGACAAACAGAGTGTCACTAGTATGCCTCTACTTGACTAGCTCGTTGATCAAAGATGGTTATGTTTCCTAGCCATAGACATGAGTTGTCATTTGATTAACGGGATCACATCATTAGGAGAATGATGTGATTGACTTGACCCATTTCGTTAGCTTAGCACTCGATCGTTTAGTATGTTGCTATTGCTTTCTTCATGACTTATACATGTTCCTATGACTATGAGATTATGCAACTCCCGTTTACCGGAGGAACACTTTGTGTGCTACCAAACGTCACAACGTAACTGGGTGATTATAAAGGTGCTCTACAGGTGTCTCCGAAGGTACTTGTTGGGTTGGCGTATTTCGAGATTAGGATTTGTCACTCAAATTGTCGGAGAGGTATCTCCGGGCCCACTCGGTAATGCACATCACTATAAGCCTTGCAAGCATTGCAACTAATGAGCTAGTTGCGGGATGATGTATTACGGAACGAGTAAAGAGACTTGCCGGTAACGAGATTGAACTAGGTATCGAGATACCGACGATCGAATCTCGGGCAAGTAACATACCGAGGACAAAGGGAACAACGTATGTTGTTGTGCGGTCTGACCGATAAAGATCTTCGTAGAATATGTAGGAACCAATATGAGCATCCAGGTTCTGCTATTGGTTATTGACCGGAGAGGTGTCTCGGTCATGTCTACATAGTTCTCGAACCCGTAGGGTCCGCACGCTTAACGTTACGATGACAGTTATATTATGAGTTTATATGTTTTGATGTACCGAAGGTTGTTCGGAGTCCCGGATGAGATCACGGACATGACGAGGAGTCTCGAAATGGTCGAGACATAAAGATTGATATATTGGAAGCCTATGTTTGGACATCGGAAGTGTTTCGGGTGAAACTGGGATTTTTCCGGAGTACCGGGAGGTTACCGGAACCCTCCGGTAACTTAATGGGCCTTATTGGGCCTAGGTGGAAGAGAGGAGAGGAGGCCAGGGCAGGGCCACGCCCCCCTTCCCCCTAGTCCGAATAGGACAAGGAGAGGGGGGCGGCGCCCCCCCTTCCATCCTCCCCTCCACCTTTTCCCCTTCCTCTCCTAGTCCAACATGGAAAAGGGGGGAGTCCTACTCCCGGTAGTAGTAGGACTCCTCCTAGGCGCGCCTCTCCTCCTTGGCCGGCGGCCTCCCCCTTGCTCCTTTATATACGGGGGCAGGGAGGCACCTCTCTACACACAATTGATCAATGATCTTTTAGCCGTGTGCGGTGCCCCCCCTCCACCATATTACACCTCGGTAATATCGTAGCGGTGCTTAGGCGAAGCCCTGCGTCGGTAGAACATCATCATCGTCACCACACCGTCGTGCTGACAAAACTCTCCCTCAACACTCGGCTGGATCGGAGTTCGAGGGACGTCATCGAGCTGAACGTGTGCTGAACTCGAGGGTGCCGTGCGTTCGGTACTTGATCGGTCGGATCGTGAAGACGTACGACTACATCAACCGCGTTGTGTTAACACTTCCGCTTTCGGTCTACGAGGGTACGTAGACAACACTCTCCCCTCTCATTGGTATGCATCACCATGATCTTGCGTGTGCGTAGGAAATTTTTTGAAATCACTACGTTCCCCAACAGTGGCATCAGAGCCAGGTTTTATGCGTTGATGTTATGCACGAGTAGAACACAAGTGAGTTGTGGGCGATATAAGTCATACTGCTTACCAACATGTCATACTTTGGTTCAGCGGTATTGTGAGATGAAGCGGCCCGGACCAACATTACGCGTACGCTTACGCGAGACCGGTTTCACCGTTGCGAGCACTCATTTCTTAAAGGTGACTGGCGGGTGTCTGTCTCTCTCACTTTAGTTGAATCGAGTGTGGCTACGCCCGGTCCTTGCGAAGGTTAAAACAGCACCAACTTGACAAACTATCGTTGTGGTTTTGATGCGTAGGTAAGAACAGTTCTTGCTAAGCCCGTAGCAGCCACGTAAAACTTGCAACAACAAAGTAGAGGACGTCTAACTTGTTTTTGCAGGGCATGTTGTGATGTGATATGGTCAAAGCATGATGCTAAATTTATTGTATGAGATGATCATGTTTTGTAACCGAGTTATCGGCAACTGGCAGGAGCCATATGGTTGTCGCTTTATTGTATGCAATGCAATCGCCCTGTAATGCTTTACTTTATCACTAAGCGGTAGCGATACTCGTAGAAGCATAAGATTGGCGAGACGACAACGATGCTATGATGGAGATCAAGGTGTCGCGCCGGTGACGATGGTGATCATGACGGTGCTTCGGAGATGGAGATCACAAGCACAAGATGATGATGGCCATATCATATCACTTATATTGATTGCATGTGATATTTATCTTTTATGCATCTTATCTTGCTTTGATTGATGGTAGCATTGTAAGATGATCCCTCACTAAATTATCAAAGTATAAGTGTTCTCCCTGAGTATGCACCGTTGCGAAAGTTCTTCGTGCTGAGACACCACGTGATGATCGGGTGTGATAGGCTCTACGTTCAAATACAACGGGTGCAAAACAGTTGCACACGCGGAATACTCAGGTTAAACTTGACGAGCCTAGCATATAACTGATATGGCCTCGGAACACGGAGACCGAAAGGTCGAGCGTGAATCATATAGTAGATATGATCAACATAGTGATGTTCACCGTTGAAACTACTCCATCTCACGTGATGATCGGACATGGTTTAATTGATATGGATCACGTGATCACTTAGAGGATTAGAGGGATGTCTATCTAAGTGGGAGTTCTTAAGTAATATGATTAATTGAACTTAAATTTATCATGAACTTAGTCCCGATAGTATTTTTCAGATTATGTTGTAGATCAATAGCTCGCGTTGTTGCTTCCCCGTGTTTATTTTTGATATGTTCCTAGAGAAAAATTATGTTGAAAGTTGTTAGTAGCAAAGATGCGGATTGGATCCGTGATCTGAGGATTATCCTCATTGCTGCACAGAAGAATTATGTCCTTGATGCACCGCTAGGTGACAGACCTATTACAGGAGCAGATGCAGACGTTATGAATGTTTGGCTAGCTCAGTATGATGACTACTTGATAGTTTAGTGCACCATGCTTAAACGGCTTAGAATCGGGACTTCAAAGACGTTTTGAACGTCATGGACCATATGAGATGTTCCAGGAGTTGAAGTTAATATTTCAAGCAAATACCCGTGTTGAGAGATATGAAGTCTCCAACAAGTTCTATAGCTAAAAGATGGAAGAGAATAGCTCAAGCAGTGAGCATGTGCTCAGATTGTCTGGGTACTACAATCGCTTGAATCAAGAGGGAGTTAATCTTCCAGATAAAATAGTGATTGATAGAATTCTCTAGTCACCATCACCAAGTTAGTAGAACTTCGTGATGAACTACAGTATGCAAGGGATGACGAAATTAATTCCCGAGCTCTTCGTGATGCTGAAATCGACGAAGGTAGAAATCAAGAAAAACATCAAGTGTTGATGGTTGACGAGACCACTAGTTTCAAGAAAAGGGCAAAGGGAAGAAGGGGAACTTCAAGAAGAACGGCAAGCAAGTTGCTGCTCAAGTGAAGAAGCCTAAGTCTGGTCCTAAGCCTGAGACTAAGTGCTTCTACTACAAAGGGACTGGTCACTGGAAGCGGAACTACCCCAAGTATTTGGTGGATAAGAAGGATGGCAAAGTGAACAAAGGTATATTGGATATACATGTTATTGATGTGTACTTTACTAGTGTTTATAGCAACCCCTCGGCATTTGATACTGGTTCAGTTGCTAAGAGTAGTAACTCAAAACGGGAGTTGCAGAATAAACAGAGACTAGTAAAAGGCGAGGTGACGATGTGTGTTGGAAGTAGTTCCAAGATTGATATGATCATCATCGCACACTCCCTATACTTTTGGGATTAGTGTTGAAACTAAATAAGTGTTATTTGGTGTTTGCATTGAGCATGAATATGCTTTGATCATGTTTGTTGCAATACGGTTATTCATTTAAATTAGAGAATAATTGTTGTTCTGTTTACATGAATAAAACCTTCTATGGTCATACACCCAATAAAATGGTTTGTTGGATCTCGATCGTAGTGATACACATATTCATAATAATGAAGCCAAAAGATGCAAAGTTAATAATGATAGTGCAACTTATTTGTGGCACTGCCGTTTAGGTCATATTGGTGTAAAGCGCATGAAGAAACTCCATACTGATGGGATTTTGGAATCACTTGATTATGAATCACTTGATGCTTGCGAACCGTGCCTCATGGGCAAGATGACTAATACGCCGTTCTCCGGAACTATTGAGAGAGCAACAGATTTGTTGGAAATCATACATACAGATGTATGTGGTCCGATGAATATTGAGGCTCGTAGCAGGTATCATTAATTTCTGACCTTCACAGATGATTTGAGCAGATATGGGTATATCTACTTAATGAAACAGAAGTCTGAAACATTTGAAAAGTTCATATAATTTCAGAGTGAAGTGGAAAATCATCGTAACAAGAAAATAAAGTTTCTACGATCTGATCGTGGAGAAGAGTATTTGAGTTACGAGTTTGGCCTTCAGTAAAAACAATGTGAAATAGTTTCACTACTCACACCACCTGGAACACCACAGTGTAATGGTGTATCCGAACATCGTAACCGTACTTTATTAGACATGGTGCAATATATGATGTCTCTTACCGATCTACCACTATCGTTTTGGGGTTATGCATTAGAGACAGCTACATTCACGTTAAATAGGGTACCATCTAAATCCGTTGAGACGACATCTTATGAACTGTGGTTTGGCAAGAAACCAAAGTTGTCGTTTCTTAAAGTTTGGGGTTGCGATGCTTATGTGAAAAAGTTTCATCCTGATAACCTCAAACCCAAATCGGAGAAATGTGTCTTCATAGGATACCCAAAGGAGACAGTTGGGTACACCTTCTATCACAGATCCGAAGGCAAGACATTCATTGCTAAGAATTGATCCTTTCTAGAGAAGGAGTTTCTCTCGAAAGAAGTGAGTGGGAGGAAAGTAGAACTTGATGAGGTAATTGTACCTGCTCCCTTATTGGAAAGTAGTTCATCGCAGAAACCAGTTTCTGTGACGCCTATACCAATTAGTGAGGAAGTTAATGATGATGATCATGAAACTTCAGATCAAGTTATTACTAAACCTTGTAGGTCAACCAGAGTAAGATCCGCACCAGAGTGGTACGGTAATCCTGTTCTGGAGGTTATGTTACTAGACCATGACGAACCTACGAACTATGAAGAAGCAATGGTGAGCCCAAATTCCGCAAAATGGCTTGAGGCCATGAAATCCGAGATGGGATCCATGTATGAGAACAAAGTATGGACTTTGGTTGACTTGCCCGATGATCGGCAAGCCATTGAAAATAAATGGATCTTCAAGAAGAAGACTGACGCTGACGGTAATGTTACTGTCTATAAAGCTCGACTTGTTGCGAAAGGTTTTTGACAAGTTCAAGGGATTGACTACGATGAGACCTTCTCACCCGTAGCGATGCTTAAGTCTGTCCGAATCATGTTAGCAATTGCCGCATTTTATGAAATCTGGCAAATGGATAAACAAAACTGCATTCCTTAATGGATTTATTAAAGAAGAGTTGTATATGATGCAACCAGAAGGTTTTGTCAATCCTAAAGGTGCTAACAAAATATGCAGGCTCCAGCGATCCATCTATGGACTGGTGCAAGCATCTCGGAGTTGGAATATACGCTTTGATAAGTTGATCAAAGGATATAGTTTTATACAGACTTGCGGTGAAGCCTGTATTTACAAGAAAGTGAGTGGGAGCACTACAGCATTTCTGATAAGTATATGTGAATGACATATTGTTGATCGGAAATAATGTAGAATTATTCTGCAAAGCATAAAGGAGTGTTTGAAAGGAGTTTTTCAAAGAAAGACCTCGGTGAAGCTGCTTACATATTGAGCATCAAGATCTATAGAGATAGATCAAGACGCTTGATAAGTTTTTTCAATGAGTACATACCTTAACAAGATTTTGAAGTGGTTCAAAATGGAACAGTCAAAGAAAGAGTTTCTTGCCTGTGTTACATGGTGTGAAATTGAGTAAGACTCAAAGCCTGACCACGACAGAAGATAGAAAAAGAATGAAAGTCATTCCCTATGCCTCGGCCATAGGTTCTATAAAGTATGCCATGCTGTGTACCAGATCTATTGTATACCCTACACTGATTTTGGAAAGGGAGTACAATAGTGATCTAGGAGTAGATCACTGGACAGCGGTCAAAATTATCCTTAGTGGAATAAGGATATGTTTCTTGATTATGGAAGTGACAAAAGGTTCGTTGTAAAGGGTTACGTCGATGCAAGTTTTGACACTAATCTAGATGACTCTAAGTCTTGGTCTAGATACATATTCAAACTGGGAGCAATTAGCTAGAGTAGCTCCGTGCAGAGCATTGTAGACATAGAAATTTGCAAAATACTTACGGATCTGAATGTGACAGACCCGTTGACTAAAATTATCTCACAAGCAAAACATGATCACACCTTAGTACTCTTTGGGTGTTAATCACATAGCGATGTGAACTACATTACTGACTCTAGTAAACCCTTTGGGTGTTGGTCACATGACGATGTGAACTATGGGTGTTAATCACATGGTGATGTGAACTATTGATGTTAAATAACATGGCGATGTGAACTAGATTATTGACTCTAGTGCAAGTGGGAGACTGAAGGAAATATGCCCTAGAGGCAATAATAAAGTTATTATTTATTTCCTTATATCATGATAAATGTTTATTATTCATGCTAGAATTGTATTAACCGGAAACTTGATACATGTGTGAATACATAGACAAACAGAGTGTCACTAGTATGCCTCTACTTGACTAGCTCGTTGATCAAAGATGGTTATGTTTCCTAGCCATAGACATGAGTTGTCATTTGATTAACGGGATCACATCATTAGGAGAATGATGTGATTGACTTGACCCATTCCGTTAGCTTAGCACTCGATCGTTTAGTATGTTGCTATTGCTTTCTTCATGACTTATACATGTTCCTATGACTATGAGATTATGCAACTCCCGTTTACCGGAGGAACACTTTGTGTGCTACCAAACGTCACAACGTAACTGGGTGATTATAAAGGTGCTCTACAGGTGTCCCGAAGGTACTTGTTGGGTTGGCGTATTTCGAGATTAGGATTTGTCACTCAAATTGTCGGAGAGGTATCTCTGGGCCCACTCGGTAATGCACATCACTATAAGCCTTGCAAGCATTGCAACTAATGAGCTAGTTGCGGGATGATGTATTACGGAATGAGTAAAGAGACTTGCCGGTAACGAGATTGAACTAGGTATCGAGATACCGACGATCGAATCTCGGGCAAGTAACATACCGATGACAAAGGGAACAACGTATGTTGTTATGCGGTCTGACCGATAAAGATCTTCGTAGAATATGTAGGAACCAATATGAGCATCCAGGTTCCGCTATTGGTTATTGACCGGAGAGGTGTCTCGGTCATGTCTACATAGTTCTCGAACCCGTAGGGTCCGCACGCTTAACGTTACGATGACAGTTATATTATGAGTTTATATGTTTTGATGTACCGAAGGTTGTTCGGAGTCCCGGATGAGATCACGGACATGACGAGGAGTCTCGAAATGGTCGAGACATAAAGATTGATATATTGGAAGCCTATGTTTGGACATCGGAAGTGTTCCGGGTGAAATCGGGATTTTTCCGGAGTACCGGGAGGTTACCGGAACCCCCCGGTAACTTAATGGGCCTTATTGGGCCTAGGTGGAAGAGAGGAGAGGAGGCCAGGGCAGGGCCGCGCCCCCCTTCCCCCCCAGTCCGAATAGGACAAGGAGAGGGGGGCGGCACCCCCCCTTTCCTCCTCCCCTCCACCTTTTCCCCTTCCTCTCCTAGTCCAACATGGAAAAGGGGGGAGTCCTACTCCCGGTAGGAGTAGGACTCCTCCTAGGCGCGCCTCTCCTCCTTGGCCGGCGGCCTCACCCTTGCTCCTTTATATACGGGGGCAGGGGGCACCTCTCTACACACAATTGATCAACGATCTTTTAGCCGTGTGCGGTGCCCCCCTCCACCATATTACACCTCGATAATATCGTAGCGGTGCTTAGGCGAAGCCCTGCGTCGGTAGAACATCTTCATCGTCACCACACCGTCGTGCTGACAAAACTCTCCCTCAACACTCGGCTGGATCGGAGTTCGAGGGACGTCATCGAGCTGAACGTGTGCTGAACTCGGAGGTGCCGTGCGTTCGGTACTTGATCGGTCGGATCGTGAAGACGTACGACTACATCAACCGCGTTGTGTTAACGCTTCCGCTTTCGGTCTACGAGGGCACGTAGACAACACTCTCCCCTCTCGTTGCTATGCATCACCATGATCTTGCGTGTGCGTAGGAATTTTTTTGAAATTACTACGTTCCCCAACAATATGCACGAGTAGAACACAAGTGAGTTGTGGGCGATACAAGTCATACTGCTTACCAGCATGTCATACTTTGGTTCGGCGGTATTGTCGGATGAAGCGGCCCGGACCGACATTATGTGTACGCTTACGCGAGACTGGTTCTACCGATGTGCTTTGCACACAGGTGGCTGGCGGGTGTCAATTTTTCCAACTTTAGTTGAACCGAGTGTGGCTATGCCCGGTCCTTGAGAAGGTTAAAACAACACTAACTTGACGAACTATCATTGTAGTTTTGATGCTAAGGTAAGAACGGTTCTTGCTCAGCCCGTAGCAGCCACGTAAAACTTGCAACAACAAAGTAGAGGACGTCTAACTTGTTTTTGTAGGGCATGTTGTGATGTGATATGGTCAAGACATGATGCTATATTTTATTGTATGAGATGATCATGTTTTGTAACCGAGTTATCGGCAAATGGCAGGAGCCATATGGTTGTCACTTTATTTTATGTAATGCAATCGCCCTGTAATTGCTTTACTTTATCAAGGTGTCGCGCCGGTGACGATGGTGATCATGACGGTGCTTCGGAGATGGAGATCACAAGCACAAGATGATGATGGCCATATCATATCACTTATATTGATTGCATGTGATGTTTATCTTTTATGCATCTTATTTTGCTTAGATCGACGGTAGAATTATAAGATGATCTCTCACTAAATTTCAAGGTATAAGTGTTCTCCCTGAGTATGCACCATTGCGAAAGTTCTTCGTGCTGAGACACCACGTCATGATCGGGTGTGATAAGCTCTACGTTCAAATACAACGGGTGCAAGACAGTTTTGTACACGCGGAATACTCAGGTTAAACTTGACGAGCCTAGCATATAACAGATATGGCCTCGGAACACTAAGCCGAAAGGTCGAGCGTGAATCATATAGAAGGTATGATCAACATAGTGATGTTCATCATTGAAAACTACTCCATCTCACATGATGATCGGACATGGTTTAGTTGATATGGATCACGTGATCACTTAGATGATTAGAGGGATGTCTATCTAAGTGGGAGTTCTATAATAATTTGATTAACTGAACTTTAATTTATCATGAACTTAGTACCTGATAGTATTTTGCATGTCTATGTTGTTGTAGATAGATGGCCCGTGCTGTTGTTCCGTTGAATTTTAATGCGTTCCTTGAGAAAGCAAAGTTGAAAGATGATTGTAGCAATTACACGGACTGGGTCCGTAACTTGAGGATTATCCTCATTGCTGCACAGAAGAATTACGTCCTGGTAGCACCGCTAGGTGCCAAACCTGCTGCAGGAGCAACACCAGATGTTATGAACGTCTGGCAGAGCAAAGCTGATGACTACTCGATAGTTCAGTGTGCCATGCTTTACGGCTTAGAACCGGGACTTCTACGACGTTTTGAACGTCATGGAGCATATGAGATGTTCCAAGAGTTGAAGTTAATATTTCAAGCAAAAGCCCGGATTGAGAGATATGAAGTCTCCAATAAGTTCTACTGCTGCAAGATGGAGGAGAATAGTTCTGTCAGTGAACATATACTCAAAATGTCTGGCTATAATAATCACTTGATTCAACTGGGAGTTAATCTTCCGGATGATAGTGTTATTGATAGAATTCTTCAATCACTGCCACCAAGCTACAAGAGCTTTGTGATGAACTATAATATGCAAGGGATGGGTAAGACAATTCCCGAGCTCTTCACAATGCTAAAGGCTGCGGAGGTAGTAATCCAGAAGGAGCATCAAGTGTTGATGGTCAACAAGACCACCAGTTTCAAGAAAAAGGGCAAAGGGAAGAAGAAGGGGAACTTCCAGAAGAACGGCAAACAAGTTGCTGTTCAGTAGAAGAAACCTAATTCTGGACCTAAGCCTGAGACTAAGTGCTTCTACTGCAAGCAAACTGGTCCCTAGAAGCGGAACTGCCCCAAGTATTTGGCGGATAAGAAGGATGGCAAGGTGAACAAAGGTATATGTGATATACATGTTATTGATGTGTACCTTACTAATGCTCGCAGTAGCACCTGGGTATTTGATACTGGTTCTGTTGCTAATATTTGCAACTCGAAACAGGGGCTACAGATTAAGCGAAGATTGGCTAAGGACGAGGTGACGATGCGCGTGCGAAATGTTCCAAAGTCGATGTGATCGCGGTCGGCACGCTACCTCTACATCTACCTTCAGGATTAGTTTTAGACCTAAATAATTGTTATTTGGTGCCAGCGTTGAGCATGAACATTATATCTGGATCTTGTTTGATGCGAGACAATTATTCATTTAAATCAGAGAATAATGGTTGTTCTATTTATATGAGTAATATCTTTTATGGCCATGCACCCTTGGGGAGTGGTCTATTTATATTAAATCTCAATAGTAGTGATACACATATTCATAATATTGAAGCCAAAAGATGCAGAGTTGATAATGATAGTGCAACTTATTTGTGCACTGCTGTTTAGGTCATATTGGTGTAAAGCGCATGAAGAAACTCCATTCCGATGGACTTTTGGAATCACTTGATTATGAATCACTTGGTACTTGCGAACCATGCCTCATGGGCAAGATGACTAAAACGCCATTCTCCGGAACTATGGAGCGGGTGACAGATTTGTTGGAAATCATACATACCGATGTATGTGGTCCAATGAATGCTGAGGCTCGCGGCGGGTATCGTTATTTTCTCACCTTCACAGATGATTTGAGCAGATATGGGTATATCTACTTAATGAAACATAAGTCTGAAACATTTGAAAAGTTCAAAGAATTTCAGAGTGAAGTAGAAAATCATCGTAACAAGAAAATAAAGTTTCTACGATCTGATCGTGGAGGAGAATATTTGAGTTACGAGTTTGGTCTTCATTTGAAACAATGCGGAATAGTTTCGCAACTCACGCCACCCGGAACACCACAGCGTAATGGTGTGTCTGAACGTCGTAATCGTACTTTACTAGATATGGTGCGATCTATGATGTCTCTTACTGATTTACCGCTATCATTGTAGGGTTATGCTTTAGAGACGGCTGCATTCACGTTAAATAGGGCACCATCTAATTCCGTTGAGATGACGCCTTATGAACTATGGTCTGGCAAGAAACCAAAGTTGTCGTTTCTTAAAGTTTGGGGCTGCGATGCTTATGTGAAAAAAGCTTCAACCTGATAAGCTCGAACCCAAATCGGAGAAATGTGTCTTCATAGGATACCCAAAGGAGACTGTTGGGTACACCTTCTATCACAGATCTGAAGGCAAGACTTCTGTTGCTAAATTTGGATCCTTTCTAGAGAAGGAGTTTCTCTCGAAAGAAGTGAGTGGGAGGAAAGTACAACTTGATGAGGTAACTGTACCTGCTCCCTTATTGGAAAGTAGTTCATCACAAAAACCGGTTCCTGTGACACCTACACCAATTAGTGAGGAAGTTAATGATGATGATCATGAAACTTCAGATCTAGTTACTACCAAGCCTCGTAGGTCAACCAGAGTAAGATCCACACCAGAGTGGTAGGGTAATCCTGTTCTGGAGGTCATGTTACTAGACCATGACGAACCTGCGAACTATGAGGAAGCGATGATGAGCCCAGATTCCACAAAATGGCTTGAGGCCATGAAATCTGAGATGGGATCTATGTATGAGAACAAAGTATGGAATTTGGTTGACTTGCCAGATGATTGGCAAGCCATCGAAAATAAATGGATCTTCAAGAAGAAGACATACGCTGATGGTAATGTTACTGTCTACAAAGCTCGACTTGTTGCGGAATGTTTTCGACAAGTTCAAGGAGTTGACTACGATGAGACCTTCTCACCCGTAGCAATGCTTTAGTCTGTCCGAATCATGTTAGCAATTGCCGCATTTTATGATTATGAAATTTGGCAAATGGATGTAAAGACTGCATTCCTGAATGGATTTCTGGAAGAGGAGTTGTATATGATGCAACCTGAAGGTTTTATCGATCCAAAGGGTGCTAACAAAGTGTGCAAGCTCCAGCGATCCATTTATGGACTGGTGCAAGCCTCTCGGAGTTGGAATAAATGTTTTGATAGTGTGATCGAAACATATGGTTTTATACAGACTTTTGGAGAAGCACGTATTTACAAGAAAGTGAGTGGGACCTCTGTAGCATTTCTAATATTATATGTGGATGACATATTGGTGATTGGAAATGATGTAGAATTTCTGGATAGCATAAAAGGATACTTGAATAAGAGTTTTTCAATGAAAGACCTCGGTGAAGCTGCTAACATATTGGGCATCAAGATCTATAGAGATAGATCAAGACGCTTAATTGGACTTTCACAAAGCATATACCTTGACAAAGTTTTGAAGAAGTTCAAAATGGATCAGGCAAAGAAAGGGTTCTTGCCTCTGTTACAAGGTGTGAAGTTGAGTAAGACTCAATGCCCAACCACTGCACAAGATAGAGTGAAAATGAAAGATGTTCCCTATGCTTCAGCCATAGGCTCTATCATGTATGCAATGCTGTGTACCAGACCTGATGTGTGCCTTGCTATTAGTTTAGCAGGGAGGTACCAAAGTAATCCAGGAGTGGATCACTGGACAGCGGTCAAGAAAATCTTGAAATACCTGAAAAGAGTTCATCGTAAATGGTTACATTGATGCAAGCTTTGACACTGATCCGGACAATTCTAAATCGCAAACTGGATACGTATTTATATTGAACGGTGGAGCTGTCAGTTGGAGCAGTTCTAAACAAAGCGTCGTGGCGGGATCTACGTGTGAAGCAGAGTACATTGCTGCTTCGGAAGCATGGAATGAAGGAGTCTGGATGAAGGAGTTCATATCCGATATAGGTGTCATAGCTAGTGCATCGGGTCCAATGAAAATATTTTGTGACAATACTGATGCAATTGCCTTGGCAAAGGAATCCAGATTTCACAAGAGAACCAAGCACATCAAGAGACGCTTCAACTCCATTCGGGATCAAGTCCAGGTGGGAGACATAGATATTTTCAAGATACATACGGATCTAAATGTTGCAGACCTGTTGACTAAGCCTCTTCCACGAGCAAAACATGATCAGCACCAAGGCTCCATGGGTGTTAGAATCATTACTGTGTAATCTAGATTATTGACTCTAGTGCAAGTGGGAGACTGGAGGAAATATGCCCTAGAGGCAATAATAAAGTTACTATTTATTTCCTTATATCATGATAAATGTTTATTATTCATGCTAGAATTGTATTAACCGGAAACATTATACATGTGTGAATACATAGACAAACAGAGTGTCACTAGTATGCCTCTACTTGACTAGCTCGTTGATCAAAGATGGTTATGTTTCCTAGCCATAGACATGAGTTGTCATTTGATTAACGGGATCACATCATTAGGAGAATGATTTGATTGACTTCACCCATTCCGTTAGCTTAGCACTTGATCGTTTAGTATGTTGCTATTGCTTTCTTCATGACTTATACATGTTCCTATGACTATGAGATTATGCAACTCCCGTTTACCGGAGGAACACTTTGTGTGCTACCAAACGTCACAACGTAACTGGGTGATTATAAAGGTGATCTATAGGTGTCTCCGAAGGTACTTGTTGAGTTGGCATACTTCGAGATTAGGATTTGTCACTTTGATTGTCGGAGAGGTATCTTTGGGCCCACTCGGTAATACACATCACTATAAGCCTTGCAAGCATTGTAACTAATGAGTTAGTTGCAGGATGATGTATTACGAAACGACTAAAGAGACTTGCCGGTAACGAGATTGAACTAGGTATTGAGATACCGACGATCGAACCTCGGGCAAGTAACATACCGATGACAAAGGGAACAACGTATGTTGTTATGCGGTTTGACCGATAAAGATCTTCGTAGAATATGTGGGAGCCAATATAAGCATCCAGGTTCCGCTAGTGGTTATTGACCGGAGACGTGTCTCGGTCATGTATACATAGTTCTCGAACCTGTAGGGTCC
Organism: Triticum aestivum; assembly: GCF_018294505.1. Classification (NCBI taxonomy): domain Eukaryota; kingdom Viridiplantae; phylum Streptophyta; class Magnoliopsida; order Poales; family Poaceae; genus Triticum; species Triticum aestivum. The sequence goes on along the minus strand of NC_057814.1, from coordinate 163,209,365 downwards.
GCACGCTTAAAGTTCGATGACAATCGGTATTATGAGTTTTTGTGTTTTGATGCACCGAAGGTAGTTCGGAGTCCCGGAGATGATCACGGACATGACGAGGACTCTCGAAATGGTCGAGACATAAAGACCGATATATTGGACGACTATATTCGGACACAGGAAGTGTTCCGGTGATTTCGGAGAAAACCGGAGTGCTGGAGGGGTTACCGGAACCCCCCGGGGAAGTATTGGGCCTTAGTGGGCCTGAGGGGAGTGAGAGGGCAGCAGCCCAGGAGGTGGCGCACCCCTCCCATGAGGAGTCCGAATTGGACTAGGGGAGGGGGGCGCGTCCCCTCTTTCCCTGTCCCTCTCCCTCTCTTTCCTTCCCCCTTCCCTCTTCCTAGTTGGACTAGGAAAGGATGAATCCTCTTCCTAGTAGGAAGAGGATTCCTCCTCTCCTTGGGGTGCACCAAGGCTGGCCGGCCTCCCCCTTGCTCCTTTATATACGGGGGCAGTGGGGCGGGGGGCACCCAAAGACACACAAGTTTATTGTTCCAAGCCGTGTGCGGTGCCCCCCTCCACCATAATCCACCTCAATCATATCATAGCGGTGCTTAGGCGAAGCCCTGCGTCGGTAGCATCATCATTACCATCATCACGCCGTCGTGCTGACGATACTCTCCGGCGAAGTGATACGTCTCCAACGTATCTATAATTTACGAAGTATTCATGCTATTATAGTATCCATCTTGGATGTTTAATGGGCTTTACTAGGCACCTTTATATTATTTTTGGGACTAACTTATTAACCCAGAGCCCAGTGCCAGTTTCTGTTTTTATCCTTGTTTCAGTGTTTTACAGAAAAGGAATATCAAACGGAGTCCAAACGGAATGAAACCTTCGGGAGAGTTATTTTTGGAATGGAAGCAATCCAGAAGACTTGGAGTGTACGTAAGGGAATCAACGAGGAAGGCACGAGGCAGGGGGGGCGCGCCCACCCCCCTGGGCGCGCCCTCCACCCTCGTGGGCCCCTCGTGGCTCCCCTGAGCGACTTCTTTCACCTATATATATCCATATACGCTAAAACCTTCGGGGAAGAGAATAGATCGGGAGTTCCACCGCCGCAAGCCTCCGTAGCCACCAAAAACCAATCGGGACCTTGTTCCGGCACCCTGCCGGAGGGGGATCCCTCACCGGTGGCCATGTTCATCATCCCGGCGCTCTCCATGACGAGGAGGGAGTAGTTCACCCTCGGGGCTGAGGGAATGTACCAGTAGCTATGTGTCTGATCTCTCTCTCTCTCTCTCTCTCTCTCTCTCTCTCTCGTATTCTTGAGGTGATACGATCTTGATGTATCATGAGCTCTGCTATTATAGTTGGATATTATGATGTTTCTCCCCCTCTACTCTCTTGTAATGGATTGAGTTTTCCCTTTGAAGTTATCTTATCGGATTGAGTCATTAAGGATTTGAGAACACTTAATGTATGTCTTGCCGTGCTTATCTGTGGTGACAATGGGATATCACGTGATCCACTTGATGTATGTTTTGGTGATCAACTTGCGGGTTTCCGCCCATGAACCTATGCATAGGGGTTGGCACACGTTTTCATCTTGACTCTCCGGTAGAAACTTTAGGGCACTCTTTGAAGTTCTTTGTGTTGGTTGAATAGATGAATTTGAGATTGTGTGATGCATATCATATAATCATACCCACGGATACTTGAGGTGACATTGGAGTATCTAGGTGACATTAGGGTTTTGGTTGATTTGTGTCTTAAGGTGTTATTCTAGTACGAACTCTTGAATAGATTGATCCGAAAGAATAACTTTGAGGTGGTTTCATACCCTACAATAATCTCTTCGTTTGTTCTCCGCTATTAGTGACTTTGGAGTGACTCTTTGTTGCATGTTGAGGGATAGTTATATGATCCAATTATGTTATTATTGTTGAGAGAACTTGCACTAGTGAAAGTATGAACCCTTGGCCTTGTTTCCTAGCATTGCAATACCGTTTACGCTCACTTTTATCATTAGTTACCTTGCTGTTATTATATTTTCAGATTACAACAACCTATATCTACCATCCATATTGCACGTGTATCTCCATCTCTTCGCCGAACTAGTGCACCTATACAATTTACCATTGTATTGGGTGTGTTGGGGACACAAGAGACTCTTTGTTATTTGGTTGCAGGGTTGTTTGAGAGAGACCATCTTCATCCTACGCCTCCCATGGATTCATAAACCTTAGGTCATCCACTTGAGGGAAATTTGCTACTGTCCTACAAACCCCTGCACTTGGAGGCCCAACAACGTTTACAAGAAGAAGGTTGCGTAGTAGACATCACGAAGCCCTGCTGGATCGGAGCTCGTGGGACGTCATCGAGTTGAACATGTGCTGAACTCAGAGGTGCCGTGTGTTCGGTACTTGGATCGTTGAATCGTGAAGACGTACGACTACATCAACCGCATTGTGCTAACGCTTCCGCTTTTGGTCTACGAGGGTACGTGGACACACTCTCCCCTCTCGTTGCTATGCATCACCATGATCCTGCGTGTGCGTAGGAACTTTTTTGAAATTACTACGTTCCCCAACAGAGGGGCGTGCGGCCTGCCCTAGGCCATCCCTCTCTCTCTCCACTAAGGCCCATAAGGCCCACTATTTCTGCCGGGGGTTTCGGTAACCCTCCGACACTCCGGTTTTCTCCGAAACCACCCAGAACACTTCCGGTGTCCGAATATAGTCGTCCAATATATCAATCTTTACGTTTCGACCATTTTGAGACTCCTCGTCATGTCTGTGATTATATCCGGGACTCCGAACTACCTTCGGTACATCAAAACACAAAAATTCATAATACCGATCGTCACCGAACTTTAAGCGTGAGGACCCTACGGGTTGGAGAACTATGTAGACATGACCGAGACACGTCTCCGGTCAATAACCAATAGCGGAACCTGGATGCTCATATTGGCTCCCACATATTCTACGAAGATCTTTATCGGTCAAACCGCATAACAGCATACGTTGTTCCCTTTGTCATCAGTATGTTACTTGCCCGAGATTCGATCGTCGGTATCTCAATACCTAGCTCAATCTCGTTACCAGCAAGTCTCTTTACTCGTTACGTAATGCATCATCCCACAACTAACTCATTAGTCACATTGCTTGCAAGGCTTATTGTGATGTGCATAACCGAGAGGGCCCAGAGATACCTCTCCGACAGTCGGAGTGACAAATCCTAATCTCGATCTATGCCAACTCAACAAGTACCATCGGAGACACCTGTAGAGCACCTTTATAATCACCCAGTTGCATTGTGACGTTTGGTAGCAAACAAAGTGTTCCTCTGGTAATCGGGAGTTGCATAATCTCATAGTCATAGGAACATGTATAAGTCATGAAGAAAGCAATAGCAGTAAACTAAACGATCAAGTGCTAAGCTAACGGAATGGGTCAAGTCAATCACATCATTCTCCTAATGATGTGATCCCATTAATCAAATGACAACTCATGTCTATGGTTAGGAAACTTAACCATCTTTGATTAACGAGCTAGTCAAGTAGAGGCATACTAGTGACATTATGTTTGTCTATGTATTCACACATGTATTATGTTTCCGGTTAATACAATTCTAGCATGAATAATAAACATTTATCATGATATGAGGAAATAAATAATAACTTTATTATTGACTCTAGGGAATATTTCCTTCAGTCTCCCACTTGCACTAGAGTCAATAATCTAATTTACACAGTGATGATTCTAACACCCATGGAGTTTTGGTGCTGATCATGTTTTGCTCGTGGAAGAGGCTTAGTCAACGGGCCTGCAACATTCAGATCCGTATGTATCTTGCAAATCTCTATGTCTCCCACCTGGACTTGATCCCGGATGGAATTGAAGCGTCTCTTGATGTGCTTGGTTCTCTTGTGAAATCTGGATTCCTTTGCCAAGGCAATTGCACCAGTATTGTCACAAAAGATTTTCATTGGTCCCGATGCACTAGGTATGACACCTAGATCGGATATGAACTCCTTCATCCAGACTCCTTCATTTGCTGCTTCCGAAGCAGCTATGTACTCCGCTTCACGCATAGATCCCTCCATGACGCTTTGTTTAGAACTGCACCAACTGACAGCTCCACCGTTCAATGTAAACACGTATCCGGTTTGTGATTTTGAATCGTCCGGATCAGTGTCAAAGCTTGCATCGACGTAACCATTTACGACTAGCTCTTTGTCACCTCCATAAACGAGAAACATATCCTTAGTCCTTTTCAAGTATTTCAGGATGTTCTTGACCGTTGTCTAGTGATCCACTCCTGGATTACTTTGGTACCTCCCTGCTAAGCTAATAGCAAGGCACACATCAGGTCTGGTACATAGCATTGCATACATGAAAGAGCCTATGGCTGAAGCATAGGGAACATACATCATTTTCTCTCTATCTTCTGCAGTGGTCGGGCATTGAGTCTGACTCAACTTCACACCTTGTAACATAGGCAATAACCCTTTCTTTGCTTGATCCATTTTGAACTTTTTCAAGACTTTGTCAAGGTATATGCTTTGTGAAAGTCCAATTAAGCGTCTTGATCTATCTCTATAGATCTTGATGCCCAATATGTAAGCAGCTTCACCGAGGTCTTTCATTGAAAAACTTTTATTCAAGTATCCTTTTATGCTATCCAGAAATTCTATATCATTTCCAATCAGCAATATGTCATCCACATATAGTATCAGAAATGCTACAGAGCTCCCACTCACTTTCTTGTAAATACAGGCTTCTCCAAAAGTCTATATAAATCCATATGCTTTGATCACACTATCAAAACGTTTATTCCAACTCCGAGAGGCTTGCACCAGTCCATAAATGGATCGCTAGAGCTTGCACACTTTGTTAGCTCCCTTTGGATTGACAAAACCTTCCGGTTGCATCATATACAACTCTTCTTCCAGAAATCCATTCAGGAATGCAGTTTTGACATCCATTTGCCATATCTAGTAAAGTACGATTACGACCTTCGGACACACCATTACGTTGTGGTGTTCCGGGTGGCGTGAGTTGCGAAACTATTCCGCATTGATTCAAATGTAGACCAAATTCATAACTCAAATTTCTCCTCCATGATCAGATCGTAGAAATTTTATTTTCTTGTTACGATGATTTTTCACTTCACTCTGAAATTCTTTGAACTTTTCAAATGTTTCAGACATATGTTTCATTAAGTAGATATACCCATATCTGCTCAAATCATCTGTGAAGGTGAGAAAATAACGATACCCGCCGCGAGCCTCAATATTCATCGGACCACATACATCAGTATGTATGATTTCCAACAAATATGTTGCCCGCTCCATTGTTCCAGAGAATGGCGTTTTAGTCATCTTGCCCATGAGGCATGGTTCGCAAGTACCGACACTACAAAAAAAATACACTTCCGTGATGATACGTGTTTGTCACAGTAGGTCGCGTTTTCTGTCATGCATGTACATCCATGACAAATTTATGACAGAATCAAGATAGTCATACCTGTGCTGTCGTAGAAGTGTTCCATGACATTGCCAAAGTTATCATCACGGAAGTGTCCACTTCCATGACGATAAATCGCGCGTCCCAGAAGTGCTTTCATCAAGGGTGACCGACACGTGGCATCCACCGTAACGGAACGCCGTTAAGCTATCAGGTCGGGTTTTGGATCCGATAACCTGTTAACAGCCCCGACCAATGGGAATTTTCCATGTGTAAAATCATCATTGGCTGGAGAAAACACGTGTTGGCTCATCGTTTTGACAGATGTCATCCACTCATTGGATGGAAGGCGCCTATGATACGTCGACACGTGGCACGGCCCAACAGAGGCCCATTGCTGTGAAAAGGCTGGCATGTTTGACTTGGTCAAAAGGTGGCGGGCCGGCCCATGGAAAGCCTGTTAACGGCCTGTTCGCATATAGCCCATTTACAGCCCGCTAACCCAAGGCCCGTTACGCCCTATCCGAATTAGGCCCAGTAGCGTCCTCGGGGCCATCCAATATGATTCCAGCCCATTTTCACTTCTGGCGCATGTATGGCCCATGACGTCTTTCGGTCCATATGAGGCCCTATGTAACTCTTGGCCTATTAACGGCCCGTGGTGAAACTGGCCTGTAATGAATAGTGTATCACTTTACACCCATTAACGGCCCGTGGTGAAACTGGCCCGTAATGAACAGTGTATCACTTTATACCCATTAACGTCCCGTTATTCCGTTGGGCCGTTTCCAGCCCATGTTATCTTTCGGCCTTCTCAGAGCCCATTTATTCTTGGGCTCATTTCCAGCATTCGTTTACTTAAGGCCCGTTACTGTCATTTTCTGCTTGTGGGCCAAATTCAGCCCGTGGTTACAGTCGGCCCGTTTGTGGTCCGTTAATACGTTGGGCCGTTTTCATAGCGTCATCAAATACGGCCTATTAACGATGGCCCGTTATGGTCGGCCCATGAACGGACGATTCCAACTCTAGCCCGTTTACGGCCACAATGCGGTCTGTTTGGCCCATGTTTGGCCAATCGATCATACGGCCGTATAAGGCCCATTGATGATACGGCCCGCAGAAGGCCCATTGTTTCTACGGCCCGTAGAAGGCCCATTGTTTCTACGGCCCGTAGAAGGCCCACTGTTTCTACGGCCAGTAGGAGGCCCAGTGTCACTACAGTAAATATTAGCCCATGGTTATTGTGGCCTAGTTTTAAAAAATAGGTTATTGCAGCCACTAGCTAACCGCGGAAAAAGAACTGCAATGACTACAAGCAAACAAATAAACAAGACAACAAGGAAATAAATAAGCAAGCAACTAACGCTAGGCTATCACGGCTATTACACATATTACATCCACTGGGCATCAAAGTTCGCCACCAGTGCAAATATAGGGAACAAAGCAGCATATCATATACACTGGTTGTCAAAGTTGGTGACCAGCGCAAATAAACGCCGCAGCAAAACAAATCCAGAACTGAAACCACTTCAGAAGATCTCAAGAAACAATATCCTGGGTACCCATAATGCTGGCAAGATGCTTAGCAAGCTTATTAACTTTCTCTTGTTTGGCGCTTAAATCCTCCAGCGCTTGCTGTTGCACCAGAAAATATGCATCTGAATTCTGCAGGGACTTCCTCGGTCCTTCAGCTTCCTGTCGCAGCACATCTGATCGATGTCTTTCAACTTGAAGTTGAGACTCAAGAAGACGAACTGATTCAGGCAGCGAGTTCGAAGAGCTTGTGCCAGCAGTAGTGGCCAGTAACTCGAACACTACATCAAGACAGGACTTTTGGGTTCCCTCACTGTCGTCAAGATAGTTTTTATCAGCTTTCTTGGAGACCAACAGGGATGTCTCACTATCTTGAACCTTATTTGCATTACTTCCTTTACCATTGGATAACGCGGTACTGTTCTCCAATATTTTGTCCGCATTCTAAAAGAGAAACAAGCAGACACATCACATGTTTACCATGTTGTATATGAAACTCATTTTGGTAAATGAGTTCAGTAGTAAAGTGGACAGGATAACAGCATGAAACAAACATATATCTATGTACCATGGTCACTTTATGGTCTATATCATTCTAGTTTTTGTTGCCAAATCAAGATAGAGACACAGTTCAAATAATATTTGTTCAAGACAAAGCAGAATAGACAGAATATAAGTGTGGGTAACTATAGAGCAATAACAACACTTGTAATGTGCATGACATGAGAACATAACTATTTATTCAATTGAAACTGAAATCAACATAGAGCAGGTTACAACAGCAAACCAGTTAAAGAAACAGGTTTAAAACATACCTATTGCGCCATTGGAGTTTCAATTCCATCCTTCAAAATTGAAAATAGTTGGTATGAGTAAATACAGTAATGCAAGAGCAAAGGAGTATGAACCATAGCTACAGAACCTGACCTGAGAACAAATCTTCTTCTCCTTTAAGCGTTGAGTTGGGATTCGGAGTGGTGGTCCTCATGCTTTGGGCACTGCAGTTCCCTTACTAACTGCTCGTGTTTGGGTGCTCTGTGGTGGAGATGGTGCTGTGTCAACTGGAACTGGGTTACTATCTGCCGGGGTTGGGGTTAGAAGGGGTGTAGCTGGTTCTCTGTCCAACTGGGTAGTGGTACAATCTGCGAGAGTCTGGGTTATGTGTGGTGGATCTGGTCCTTGGGCAAGTACAACCGTGGTTCTATCTGCATCAACTGGTAGCACTATCTTTTCTGAAGACCGTGTTGTTACTCCCTTAGATACTGCCATCACGCTCTCCAATTCAAATGGCTGATAAACAAGAAAAGTAACTGAAAGTATAGACATTGTATGATAGACAGGTGCAATGGATAGTGGGGAATAAAAGAGGGCATGAAATAATTCATATTTATGTTGTCTAACGAAACCGGATAGCATGACACAATTTCACATATATGATGGCTAACTAAACAGGATAGCATGACACAATTTCACATTATGATGGCTAACTAAAAAAGATGGAAAGACATAGTTCAAAATATGAGACTATGTAAACAGGATGACATGACATAACTATATAATGTACTTATTAAATAGGTTGGCATGCCATAATTCACATACATTCACGGGTAGAATTTTATAATTCAAAATATGATGATTGTAAACACTAAACAAGATGAGATGATATAACTATATGATGTCTTTATTAAATGGGTTGCCATGCCATAATTCAGATAGATGATGTGTATGTACTATGTAAACATGATGGCATGATATAATTCAAATATATGATTTATATAGTAAGCAAGTTAGCAGATGGCAATCCATATATGATGTAAAAACTAAGCAATGCAAGACAACATGCATGACATGGGTAATATAACCCTGCCAAGTTTGAGCATAGACCTCAGGGGGGAAATAGGACTGGTCATCAGTCTCTGAATCCTCCTCTGAGGAGCTCTCTGTAACCAGCAAGATGTCTGCTTCAACAGGTAGCATTGCCTGCTCTGAATACCTTGTTTTCACTCCAGATACTTCCATCACCGCTTCAAATGGCTGATGCACAGGAAGAGTAGTTGAATATACAAACGTTGTCGACAAATGGAACACGTAATACAAAAAATGATAGCATGATATAATTCACATACATGATGATTGGCTAAACAGCATGGCATTGCATAATTCACATATATAATGCCTTTGCAACAAGATAGCATTGTATAATTCACATATATAATGTCTTGCAACAAGATGGCAATGCATAATTCACATATATGGTAATTAGACACTGAACAGGTGGCATTCACACAAAGCATGTCTAAACTAATCAAATGACATAGCAATCCGAGACACCATACCATGATATGAGCAACATAACCCTACCAAGTTAGAGCATACACCTCGGGGGGGGGGGAATAGGACTGGTCATCTGTCTCTGGATCCTCCTCTGAGGAGCTATCCATAACCAGCGAGATATGCGCTTCATCAGATAGCATAGTCTGCTCTGAAGACCTTGTTTTCACTCTAGAATTTGCCATCACCGTGTCAAATGGCCGATGCACACGAAGAGCAGTTGAATGTACTAACATTGTTGACAAATGTAATATGTAACAAAAAAAGGATGGCCTGATATAATTTACATATAAGATGACTGGCTAAGCAGGATGGCATTGCAAAATTCACATATATGATGCCTGGCTAAACAAGATGGCGTTGCATAATTCACATAAACGATGAATAAACTAAACAGATGGCATTCGCACAAAGGATGTCTAAACTAAGCAGATGACATATTTGATGTATAAACTAAGCAATGCAAGACACCATATGCATGATATAACCAACATCAGCATGCCAAGTTAGAGCGAAGACCTCAGGGGGTAAATAGGAGTTGTCTTCTCCTTCTGAATCCCCCTCAGAACAGATACCTTGCTCTCGCTTACAATCCGAAATGCGTGGAGGGGGGCTGCCTTTGCGCCTACCATGGAGCGACGTCTGCATGAAATTTTATTGCCACGCAAGGCTCGTCTCTTTTGCTCTACATGTTCAGTTCCATTGTTTACAATAACTGTCATGCATAGGAATAAAACATAGTGAGATTATGTAAGGAGTGCATGCAGAAATCCAGAGTGATGGTAACAACCTGTTGATAGACCCAAAACCAATAATAGCAGGCAGATAATGGCTTCAGTTAAAAAATACAGATAATCGCTTCTTTACTGTTTGTTTCCCACCCAACATGAAACTCATAGTAGACACCGGATATTAACCAGATAGTAGATAGATACTATTGATAGCGGCCTCGATATGTACCCCACAACCATTTGAAAACTCAAGTTTGACCATTAGTTTGGAGCTGACTCAGAGTCTAATCGGTGAACAGGACGATAAAGTAGCATGTAATATTAAGCGATGCATAACGTAAGCGGACACGAAAGAGTGCGACCTCTCTTGCGGACCCGTGTAGTCCTCGAGGTCATCTCCTCGGTTCATGATGGTAATGCAGTTTTCATGGCTGCCAGCGGCGGGGAAGAAGATCTGAGGCGGCGAAAGACAGTCTGGAGGCCGGATCCCTGCTGTGCTGGACCCTTTTGTCGTTGGAGCAGCTGAGCTGGGGTGGACGACGGTGCAGCAGGAGCGGGACAAACCACGCAAGGTTTTCTTTGACAACTATCTGTAAGAGAAGTAATTCTGTAAGGGCTCGTTTGAATTGGAGGATTCCAACAATGCAGGGATAGGAATAGACAGGAATAGGATAGGAATGCATGTGCAAAATAGAGAATTTAAAAACACAGGATTTCTGCCAATCTGGGTGTTTGATTCACAACAATTGGAAGATCACAGGATGCAAAGAAGCATGGTGATATTAAGTCAAACCACAAGAAAATGTACGATTATAATGCTATTATGCTACTATTTCTTAGTCTTGTGCTTCATGAATAGGAATTTGAAAAGGAGGACAAGTGAAAATTAAAATTCCTACGTTTTTTTCTTTCAAGGAGACACTAAAGGAACAAATCTGTGTGCTCAGTGGACAATATATATAACATGTAGAGTAAAAAAGAGATGCAACAAGTGTACAACCTCTTTGGCGAAGCCATGTCGATCTCAGCGTGATTGGGTTGGCCGGTGAGGATGCTCCGGCTGACTTTGCTATTGGAGGAGGGGAAGAAGATCTTAGGCGTCTGGAGATGGAGCCCGAGGTACTGCTCCGCTGTGATGGAGGGTTTCGTCGTTGGAGCAGCTCCGGTGACTTGTACGACGCCAAGGCTGAAGCAAGACAAGAGAGACAACGAACAACGTTAACCTGAGTGGAATTCTAATAGCATCTCCAATACATGACGTAAAATACATAACCACAAAGTACTTGATGTAAAATACATCAGCCGCTCATCTCTGAACTTAACTGTCGAAACTGAACTTAACTGTCAAAACTGAACTTAACTGTCGAAACTGAACTTAACTGTCGAAACTGAATTTTGCTGTCGAAACTGAATTTTGCTGTCGAAACTGAACGCACTAGCAAGGTGAGGCTACACGTCGGTCGACTGACTTTTTCATCTCTGGTCAGTCGATTTTGCAGCCGTTGGATACAAAATCAAGGGCCTGCAGTTCATCTTCAACCTCCACCCCCCTGAGCCGCCAGCCACCACCGGCCAAACAGCAGCCACCCGCCGCCCGCGGCCGGCGGTGCGCCGCCCCGCCCGCCCCGAAAAAACTCCCCACCGCCGGTCCGCCGCTGCCCCGGCCATCCCTCTAGGCCCCCCTGTGCCGAGCTTTTTCTCCGGCGATCCCCACGCCACCGCCCCGCCAACGCCCCGCCACCGCCGGCGACCACCTCCCCCATCCTGAACCCTAAGATAGATAGTGGGGTACCTCTCCGGCGAGCCCCCCTCCCCGATGCGGCTGGTTCTTCCTTCACCCCGGCGAGCACCCCC